>NC_063450.1:40315621-40923361 GCF_020379485.1 Brassica napus
CATGTTCAGAAACTCTTCTCGTTCAATACGCTTAAAAGATAGTCTGTAGAAACAAGAGAACCCAAGAGCGTCCACTGATAAGAGTTGCAGCTTATTGAGTGAGTGCTACAGAATCTGCAAGGCATCAACCGATAGAAGATGAATCAATGTGTGTATTTGCAGCAGATTCGGGTGTGACGCATCTCCCGAGACAAATTTCGTAATATTTCCATCCACCTCTAACACACTGCATCCCGGCACCTTTCTTATTCCCCTCTGACCAATCATCTGACGAATCTTAGACGCCTCGCCGTTTCTCTGAGCAGTCATGTAAATACTAGAGAGCTGAACAAGAGCTGCTTCCTCTTCATCAGCATTACCTTTCTCTAACTCAAGAAGATTCTTAACAGCTAGTTCTCCTAGCTCAACATTCTTGTGCGTTCGGCAACCATTCAGTAAAGCCCCCCAAACAGATGCAAGTGGTTTCATGGGCATTTCTTCAATAAGTTCAACCGCCTCATCTAATCTCCCAGCTCTGCACATCAGATCAACTATACAGCTGTAATGCTCATGCTTTGGAGAGATATCGTATCGACCTTCCATATTATCTAAAATTCCTCTGCCTTCTTGAAGAAACCCTCCGTGAGCACAAGCGGCTAAGACCGCGAGAAGCACTACACTATCAGGCTTAACACCGTCCTCTCGCTCCATCTTCTCCAAACACGTGATAGCTTCCTTACCATAACCATAACCCGCGTATCCACCAATCAAAGCCGCCCATGAGAACACATTCCTCTTACTCATCTTCTCAAAGACTTCCAAAGCCGTCTCTAAGCAACCACACTTACAATACATGTCAACAAGCGCCGTCCCTACAAACACATCATGCTCAATCCATTTCCTCTTCTCCAAAAGCTCATGAATCCATTTCCCCTGAGAAAGAGCCCCAGCTTGTGCACAAGCAGTTAACGCCGTGGTAACTAAGAATCTATCCGGCTCTATCCCTCTACTCAACATCTCCCTGAACACACTCAAACCGTCTGATCCCAAACCGCATTTAACATACCCGTTAATCAAAACATCCCACTTCACAACATCCGGGTGAGGAATTTCATCGAACACCTTCCGTGCATCTGACAAACGAACTCCATCTTCCACATAAAGCCTCAAGATTCCAGTCTGTACGTGACCGTCCGACGCAAAGACACCATTTTTAACCACCAAGGAATGGACTTGCTTACACATAGAGAGCAACGAAGCGTTCAAACAAGCGACGAGCAAGAAATGAAACGTGAGGTAACTTGGAGCTATGTCATCTTCATCGTCCTCTTCAGTTAGCATTAGTTTGAAATAGCGTACGCCCAAGTGAGGCTGAGAGCTTCGAGAGCAGATTCTTATCATCGTGTCGTAGACGAAGGCGTTGGGGGATTGGATAGAGTCGAAGATGAGGGAAGCGTAGGGGAAGTGTTTGTTTGGATTTGGAAGAGGGAGAAGAGAGGTGAGGAGTTTGCTGACGGCGTAGGTGTTGCGGTGGAGGTTGTGGATGATGAATGACGCGTGTGTTGATTTGATTTGTCGCAATGTTTTGCAGCGCTGGCTCGCGAGGATTAGAGTCTTCCATGAGTGATGATGGAAGAAGGTAGAGAGAAGAACACTCATCGTCGTGTTGTTGACGTCAGATGAAAGGTTTTTGATTTAACGGCCAGTCTCGGAAATAGAAAAACGGCACGATGTTTGACGTACTAAAACAACAAGATGTGTACACGTGTAGACATAAAAACTCAGTTTCTGAATGTGGTGTGATGGCGAGGAAGACAGTCAACCTTTCAACATCTTCACCATTGTATCTCAATCTCTGAAATCCAAAGAGGGAGGAGGAGGTAAGATCTTACGAAACCCTTTTGAATGCTGTAACCTTCTGTCTCGTTAGCGATAAGGCTTTCTCTACGTCGTTTAGGGATTCAATTTCCGTTTCTGGGTTTTGCAAATCTCCGTTTCGTTTGAAGTTTTGTGTTGATGGGTTTATGGAATTCGACATGGGATTTTGTAATTTAGCGGAAAGTTTCGATCTTTGGGTTTTGTTGAATCTGGGATTTCAAGTTTTTCTTTTCTTCTACTTGTTGCAGAGATATTTCTTCATCAAACAATGGTGAAAGCAGTAGTTGGAGAAGAGGCTAGGCTCACATCTGCTGAAGATCGTCTCTCTCGCTCAGCTATTCCTGCTGAGGTAGTCACTGATTCATGTTATTTTAAAAAGTGCATCTTTTGATATTGTTGCGGTTCTAAGTGTGGTTTTTGATTTGATGATTTGGTGCACAGGTGGGTCTTGTGATAGGAAAGCTTAGCTCTGTTCTGGATCGTGGATTTGTGTTTGATTTGATCCCAACGCCGAGCAACGATGCTGGAGAGCCAGCATGCTCGGTTCTCGAAACCAGAGATGATAAAAAGAAGCCATCCAAGTCGAAATCTCAGTCTTCAGAGTCATCTTCTCTGTCGATTGATTCTGATTGGGTAGCAGAACATGCCAGACAGGTTTGATATTATGCATTTTGTGAATATGATTCTACCACTCTCATTTTTTGTTTGTCTTGTGAATGTTAAATGAAGGTGATTGACATTGTAATGGTTGTTTCTTCGTCAGGTATCGAGAATGCTTCTGGGTGGAGTGAAGGTGGTTGGTATCTATGTATGGGCTAGTGACAGTGCTTTTAAGAATTCAACTATGATCCTTTGCCAGGTTAGTTTTGTGTGAGACTAATATTCCAATGGACATGCTTGATTGTACTTTGGTTAATGAGGAATCTTTTGGATGCTACTGCAACTGTAATGCATGTCGATGAATCTTAATTATCAGGCTATTAAGGCAGTTTCAGATGCAATACGGCATTTGGACCCTGCCTTGGATGAAGCTCTTCTTATTCACATATGCTACAGTCCAAGGAGGTACATTCACTTACTAAGGTTATGAGAACAATCTCTGGTAATTAAACTAAGAGTGGAATGTTTGTATGTAGATGGAATTGTCGAACTTGTTTGTTGAACTCAAGTATAACATCAAGTAGCCTTCGACCTTGTGACTTTAAGCTGGGGAGGGTGTTAAGTTCTTTGCAAAGGTTTAAGTGCAACTACAGCTTTAATTTCAGGTATATGTCAATGCATCTACATTTTGATCTCTTCTTTGCTGGTGTTGGTTACAGCTATTCTTTTTTATATTTATTCCTGAATCTCTCTGTTGGTTTTTTTTTCTTCACTTTTTTCGCTGGTAGATTACCTATCTACTCCAAGGGTGAATCAAGTAGGCAAACATTTACTGAGATTCTCCGTCAGGAACTTGCAGTTCATGAAAAAGAGCTGAAGAGTGCAAATGCAATGATTGATGGGTACTTGGTGAGGAGAAAGTTAACGCTATGATTTTCATGTTTCTGTGTTGATTGTTGAATAGTATTGGATATTGAAATCTTGAATCGTCTTGTCTGGAAATACCCTGCCCCTGTTTGTAATATCTTGTTTAACTTTTGTTGGAGTGAAGGTGCACAACGATGAGCCTTGTAACACGGAGGGCGAGCATGAAATTGAATTGTTATTCCCATTCATGAAAGATATTAGAGCTGAGGGTATGTTTTTTTTTTATCACTCTTAACTTAAACACGGACTTTGGTTCGTTCAGTGGACATGTTTTGTAGATAATCTAATCTAATATCACTGTGTAATGTTTTGAAGCTACGAAGAATGTTACTGGAATCCTACACTTTGGTGGTTCTATACACTCTTATGCCTACTTGAACGTGAAAGAACCAGTTTCACAAGCTGTTACTGATATAAAGGTACTGCACCTGCGCCTCTTCCCAGTTTTATTGGACTTATTGAAGTTTTACAAAATTAATGATGGCTGTATTATTTTCTTTTCAGGCTGACATTACTAGGAGTCTGCAAAGTAGATTGGACATCATCTGTGACGAGGCTGAGCAGGATCTCAATCCAACTGATGTTGGAGACGATGAAGAACTGAGATATTGACAATTCCCATTTCTAAATCCATATTAAACTCATCTACGTGAGTCAACTTCTAAACATAACCGTTACTCTTTTGTCTGGTTATGTTAATGCTTAAAGTCTCTAATGTTTTAAAAAAAAAACAGAAAAGCATGCCATCTTCCTCTTCCTAGGAGAGTTCTTGTCCCGTGGCTGGCTGGTACACACATCTGTGATTATCTACAGCCATTTGAATCACTGGAGGTAGATGATCAACTTTGCAATGTATCAGTTACACTCTTCTTCTTCTCCAAATGTTTATACATGTTTTTTTTCTCCCAATGTTAGGTGGTAAAAGAACGTTGCATGGAGTTAATGTCCATGGAACATTCTTCTCTTGACACATCGAAGATTTCAGAAGTGGAAACCGAGACGTCTTTAATGGTTGCGGAGTCTATGTGGGACGTGATAACCCCTGCGTCTTCTGCTGCCAGCTGTCGCTTGGAAGGGAATGTCGAAAGGACAAGCCGTGAAGATGGTAACAAGGGAATGGATAACGCCAGTTATGCATCCAATGTCCCAATGATGGTAGCGATCTTCGTGCTTTTACTCTCGGTTATACTAGGATTCATGCTTTACCGGAAGGATTAGCAAAAGTTCACAGGTCTTTGTTTTTCATCAAACCACAAAATGAGTTGTTTTTGTTTCTTTGGGTTGGAGTTATAGATAGCGAAGTTACAAGTGTGACCTTTCTTCTTGTTGGAAACTATAACATAAGCTTTTTCATTTACTTATCTTTTTGAGATTACCTTGAAACATGGCCTGAAACACATTTAAAAGTTTAATGATATATAGAATTTTTGTTTAGTACATTTACTTGAAAAGCCATAAAATCTGCATCTTCAAAGTGGAGGTCCAGCAAAAGACGTAAATTATTGAATGGTTACAATATAAAAAACAGACAAATGGGGATGTAGCTCAGATGGTAGAGCGCTCGCTTAGCATGCGAGAGGTACCGGGATCGATAGCCCGCATCTCCATTCTATTTTTATTATTTTGCATGAAAGACTCCTCTAACGTTTGATAACTTATCCCTCAATCCACGCAAAAGGGAAAATCTAACTGAAATTTAATTGTCATTAACTTTTCATTTATCCATCAAAACTAAACACAGTTATCTTTGCATCTAATTAACCAGTAAACATACATAAATGTTAGGTTCAGAAAAAACATACATAAATGTATTATACAAGAGAAAGTACGAGGACTAATTAAAACGATATTACATATTGTACTAGTTATAAGCTGTTTAAGAAGATAAGTTTCATCATACCAACATACTTAAAGTAGCATAACACATGGACTCTTTTGACTTTTTGTTAGTAGTTTCCATCCACTAATGATATTCATAATTCATATCATCGTCCTAAGATTCGAATCCAACACATTATGCGATATAAGATTGTAAATGTTAGATTTTTCTTTGATGATTAAAACTCTCCATAACATAACATGTAAAGACATAGTCTTCCACTGAAAGCTTCAAAAGGTGCTCAGAAAGCCACACAAATAGCGGCACAATGCCTTAGCAGAGACTGCAAAGCTAGACCAAAGATGAGTGAAGTTGTCAAAGTGTTGAAGCCGTTACCAAGTCTTAAAGACTTTGCTTGCTCCTCTACTTCTTTTCAGACGATGCAGCCTGTTGTTGCTAAGAACGGTGTCAGAACACAAGGAGGAGGGTTTGTGTCGAGAAATGGACCGCCTTTGAGGAGTTTGTCTAGTTTGAACCTGCCGCAAGCTTCGCCTTATCGATATCCTCGTCAATCACCAAAGCTTAAAGGAAAAGAGCCATAATTCAAATGTAGGAGTTAGCTCTTCATGTCTGACCGAGGTTTCACAGATTGGGGCTGGATTGTGTTATCTTTGGTCGTGAAGGTCTAAAGATTTTGATATGTGATTTTTAATGCGTAGAAATGTAATGGTTGTTTAATCAAAAAAAAATGTAATGGTTGAGACTGTAAAGTTCTTTATATGTCTTGAATAAACTTCTGTTTACATTATACATGGTCTGGTATGAATTGATTTTTTTTTTATCTTTTGACCATCTGAGCATAAGGTAAAAAAGTGGAGATGCGGGGTATCGATCCCCGTACCTCTCGCATGCTAAGCGAGCGCTCTACCATCTGAGCTACATCCCCTTTGTTGGTACAGTTTAAACTTAGTTTTATTTATACGAAGTTATGTTTCTCTTCTATACCCCTCCTGAGTCGTCACGAACTTGGGTCTGTCAGAGATTTTTGAACTGCGAAGATGTTGAGAAGATTACTGACGCAAACATCCTCTCGCCGTCTTCTCTCTTCCAAGACACCCTTCTTCTCAAAACCCTCTCTTTCACCGTTTTCCTCATTGCCCTCTTCACCGGATCCACCTTCCTCGGCGAGTAGTCATGTCGAGGAGTCAGGTTCCTCCGCCGCCGCCGGAACAACTATCTCCGTCGACCGCTCCGGTCTCTTCAATCCCCCCGGTAACTTATTCCACCTCCACATTCTATAGTGTGATTCAATTTGACAGCTTTGGAGAATCTGATTTGTTGTTTGTAAAACTTAGACCACTCTCATGAACCCACACCGGACTCCGAGCTCGTCAAGCACCTCAAGAGCGTCATCAAGGTAACTTAGACCGATTCTTAGTAGAAAGATTGAAACTTTTTGTATGTAAGTTTGATCAAATTTATGCATCATCACAGTTTCGTGGTGGGCCAATCTCAGTGGCGGAGTATATGGAGGAGGTGTTGACTAATCCTAGATCAGGTTATTACATGAACCGTGATGTGTTTGGAGCTCAAGGTGATTTCATTACTTCTCCTGAAGTTAGCCAGATGTTTGGCGAGGTAACATTACTTTGAAATAGTGAATTTGTGTGTTTGAGATTTGTTTATTTTCTTACTAGGTGTGTTGTGATGTTAGATGATTGGTGTTTGGACTGTTTGTCTTTGGGAGCAAATGGGAAAGCCTGAGAGGGTTAATCTCATTGAGCTAGGTCCAGGTCGTGGAACGCTCATGGTCGATCTCCTCCGTGTATGTATTTTTAATGCTCTTGTGTTATGTCTCCAGAACGGCGAAAACTATCTCACTGATCTCTCTGTTTTTGGGGACTGTCCACGTTTAGGGTACATCAAAGTTTAGGAATTTCACGGAGTCATTGCATATACACTTGGTGGAGTGCAGTCCCGCGTTGCAGAAGCTTCAGCACCAGAACCTGAAGTGCACAGATGAAAGTAGTTCTGAGAAGAAAGCTATAAGTTCACCAGCTGGGACACCTGTGCATTGGCACGCTACTCTTGAAGAGGTACCATCAGGAGGTAAGCATGTTTTGTTACATTTACTTGGAATTTGCGACTCTCTTATGAGACTCTTGTCTTAGTATAGCACGATATGTCGTATGCAATGAAAACGATGATGCTCTGGATCGTTTTCTCATGGTATCTCTTGTTCTGTTTTGCTTCCATGGCAGTACCAACAATAATCATCGCTCATGAGTTTTATGATGCTCTTCCTGTTCATCAGTTTCAGGTTGGTGTGAGTGTAACTTTCAATATAGTCTTCCCCTTTTAGTTTGGTATGTTTATCTTATATGGACTCAATCTCTGCAGAAATCTCCACGTGGCTGGTGTGAGAAAATGGTTGATGTGGGAGAAGATTCACAGTAAGTAAATTTCATTAGTGGTATCAGCAAAGAAAACTCCAGAGCTGATCGATGAGTTGTTGGTTTTAGGTTCCGCTTTGTTCTATCCCCACAGCCTACACCTGCAGCCTTATATCTCGTGAAACGTTGCACATGGGCTACACCTGAGGAAAAGGAGAAGCTCGAGCATGTCGAGATCAGCCCGAAGTCAATGGATCTGACTCAAGAAATAGCCAAAAGAATAGGCTCTGATGGAGGTGGAGCACTTATAATCGATTACGGGAAGGATGGAATCATTTCAGACAGTCTCCAGGTTTGTGTCCTAAAAAATTGCTCTGACCAATGCTTTTAAAGTCTTTTGTGTCTGAATCTATGGATATGATATGTCTTAAGGCTATTAGAGAACACAAGTTTGTCAACATACTGGATGATCCTGGATCTGCGGATCTAAGTGCTTATGTTGATTTTCCTTCGATAAAACACTCTGCTGAGGAAGCTTCAGGTTCGTTCCTATACTCACTGCTCGTTCCCTCATTGTTATAACTTACTTAAAAGCAAATGAAAACGTGTTTGTGTGTTGTGCAGAAAATGTGTCAGTCCATGGACCTATGACTCAGTCTCAGTTCTTGGGTTCGCTTGGAATAAACTTCAGAGTTGATGCGCTGCTACAGAACTGCGACGATGAGCAAGCCGAGTCTTTGAGGTCAGGATACTGGAGGCTTGTTGGAGATGGTGAAGCACCTTTCTGGGAAGGACCTGATGAACAGACGCCGATTGGAATGGGGGAGAGGTATCTTGCAATGGCTATTGTCAACCGAAACCAAGGCACTCCGGCTCCTTTCCAGTAACAAAGATTTAAACTTTCAGACAAGGACACACCACTCTTTTGTTTCTTTTTTCCTTTGAACTTGGCTTATCATCAATCTCAGGCTAAATGAAATAAAAAGCTTTGCTATATGGTTTAAATCAAATGTTTTGTGACATATAGCAATAATAAATGTTTTATAACATGTTACAAATCAAAAGTTTTATAACATAACATATGTAGCAGTCAGGTTGACATATTTTGGCTAGAGAGAACATAAAATGGCTACTTCCCAAGAAAAATTGAAGTACACTACTACAACATTTTGTATTCATTATTAGGGATATGAATTTAATATCCAGGTTTTAAGAAGTATTTATAATCTAATTCTTTTTGTCTGAATAATCAATTATCCGATTCGATTTGATACGTAGCTATTTGGATATTCGGTTTTTGATGTCCGAATATCAAAACAGTTTTATATTTTAATTGGATATCCGATTCGATCCGTACAAATAAAAAAAATTCAAGAATTCAAAGATAATAGAATAAAAAAATTATGTACCTTTTCATACTTCAATAACTAGAATAATCAATTTTATGAATAAAATTATGTAAAATTTACACAAAATGTAATAAAAAATATAATTTTTATGTATATAATTGTTTATAACAAATAACGAATGGATCGGATATCAGTTTCTAGTTTTTTAGTATTTGTGATTATTTGTTTCCTACATATTATTTTGTTTTGCTTTGTAGAGAGTTAGGAATATTGGGATTTTTTGGTTCGAATAGAGTATTTTGCTCAACCTTCATTGGGTATAATAAACCGATCAACTGAACCAAAACTAATGTCCAGATGTTCACGGTACGTTGTTCGGTTTAGTTATTGGGTATAATAAACCGATCAACTGAACCTTCATTGCGTTGGCCTTTCTTTGTCTCTTTGATTTAGCAGACCGGAATAAGGGTAGTATCGTAATTTCAAACGTGCAAACAGAAATCAATCAAAACTTCAAAGGTGTCTCTATCTTCTTCGCGTCGATCTCTCTCTGCTTGGATATTTATTTTTCTCCAGATCTCTCCCGTGTTTGAGATCTGAATATCTCCTGAAGGGAAGGATGTACGGATTCGAGGCGCTTACGTTCAACATCCATGGCGGATACTTGGAGGCGATCGTGAGGGGCCACCGAGCTGGGCTTCTAACCACGGCGGATTACAACAATCTGTGCCAATGTGAGAACCTAGACGACATCAAAATGCACCTCTCCGCCACCAAATACGGCTCTTACCTCCAGAACGGTGCGTCTTCCACATATCTTATGAATCTGATTGGTTGACTTTGGATTCTTGGGTTTAAAGCTTACGAAATGATTTCAATCCCCAATTTGTTTTCAATGTCATTCATCTGCACAATTGTTTGATTCTTATAGTATCTGAATCTCTGTGATCATTTATCTATGGGCTGCAGAACCGTCACCTCTGCATACCACCACAATCGTGGAGAAGTGTACACTCAAGCTTGTTGATGATTACAAGCATATGCTTTGCCAAGCTACTGAGCCTATGTCCACCTTCTTAGAGTACATCAGGTGAGAGTCGTTCTTGATCAACAGATTATCGTGTCTTGTAGTTTTGTTGATATCGTGTCTTGATCAACACCTCTCAGCGTTCATCATGGTGTGGAAGGTTTGGTAATTTCATGAAGCTCCAGTTTTTGTAAGAGATTGCAGTGAAATGGATTTTTTTAGGATGTTGACAGAGCAAAGATTCCGATTGTTTTGTCGTAGTTAGCGTGTATTGTTTACCTTGCTTATTTTTCCCTGAGTTTAGTTTAGTGTATGGTCTATCAATAAAAGATGAGGCGTTTGAGATATTGGGTTTTGTGTTCTTAATATCATAATGCAGATACGGCCACATGATTGACAATGTCGTGCTGATTGTTACTGGAACTTTGCACGAGAGAGATGTTCAAGAGTTGATCGAGAAATGTCACCCTTTAGGCATGTTTGACAGGTAACCCCTCATTGACCTTTTCGGATCTTCTATACAGCTTCCTTGTTTATGTTTTTTGCTCATGATTTTTCTTTTCCAGCATTGCCACACTGGCAGTTGCTCAGAACATGAGGGAGCTCTATAGGTTGGTGCTTGTTGATACTCCTCTGGCTCCATATTTTTCTGAATGCTTGACATCCGAGGTACATAGCTTAGACATTCACTGTTTGTTATTTTCTCTTCTGACCTTGTGCCATTGTTTTACCGTTAGCGGATACATTGGTAAATTATGAATTTAGATGCACGTTTCTATCATTTTCAGGATTTGGATGACATGAACATTGAGATTATGAGGAACACCCTCTACAAAGCATACCTTGAGGACTTTTACAAGTTCTGTCAGGTGCTAGTCCGCTCCTAAATGTTTTTTTACAAAAAAATAGAATCTACCTATTACTAGCTAACCCGTTTTTGTTGTATATCTGGAATAGAAACTTGGTGGGGCAACATCAGAGATAATGTCTGACCTTCTGGCCTTCGAAGCTGACAGAAGAGCTGTGAACATCACCATCAATAGGTAATTAATTACTCTGTGTCTCTTTTCATCACACTACAAGGGATGTTACCGTCGTTGTGTTGCTTTGTTTATTCAGGCACTGAAACTGATTTTCCTTGTTATGCAGCATTGGCACTGAGCTCACAAGAGAAGACAGGAAGAAATTGTACTCCAACTTTGGCCTCCTGTAAGCATTCTAGAGCCAAACGATATATTCATTTCAGTGGTTTCATAAAACTCTAACAAGTTTTTCGCACTATTTTTCTTTAAACAGCTATCCATATGGTCACGAGGAGCTTGCGATCTGCGAAGACATAGATCAGGTAAGCTATAATATATTAGGAATCTACCAAGTTTACAAATATTGGCTCAGCTAAAACAATGATCTTCTGTTAGGTTCGTGGTGTTATGGAGAAGTATCCCCCGTACCAAGCAATATTCTCCAAGATGTCTTATGGAGAGAGCCAGATGCTTGACAAGGCATTTTATGAAGAAGAAGTCAGAAGGCTTTGCTTAGCCTTTGAGCAGCAGGTTTTGTTTGTTTCCATAGAAATTCCAAAAGTTGAGAGTCTAATACAATAGAGCCTGGTTGCATAATGCGTCGTGAGTTTTTTGCAGTTCCATTACGGGGTGTTCTTTGCGTATATGAGGTTGAGAGAGCAGGAAATCAGGAACCTGATGTGGATATCCGAATGTGTTGCACAGAACCAGAAGTCGAGGATCCACGACAGTGTCGTCTACATGTTCTGAGTCAGGTAAGAAGTGAGAAACACATTAAAATGTGCTCTAAAATTGGAGAATAAGAAGAAAGAACATGTTTGGTCGTTGTTGGTTACAATCTTCAATCCTCCGATTTACCAGAGAAATCTGCTGTACAATCTGCATTTTTTTTACATTTACTGTTTGCCCAAACCAGAATCTCTCCGATTTGTTTGTTTTGGCCATACTTTGGTTGGTTCTCTATTGCCAATAAAATTCTTGTAATAATATAATCAAACTATTTATCTGTCATGCGGTTTTATAACATTTTGTTATTTAATAAGTTACGATTTTATAGGTCCACTGCTGAAATAAAAAGTATTCAGTCATATTCAAAAATATTACAATTAACAAAAAATATTTAAATGTTATAAACGTGAAGAAATAGAAAGTCAATATTACACACACTATGCCTGGGACTTTTATCTTCGATCCGGATTCGATCCGAGATTCGATATGGATCTAATCCGGAGGGCCGAATCCGGATCCGGATAGTAAAATGTTGTATCCGGCTTTGATGGATCTGGATTCGGATATCTTAATTTTTAAGTCCGGATATCCGAATCCGTAAGTTTTATTAATAAATATTTCAAAAATAGTAATATCTATATATAAAAATTAATTTTATTTAATATATTTTCATTTTTATAATAGTATATATAAATTTTATGTAAATTTTGTAATATTATACATAGAAATAATTAAAGACATTATATATATTTTTATTTTTTAATTATTGTTAATATTTTATATATATATATATTAATATTATTTTTTATTTATTTAAAGATCCAAATCCGGATCCGGATATCCGCAGGATATTACCATTTTTAGAAGGATATCCGACACCCAGATATCCGAGAACACCGGATCCGGATAAGGATAGTAAAATTATGGATCTGCCGGATAAGGATCTGAATCCGGATACCTTAAAATTGTCCGGATATCCGATCCGTCTCAGGCGTAACACACACACCGAATTTTGACAAACTTACGTGAATGAAAATTACGAGGACCCACCATCACTCTGCACATATAGTAACTTCTACTTTTTATCTTTGTATAAACGTACTACTTTTTATCTCTATATCACACCATTTATTCTTTCTCTTATAACATATTCTCTCTTTATCATCTTTTATCAGTATTATTTCCCTTATAAAATTTCGCTCTTCTTTAAATTTCTCTAAACTATAAAATTATAAGTTATTTTATAACACGTTATCAGCACGATCACTCTGCAATTCGGTAAAGTTTATATGTATCATATATACCCTACTATAACAGCCGATATACCGCATATATTATTATTTAGTATTTCGTAGTAATTGTTTTAATTTATTATCATTTATCTACATTAATGCGGATGGTATGTCGCCTCGTTAATAAACCTTGATTATTAAATATACTATAATTTTTGGCTTGCCTGTGCCGCCGCATAATTTATTTAATATAATTTTTCTATCATTATAATATGATTGATATTTATTTGTTTATTATATTACGGTTATTATATAAATTTTGGTCACATATATAAAATATTATGAAATTTACGGAATTTGGTTACTTATTATTACAATATTTTCATATTGATTTTCGGTTCATACGATTTAATCCCAACAGTCACAAAGAAAATTTTAAAAAATTTACTCTTTTTTCAAACGGCTATGAACAATGTTTTCATCTATAAATATATTTATTCTTCACTCATTTACTTCATCCAAAACATTTCATCTTCTCTCATATATTTTCAAATCGCTTCATTCCGGTTCGCATATTTTTGGTTTTATGTGCAATTCTAATTTTTGCTTCTATGTATGGTCTTTTTATTGGAGAATTTTACTCCTTGAGAATTTACGCTTAATGTCGATTTACTTTTCTATGCGCTGTTTTTCCTTGTGATTGTGTGTATCATTAATTTGTGACTCATCCGACGTAATTTGCTCCAGTTATTTTTAGAGCCAGGAACTGAAATTTCTCGATGTTTGCTATTTGTATTTCTAAAACACAAAATAATATATTTTATTAGAATTTCATAATTTTAAAATGAATCATTTACATTAATGATACACGCAATTACAAGGAAAAAGCGCTTAGAAAAGTAAACCGACATTAAGCGTAAATTCTTCGGGAGTAAATTCTCCAATAAAAAGACCATACATATAAGAAAAAATTAGAATTGCACATAAAACAAAAAATATGTGAATCATCTTTCTTGCAATGAAAAACCCGGAATGGAGCGATTTGGCAAAAGACTCTTATACCTTTCTTTTCTATATATATAATAAATCATTATTTAAATAAATATAAAATAAACAAAATATATAAAAAAATAAAAAAAATTTAGGTTTTCAAATTTGAACTTTTTTATAAATTTTTTTTTATTTTCTTCAATTTTTTTTCAAAATTTCGTTTTGAAAATCAAAAATTATGTTTGAAACAATTTTTTTATATTTTTTAAGTATTTATTTATATATTTATTAGAATCATAAATTTCACATTCCAAAAACCTACCCCACCCATCAACTCTAAACCTAAATCTAGATTAGTTAACCCTAGGGGTATAAGTGTCTTTTACCCTTCATTAAAATTGATGGTAAAAATGATTAGTGTAAACATAATCTAGACTTATGGTTTAGAGTTGAGTGGTAGAGTAGGGTTTTTGGAATACAAAATTTAGGATTCTAATAAATATATAAATAAATACTTACAAAAATATTTAAAAAAAAATTAAAAATAGTTTCAAACATAATTTTCGATTTTCAAAAAGAAATTTTCAAAAAAAAAATTCGAAAAAAATTCAGAAAAAATTTTTATAAAAAAGTTCGAATTTGAAAAAGTATAATTCAAAAACATTATTTTTTATTTATTTATTTAAATAATAATTTATTATATATAGAGAGAACAATGGTATAAAAGTTTTTTGCCACTTAATGAATAATATATTTTTGAAAATGTACGTTTAGTGTTGGTAAAAATGAAAAGTGGTACTATGTTGAAATCAGTCATGTCGGCAACCCTGACATATTCTATGTCATGTTCATGTTTCCTTCTTCCGATAGGACTATGCGATCAGATCCAATCTGCTCTGACCCGTTTCTTCTGGGATAACGACCCATCGGCTAGAAAGATATGCTGGGTCTCTTGGGACTCACTCTCTCAGCATAAGAGTCTTGGAGGGTTAGGCTTCCGAGATATTCAATCTTTCAACATAGCCATGCTTGCAAAAAATGCCTGGCGGATCTTAACCTCACCGAGCTGCCTACTTGCGAGACTACTCACCGGAAAGTACTGCTATAACTCCAACTTCCTCTCTGCTCCCTGCCCCCAGTCAGCCTCGCACGGTTGGAAGGGAGTTGTGGACGGCTGTAAGCTACTCAAACTGCAAACGGGAAAAGTTATTGGCAATGGCAGTTCGACAAAAGTCTGGTATGATTCATGGACCTGCTCAACATCCAAGACTGTTCCCTTTGGACCACCAACAGAGGCTAGCAGAGACCTTGTAGTCGCATACCTGCTTACACGCGGTTCCGGAAACTGGAACCGACCTTTGATCGAATCCATTCTCCCTAACTTGGCTCAGGAGATATACCTAATCAAGCCGAGCTCTCTCAACGCAGAGGATGCATTCGTCTGGCTCAAAACAAATCAGGGATCTATAGTGTTAAATCCGGCTACTACGCCCTACGGGAAGAAAGCTCAGCCCGAAGCCCTCTACCCCCCCCCCCCCTCCCCCCCCGCGGTTACGTCGTTTGAGTGGCAAAATTTTGTCTGGAAGGGAGAAACATCGCAAAAACTAAAGCTATTCTTGTGGAAGCTCTGTCGCGGTGCGCTCCCACTGGGTACACTCCTACAGGGGCGTGGAATCAACACTAACGAACTATGCCCGCACTGCAACGAACCTGAGACAGCACTCCACATGTTCTTCAGATGCCCTTTCGCCCAACAAGCATGGAATCTGGCTCCTCTTCCCGCAACACCGGACTTCTCCAATGCCTCATCACTCCATGACTGCTTCATGGTTATGTCGACCTTCGTGTGCTTACCACCTACTGGGATTACCAGCAACCTTCTGTCCTAGGTGCTTTGGGGTATTTGGACTACACGGAACTTGCTCATTTTTGAAAACAGAACAGTCTCGGTGTCTACATTGATGGATAAGGCGATTACACTAGCCAAGGAATGGCTTCTGGCCCAAGCAACAAGCGCAACCCCCCATACTCGCATATCGTACGACTTTGATTTACCCACCATGCCTACTGATGTGATTAGGTGTAATATGGATGCGGCTTGGTATGTTGCGAAAAGAGCAGGTATTGGCTGGGTCTTTGAGAATTCAGATCGCCAGGTCTACTCGGAAGACTCCAAAGTAATCGACCATGTATCTTCCCCTCTGATGGCGAAAGCACTTGCCATGAGGAACGCTATGCAGGAGGCACTGCACAAATCCTTTTCCAACGTCTGGTTCAGAACCGATTCTCAAGAGCTCGCTAGAGCTATTGACTCGAAGACATATTCGGTGGAGCTTTTCGGAGTTCTCATGGATATCGAGTTGTTATCTTCTTCCTTTGATTTTATTGTTGTGTCCTATGTTACTGGTACGTTCAATGGAGTTGCAGATTCTCTTGCGAAGGCTGCTCTCCATAGCTCTATCCCACTCTTGTAGTAAACTCTCCATTTGAATTTATAATTGAGTTTGTTGCCAAAAAAAAATGTGGTACCATAAAAGTGGTAAACATGAAATATAAATATATGAATTTTAAACCCAACACGTAAATATAAATTATAAATCAATACTTTTTCTACAATATTAATAAATGAATTTTATGTAAAATGTATAAATTAAAGAAAACATATTTTGAAAGAGATTTTTTGTTATTTGTTGTATGTAGCTCGAAAATATATATGTAAGTAATAAAAGTTAATAACAAAGTGAAATGTATTAACAATTACTATATATTAATAATGTCGAATAGAAAAATCTAAAGAATAATATATATTTAAAAAATTTATAATAATATTAAAATTATATATTTATAGAATGAAAAAATATATGCACGGATGTAAAATCTAGTTATAAGTTATTATAACATTAAATTATTATTCAGAAAATCGGATGAAAATTTTAGTCAATCAACGTAAAGGTAAAACGTATTCGAAATAATAATATTACATTTTCACTATTTTGTTAGAAACATGAACATACGGCAATTTTGATAGTAAAACCCCTAAATGCACGCCCAAATTCAATTTGACAATTAGCCTTGGGAAGAGATCAGATCGAGTCTTCTCTCTCTCTCTTCACACTTCCATCAGAGGAGCTCCGTTATCGCATGATGCACCGCCGCATCAATGGCGGATCCGCCGCAATCTTCACCCTCCTCTCACTCCTCCTACTCACCACCACCACCGCCTCAACAACTCTCCCGATCCCAGGACTAGACACCTTCTTAACCAACCAATTCCGCCGCGACCCCAAAGCCACCAACGACTCCTTCGGATCCCTCTCCTCCTCTCTCAAACGCTCCCTCTCCTCCTCCGCTCTCCACTTCACCTCCCTCTCCCAGCCCCTCCTCTCCCTCTCGGTCCCCGTCTCCCTCCACGTCCGCTTCGTCGGCGACTCCTTCCCTTCCTCCTCCGCCTCCACTCTCTCCTCCTTCATCACATCCGCCGTCACCTCCGACAACTTCCACGTCATCTCCCCTCCCGACTCCTCCCCCGATCACAACCTCGCCGTCTCCCACTCCCTAAACCTCGACGCCTCCCTCTCCCCCACCTCCCTCTCCTCGCGCCTCGACGCCGCCTTGAAATCCCTAATCTCCTCCACGACCTCCTCCCTCCGATCCAACCTCCTCTCCCTCCCTTACGCCTCCGTCGACGAGATCGTGAGGCAGGAGTACGAGAAGGAGAAGCACGGAGACGGAGGAGTCTACATCTACTTGCTATCCCTCGGCCCTCAGTCGAAGCCCTACGCGTACAGCTACTCCCACGGAGACTCCTCCGCCGGGTTCACGAAGTGCCTCGGGAGCATCTGGACTGGGAAGGAGCGTTACCTCTGGATCGATCTCTCCGCGGGACCTGTCGATTACGGCCCCGCGCTATCAGGCGACGGCGTGCTGCCACGTGGCGAGTTTCACCCTCTCGCGGCTTTCCACGGCCGTCCCAAGTCGGAGAAAGCTCTCCTTGCTGACGTGGCTTCTTTGGTGTACAACGCGTATCAGGTACTGCTCGTTCCTTCTCTGAGGATCCCTGTCTACTTCGAGGAGTCTTTGGTTGTTCAGTTGATTCATGTGTACGGGTCGGAGCATAAGGACCCGGTTGGGTTGGACTGGGAAGCTGTTAAAGGAACGTTCTTGGAGGAAGCTAATAACGGCGGGTTGTTGTTGGGAGAGCAGAAGCTGAGTTTCAAGAGTTTTAGTGTGAATTACAGAGAGTGTCCGATTTGTTCGTTCGCTGTCTCTCGAGGGATGAACTCGTACACGTCTAGGTTCTTGTTTGATAACTACACGTTGATTGTGAGTGAGTATCTGGATTCCAAGCATATGCATCGGACGTTGACTGAATCGGGAGATGAGTTGAGGAGAGTCGCGGGGATTCATGAGGAAGAGGAATTCGCTAGGGTGTTGCCTGTTTACGTGTTTGATTTGGATGTCAACACGCCGTTGTTGTTGGATAGGTATCATCAGTCTGTTGCGTTTAAAGACATGGTGATTGCGGTTAGAACTAGAGGAACTCAGTCGGTGAGTGATTATACTTGCAATGGTCGTCATGTGTTTGTTCATACGAGAGACCTTGAAAGACCTCTCGTTGGTTCGATTCTTCAGAGCATGTGGGGTGTGTCCTCGACTCATTTGACGTGGAGCCCGAGACATAACTCGACGTTAGTTGACTACACGTGGAGCGTGGGGCAGACGCCGTTTGGACCGTTCTCTGATATCTCGTCTCTATCGTTTGTTCAGAAAGACGCTGCTAAGAGGAACGTTATTCTGACGTCGCTGAACACAACTATCTCGAGCGCGATCGATGTTATGGACTCCGCGGTTGCTTATGGAGGAGAGGCGATCCTTGTGAAACAGCACCGGCACTCTGAGTTCATGCAGAGGTGGAATCTTTTGAAGTACAAGATGGAGAAATCTGTTTCTGCTCTTTCGCATAATGACTTCGAGATGGCTTTGTATTACCTGAGATCAGCTTCGCATGACTTGTACTCGATGCATTCGGTGGTGTACTTGGCGTCACAAGAGGTGGAAGCGAGTCTCAACTGTTTTAAAGATCCTCCGTTCCCGTGGGGAGCTGTTTCAGTGTCTGGAGTAGGGTTAGTGGCTTTGAGTTACGTTTACGCCAAAAGAGATAGGCTCTTCAAGAGCAAAAGAAAACAGTTCTGAAGAATCCAGGCCACTCCCTCGGATAAAGACTTAGCTTGGTTTTTGGGGTTGATACAACATGTACCATTATGAGCTTGTTTCAATGTTGAACAAAAGGAAAACAAATGTTGGATCTTTTCTTCTTCTGGTTGTCTATTTATTTTTGAATAGTTAAGACAGAAACTTGAAATTGGTTTTCTTGTTAACTAAATCACTTGAGAGAGCTAAGAGGATGTTATTAACCTATGTTTTTAGTTGGTTTGAAAATCTAAGTTGAACAAAAAAAAAAAAGTTGGTTTGAAAATCGTTTCATTTTTTTATCGTTTTAAAATGCTTCATTTTTTTAGTAAAATGAATTTTTAAAAATAAATTTTAATTTTAATGTATTTTATTATATAATAATGTAAATTATAAATTTTGAAAAAATTAATTGTGTTTACTAAAAATTTTGATAGAATAAAATGATGGAATCACAAATAATATATTTATAATCAAAGTAATACTTCCTCTGTTTCTTTCTGTATAATTTTAGAGGATAAATTTGTTTCAATTTGTATGATGATTTGAAACTTTCTATGTAAAACTATTAAAATAATTGACTAAAATATTAAAAGTTAATGTATAGTTTTTATAATATTTGTTCGGAATAGCAATGATTAGTATTTTTTGATTACTTTATAATTATAATTGAATGCTTTTTAAAAAAGTATATTTTTCTTAATTTATGTAATTGTACTAAAACATTATATAAAAAGAATAATTTTGATATTGGTTAAATTGAGTATCTTTTTGGAATCAAGTAATTAACCCCTCATGAACTGATTTTATATTTTAATTATTACAAGAAGGCTGAGAGACGCACTCCACCGCCCAAGTATCCTATAAAACACACTCTCTTCTTCCCCTTCAGCTCTCGCGTCTCACGTCTCATCGAAGAAGCCATGGCGGACGGACATTCCTTCAATAACATCTCTCTCTGTGGTCGCGGCGGAACGGTACTTTCCTCTCTCTCTCTCTCTCTCTATCTCTAATGACGTCATCAGTTTTGCTTTCTGAGGAATTTTCACTTCATTTCGCCCTTTTCCTTTTGCTCCGAAACCCTAATTTCTTATTCTTGTAGCCGCCGCTGATTGATTACTCAATTACGAGATGAATGTGTCGTTTTCGATTCAGTAATGTATACAATTGTGTTTCTTTGGATCTTCCAAGTGTGGAAATGATTACATCTCGTCGTTGCGGTTCTTGCATCCTACGATTGATGGAAACATTCTTCATCGACGTTTAATGTTGTTTAATTGGGGTACTGTAGAACCCAGGCCTCCTGAAAATAAACTCTGGAGGGATTCAATGGAAGAAGCAAGGCGGTGGGAAAGCTGTGGAAGTCGATGAGTCTGATATCGTTGGCCTCAGCTGGATGAAGGTTCCAAGGACCAACCAGCTTGGTGTCAAAACCAAAGACGGGTTGTACTATAAGTTCATTGGCTTTCGTGATCAGGTTTTTGCGCTTAGCTTCTTCAATATTAATTGAAACTTATTATCATTTACTTATGTGTTTTGTTTGGTGGGATAGGATGTTGCAAGTCTGACGAGCTTTTTCCAAAGTGCGTTTGGGAAAACACCTGAGGAGAAACAACTCTCTGTCAGTGGTCGCAATTGGGGTGAGGTGGATTTGAATGGTGAGTTCTTTATCACCTTGTGGTGTGTTCTCGTCCTCATAAGTCACTATTTTTCTAGCCTTGTCAGATTTTTTTAGTGGGAAAGAATCATACTTTGGTTGGTTTAAGCTTCTTTAGTGAAAAAAAGCTCTTAGCTTTATGCCTTTTTCTTTGTGCAGGGAACAATCTAACCTTTTTGGTTGGTGGAAAGCAAGCTTTTGAAGTGTCACTCGCTGATGTTTCACAGACTCAGCTTCAAGGGAAAAATGATGTCTTGTTGGAGTTTCATGTTGATGATACTGCTGGTGCCAATGAGGTATATACTGCAATTTGGTTTCTCCTTAGAAATGTGATCTCTGGATTAATAAGTATGCTAGCTGTGTTACTGATTCTGTTATATGTATTTTACAGAAAGACTCGTTGACGGAGATAAGTTTTCACATTCCTAATTCCAACACCCAGTTTGTTGGTGATGAAACTCGTCCGCCTGCTCAAGTAAGTTGCCAAGCCTTTTTTTAATTATATGGGTTTTATCTCGAGTATTTTCCTGCTGATACCAATAGCATGTTTCAGGTTCTCCATGACAGAATCATGGCGGTGGCTGATGTTGGTGCTGGAATTGAAGAGGCGGTCGTCACATTTGATGGTATCGCAATCCTCACACCCAGGTGAAAGATTTTTCCTTCATCTATTCTCTACAAGTAGAGTATTAAGTTGATCTTTCTATCATATGTTGCTTGCACTACTGTATGTCTGCATCATCTCATGAAAAACATGAATGGTCTTTCTTACACAGGGGTCGGTACAGTGTGGAGCTTCACCTTTCCTTCTTACGATTGCAAGGACAAGCTAATGACTTCAAAATCCAATACAGTAGTGTTGTCCGCTTGTTTTTGCTTCCAAAGGTATTCTCTTTTTTCTAATCATATCCTGGGGAACTTTATTTATGTTAGCAGTTATCAGATCAGAGGGATTATCATATTATGGTCGCTGAATCTTATTAATAATGAACTCTTGTTATCTGTTTTCTGCGTGAGCAGTCGAACCAGCCACATACGTTTGTTGTTATCTCTCTAGACCCACCAATCCGGAAAGGTCAGACGATGTACCCCCATATTGTGATGCAGGTAAGCATTAGTTATATTTTCCTTTCTTATCAGTTTTCTTCATGTAAGTGTGTTTCTTTACATCTGTTTTTCCCACCTTCTCTAGTTTGAGACTGACTCCGTCGTCGAAAGCGAACTGTCAATTAGTGATGATCTTTTGACTACAAAGTTCAAGGACAAGTTGGAGCCATCATACAAGGTCTCTTTCTTGACTTCGCTTATGTCATCATTCATTAATAAAATAATATCTACGCACTGATTGGTAAGGATATGGCTATGAATCCTCAGGGCCTCATTCATGAAGTCTTCACCACAGTGTTGCGTGGGGTGTCTGGTGCAAAGATCACCAAACCAGGGAAGTTCCGCAGTTCCCAAGATGGGTTTGCAGTGAAATCATCTCTTAAGGCAGAAGATGGTGTCCTTTATCCACTTGAGAAGGGCTTCTTCTTTTTACCTAAACCTCCAACGCTTATACTTCACGACGAGGTATGTTGTGATTATTTTATGATTGGGAATTTAAGTTGGTTTGTTCAAACCGTTTGCTTTTTCATTTTGTAGATTGACAATGTGGAGTTCGAAAGGCATGTTGCTGGTGGTGCTAACATGCATTACTTCGATCTTTCCATAAGACTGAAAACTGATCATGAACATCTGTTCCGGAATATTCAGAGGAATGAGTATAATAATCTCTACTCCTTCATAAGGTTAGAACGGGGTATTTCAGTATCTACTGTGAGTGGATTGAATTGTTGCGAGTAAAACATTTGTATTCTCTTACTGCAGCTCTAAGGGTTTGAAGATTACGAACCTTGGAGGTGCGGCTACCGCAGAGGGTGTTGCTGCCGTTCTTCAGGAGGATGATGATGCTGTTGACCCTCATCTTGAGCGTATCAGAAACCAAGCTGCTGATGAGAGTGACGAGGAGGCAAGTGGTTTTATGTCTGCCCGAATTACTTCAACGTTCTGATGACCATGTTTTTTTGACAATCTCAATACTTTTTTAATTTATGAAGGACGAAGACTTTGTTGGGGGTGAGGATGACGACGGTGGTTCACCAACTGATGATTCTGGCGGAGACGACGACGACTCTGATGCTAGTGACGATGGCGAAGGAGAGAAAGAGGTAGAACTGTTTTCATATAAATCAATCTCTGTCACCAGCGAAACCATATCTTATCTTATTCCTATCGTTGATTCGTTTTCAGAAATCTATCACGAAGGAACCAAAGAAAGAGACGAAAAGCTTGCCCCCGAAGAAGAAAGCAGTAGCCACAGAGGAAGGCAGTAGCAAGAAGAGGAAGGTGAAAAGGAAGAAGGATCCTAATGCACCAAAGAAGGCAATGTCTGGTTTCATGTACTTCTCCCAAATGGAAAGAGATGTGAGTTCCTTCTCTCGTCTTTGTTCTACATTCAACTCTTAATACATTTTAGTATTCTTGTTTATCCCACAGACTTAGCATTCCTATCAAACATTTTGTGGCGACCAAAAGACTAATATATATCATTTTTTACTGGTGAATTGAACAGAACATAAAGAAGACTCGCCCAGGACTAGGATTTGGAGATGTGGCGAAGGTGCTTGGAGATAAGTGGCGTCAGATGTCTGGTAAAATTCAAAATCTTCCCTCGTTCTTGGTCTTAGCCTAGCATGCGATCTTTATTGTGCGTGTGTTTTCATGTGACCATAGCCGAGGAAAAAGAGCCGTATGAAGCTAAGGCACAAGTCGACAAGAAGCGATACGAGGATCAGATTAGTGATTACAAGAACCCTCAGCCAATGCTTGTAGACTCAGAAAATGATTCCGACAGTAACTAAACTCTGATAGTAGTACCCCAAAGACTAGCATTTGAGATTTTACATGCTATCTTGTCTGCTGCTTCATCTTTAGTTCGTGTGCTTTTCTCAATGTAGTGAATCTTACAAGCTCTTTAGTATCGTACTTTAGCTGGCTGAAGTTCACAAAGATCCATTTGTTTTTGCTCTTTAGGACAATTACTCATCTTCAAATTACACAATTATTTTCAGTAAATCAAACTTCAAATCATAAAATAATCGATTATAATTCTTCTCTTATTAAAGTGCACATGTGATGATGAAACTTATGAACAAGAAGAAGCATCTAAAATCATATCGACAATGGGACGAGGTCTACACATAGCTTCCAATAACGTAGCCCTGCGCAACGTAATTCCCTTTTCATCTTCGCTCATGTCCACATATTCTTCTCCCGCTCTCTCCCACTCGAAACATTGGACCAACGATCCCAAAGCTAACGTCACTAGCCGCAGAGCTAGCCCTAAACCAGGACAAGCTCGTCGTCCCATCCCAAATGGCATCAGCTTTTTATCCTCCCCTTCCTTCTCAAACCTCTCTGGCTTGAACTTCTCTGGCTCTTCCCACATCTTTGGGTCTCTATGTATGGCCCATACGTTCACCAGTAAGGTTGTTCCACGCGGGACATCGTAGCCTGCCACCATGCAATCTTCTGATGCCATGTGAGGAACAAGCATTGGTACAACAGGATAAAGCCGTAAAGTCTCCGACACGATGCTCTGGAGATACGGAAGTTTTACAATGTCTTGTTCCTCTATTAACCGGTCTGAACCGATTTGCTCGTCGATTTCGGTTTTTGCCTTCTTTAATACATCTGGATGGTTCAACAAATTCGACATCGCCCAATCTAACGTTGCTGCTGATGTGTCTGTCCCGGCAAGTATCATAACCTATCCAAAATATATATTGAAATCACTTAACTTCCCAAAAATAGAAACTTAGCCACAAATGTTATTATTTAATGTTTCTACTATTTTGGTATTTCGTTACTTACGACTATGATCCCTTTAATGATATCATCAGTGTAGTAATCAGGCTGAGTTTCTTGTAGAGCAAGCAAGCGATCGATCACTGTGTTGCCCTTTTCTTTCTCTGCACGTTTTTCATCAACCAGACTTTGCAAAAACTTGTCAACCCGACCGGCTAACTTCTTCACCCGTTTCTCATAATCAGTTATCCAACAAAGGATCGGGAAGTAGTCAGCAGCATTGCCTGCATCTGCGGAATAAACAGCATCGGCGATCAAGTGTCTAACGTATCTTGCCTCATCGTCATCCTCCGTTCCATCGCCGTAAAATCTCTTTCCAGACAACATCCTAATGATGTTGTTTAGAGTCAAGCTCATAAACAACGATCCCATCTCCACCTTCGCAGATTCCTGAATTTCAGTTATTAACCAAATGGATATAGTTCAAAAGTTCATTTTCTGATTTGAAGCTAGTGTACTCTGTCAAAAATGAGTGATTTATAAATTTTACTCTCTGTTCATAAATAGTATCATTTGTACACTTTTTATACAGATTAAAAAATGAATAAGATTCATTTATGTCTTTAGTTATTACATCTGTTTAACCAATATTGTTTAAGATACATAATTTTATTATAAGGTCAAACCATTTTGTAATTAATATTAATGTTGAAATAGATATAAATTATATCAGAATTCTAAAAGGCATTTTTGTATGATAAAAAATCAAAATAACATCTTTTGTAAAACATAGAGAGTAAATCTAACTATTTGTTTATATTTTGTATTTTCTTTAGCTCATATATATTCACCTGTTTAAGACAGAATTTATATGTTTCCAAAAGAAGCAATTTTGTATTTTCATTAGAAATATTCACTTGTATCCCAATCATTTCAATATATTAAAATACAGAAAATTGTAGAATGTATAAATAATATGTATAATAAAATTATTAAGAGACTTTTTGTGATTTTTTTTTTTTTGGCAAAATATGTTCTGGAAAGACAAAAAGTTGTACTGAAAAGTAAAATAATCACGACCGTAACAACATATGCTAGTAAAACCTAGGGATGTTAACTACAGGGTTAGGGCCCAGCCTTCTTTTGTTTATTATAAGCTCAGCCCTATTTTAATCTAACCCTATTTTAACCCTATTATAATCAAGGATTAGGGCTGGTACCAGGGTTAACTCATTTAATTCAAAAAAATATCTCATTTATTTTTGTTCTTAAATTTTAAAGATAAAACTAGAAAAATTAAGATATGATATGATTCTTTCTTCCAATTTGTTGAGCATCAAAATCAAAAGTTTTCCTCCCAAAATCGCAAAATCGAGTTTTTGCTCCACAACTAAGAATAAATTTTTTCCGTCAAAAAAAAATTGTGTTTTTTTCCGCCAAAACCTAATTTGAGTTTTTCCACCAAAACCACAAAATCAAGTTTTCCCGCCAAAACCGCAAAATCGAGTTTTCCCGCAAAAACCGCAAAAACCGCAAAATCGAGTTTTACTGTCAAAATCGGCAAATCGAGTTTTCCCGCCAAAACTGTAAAATCGCGTTTTCCCGCCAAAACAGCAAAATAAAGTTTTCCGCCGAAACCGGCAAATCGGGTTTTCCCGCCGAAACCATAAAATCTAGTTTTTCCGCCAAAACCGCAAAATCGAGTTTTCCCGCCAAAAACGCAAAATCGAGTTTTCCCGCCAAAACCACAAAAACGAGTTTTTCCGCCGAAACCGGCAAATCAAGTTTTTCCGCCGAAACCGGCAAATCGAGTTTTCCCGCCGAAAACTACAAAATCGCGCTTTCCCGCCGAAACAGCAAAAACGAGTTTTCCGCCGAAACCGGCAAATCGGGTTTTCTCGCCAAAACTGCAAAATCGAGTTTTTCCGCTGAAACCGCAAAATCGAGTTTTCCGCCAAAACTAAAACCGCAATATCGAGTTTTCCCTACAAAACCGGCAAATCGAGTTTTCCAGCCAAAACCGTAAAATTGAGTTTTACGGGTTTTCCAGAAAAACTTAATTTTACGTTTTCACGGGAAAATTCGATTTTGAGGTTTTGGCGAAAAACTCGATTTTGATTTTTTGGCGGGAAAACTCGATTTCGAAGTTTTGACGAAAAACTCGATTTTGCGTTTTTGGAAGGAAAACTCGATTTTGTTGTTTTAGTTGAAAACTCGATTTTGCGGTTTCGACGGAAAATTTCGTTGTTCAGTTTTTGGCGAGAAAACTCGACTTTAAGTTTTTTTATGAAAAACATTATTAAATATTGTATAATAGTTGTGTGAATCAAAATAAAAGGGTTAGAATTTAAACCCTGGTCCTATTAGGACCAATCCTATTTGAACTCTGTTTAAAAAATGAGGGTTAGGGTTACAAATGGTTTCCGGGGTTAGGGCTAACCCTGTTAGGTTGAGCCCATTTTAACATCCCTAGTAAAACCACACTTACGTGCGGAGAGTTTTTCGATAAACAGAAGATGAGCCGTCGGATCTCGTCTTGACGGATGGATAAGAAGCTATCGAGCCTAAGAGACGAGAAGATCTCAATGGCGCCAATACGACGGAGGTTGCGCCAGTTGTCACCATAAGGCGAATTGACCATGGTGGTACAGTTGTAACCTATGTGTTTCGCGAAAATAAACTCCGGCCGGTTGGCGAAAACGATGTCGTTCTTGGTGAAACATTCCTCGGCGACCGAGTGAGAAGAAACGACAAAAACGAGACGATAGCCGAGGCGGAGTGAGAATATCGAGGCGCCGCCTAGTGATTTGGAGAGAGATAGAAAACTCCGTTGGAGCGGCATCTTTAGGAGGTGGAGGTGTCCGATAACCGGAAATGACCAAGCTGGACTCGGCGGAAGGTTTAATTTGCGCCTACGTGTTCCGAACAATAATGTTAGAGAGAGAAAGAGAGATAGTATCAGGTAGTAGAAAGTTTCCATTATTGAGTTGTGTAGTTTTCTTTTCTTTTTTTTTGTCACTGAGTTGTGTAGTTTTCTAATTCCTATTTGCTAAGGCTAACTTTATAACGACACACACACACTGAAGCTAGTAGTGACTCAATTATTGAGTAAATCAGGTACATGCGTGTGTGGTTGAGAATACAAGCGGGTAATAGTTTTGCTGACGTCACTGCTTACCATAAATAGATACTCATCATGCATGCATAACACGTGCTAACCACTACGATTTGCGTTTGTTGTATTGTTTGTCTGAATTGCGTCAGTGAGTTCTCTTCAGGTTAACAAGTCGAACACCATCGTCCATCAACTTGAGGAACGTAGTAATTGTCAGGGAAATTTAGACTTGACCTTCGATCAACCAAACATCTATCACTTGTTATTTTTGATCCCTATTCGGAAACGCGCTAGACGCTAGTCGGACGGTCGGGTTGGGCTTAGCGCCTAAATAGAAAATCGGAGATTAATTGGAAATTATGCGGGGCGGAATTTTTAGATGGTTTACTATATTATAAAACATGTTAATCTTTAATGTGTATAACATTAGTACATTTTCATGTTTAAGATTGTATAAAACACACAAATAGAATATATAAACTTAATATAGTGCAATTTTCATCAAAATTATGAATATAGATGATATTTATAAAATTTTAGATCAAATAAACAAATAAAAAAATTATTAAAAATTAAAAAATAAAAAAAAATAAAAAAATAGATTATGCGGCTAAGCAGTCATTTAGGCGATCTAAGCGGCCGATTTTTAGAACAAGGTTTTTGATACTACTTGTTAGGTTTACCCATACACCTAACTTTTATATCATTTGAGTGTTAAAGCTTTGGATCTTTGTGATGAACAACAGAAACTTAAATACACAAGATTTTTCACCTAGTTTCCTTGCGTGTGTGGTTCAGAATACAAGCGGGTAATAGTTTTGCTGACGTCACTGCTTACCATAAATAGATACTCATCATGCATGCATAACACGTGCTAACCACTACGATTTGTGTTTGTTGTATTGTTTGTCTGAATTGCGTCAGTGAGTTCTCTTCAGGTTAACAAGTCGAACACCGTCGTCCATACACTTGAGGAACGTAGTAATTGTCAGGGAAATTTAGACTTAGACCTTCGATCAACCAAACAGCTATCACTAGTTATTTTTGATCCATGTTCGGAAACGCGCTAGGCGCTAGTCGGGCGGTCGGGTTGGGCTTAGCGCCTAGAGAGAAAATCAAAGATTAATCGGAAATTATGCGGGGCGGAATTTTTAGATGGTTTACTATATTATAAAACATGCTAATCTTTAATGTGTATAACATTAATACATTTTCATGTTTAAGATTGTATAAAATACACAAATAGAATATATAAACTTAATATAGTGTAATTTTCATCAAAATTATGAATATAAATGATATTTATAAAATTTTAGATCAAATAAACAAATAAAAAAATTATTAAAAATAAAAAATAATAAATAATAAAAAAAATAAAAAAATAGATTAGGCAGCTAGACGGTCATTTAGACGGTCTAGGCGGCCGATTTTTAGAACATGATTTTTGATACTACTTGTTAGGTTTACCCATACACCTAACTTTTCTATCCTTTGAGTGTTAAAGCTTTGGATCTTTGTGATGAACAACAGAAACTTAAAGACATAAGATTTTTCTCCTAGTTCCCTTGCGGTACCTCTGGGGTGGGATCTCTCTCCCACAACTTCCACTACAAACAAAGCTTACAAGTTCCAGTCACTTCTCACTTCCTTGAGAATGACAAAGGAGGTTACAGAAGAAGAGTACAATACCAAAACACTCTAAGAATACAAAGATTCGAATTTTGTTTCTTCTCTTGTCTTTGGTAGCTTCTCACTCTCTGACTACTTCTCTCTTATCTCCTTCTTGCTCTTTGCTCAGCTGCAGATCCCTCTTGACTGCCTTTGAGCCTTTTGTTTGCCTCTGTCTCTAGATCTTGTGGAGTTCCTCTTGAAACACATACCAAATGCTTATAACCAACAATCTCCACCTTGAGCGTTTGGTCACTTGTGTTTGTGCTCCCTTGCGCTTCCAACCTACATCTAACCTACCATGCCTTGTAGGTACTTGCCCCGCTTCTTGGGGGTCCTCCGTTTCCTGAGACGGAATCATCCTCGTCTTCTCATATCTCAATTACTCCACCTGAGTCGAACCACTTGCTTCAACTTCTTCTGAAGCTTTCCCTCAACTGCTCCACCTGGAACCTGTGGCTCTACTTACACATTTCCAGAAACTCCACCATGTAACTCTCCACACTGCAACTTAACTTTCCATCTCCAGGCTTTAGACAAATTAACTCTACCATGTCAATTCGATCCTGGAAGATCCACCATAAGCCAGCTTAGTTACATGGAGCTGTTTCCCCTTTTAGTGAGCGTTGAGAAGTATGCAGCCTTGCTGCAACTCCTGAGTCGGTATCTTATTATCCAAGAAGCCTCCTTGCTTACTCCTAGCATGCTTCTGATCTTGGGTAGACTCTCCTGCTCTTATGACAGACTCACATTCTGTTTCACTCACATTGAACATAAATCCTATGGCTGCTTCAATCTCATCTAAGCCTGTTGCATTCTCTGAGCCTGAGATACTACTAATGCAACACTCAGAATCCTTCTCGAATCCATGAAGCTTTTGATTCCTCCTTCTTGAAGACTGTTTTTTGGTTTTCTCTTTGTCCACTTGAGCTACTTTCGGTTCTGCCCCTGATTCCTCTCTGCTCCACTTAGACTCATTCTCTCCTGACATTGATGTCATAGAAGAGCCTCCACCTTGAGCTAATGACCCCTGCCACTTATAGCCATAAGGAGTTGGTCCTTGAATCACATCCTTACTGAAAGTCGCATTCCTTAACTTCTTCTTTCCAGCTCCCTTAACCGATTTTTCTGCTCCTTTCCCGGACTTCCTTGCTTCTATACTCACATTCTCTTCTCTTGGCACATTCACTTCAGCCTTAGTGACCTTGCCTTGAAGGTAGTAGAGCCCTTCGTGATACTCTCTTGATATCACCTTCCTTCCAGCTTTGTAGAACTGAACCTTGAAGCCTTCTTCTCTGTACTTGTAACCTGACTTCTCCAACATCCCATAGGAAATCAGATTTCTACTCACCTCTGGCATGTATTTAACATCCTTGAGTATCACTTCTGAACCATCCGGATTCTCAATCCAAACCTTTCCTATCCCCTTGATGTTACCATATGTGTTGTTAGCCATTAACACTTTACCACCATCAAGCTCTTTGAAGTCAAACAAGACTTCCTTGTCTGGTGTGTTGTGGTATGAACAACCAGAGTCCATAATCCACCCTTTCTTTGTGTCATGAGTGCTAACACTTAAAATCATTGGTTCCCTATATTCAGTTGCAGTATTTGCAGAGCCTTTATCCCTCCTCTTCGGGCATTCTATTTTCCAGTGCCCTTCATCTCCACAGATAAAACAACCTTTGTTGTTCTTATCAGGCCGTGGCTTAGACTAATACTTTCCTCTGCTCTTAGACCTTTCTCTTCCATGTTGGTTGTTTCCTCTTGAATCAACATAGAGACCTTCAGCACTTGGTCTGGACTGGCTTCCACTTTCAGTTAACTCTCTCTCTCCTTGGACCTTGCAGCTCCTGTAACTTCATTCAAGCTAAGACTGTCCCTTCCATACTTGAGAGTTTCCTTTAGCTGGTCATACCTTTGGGGCAATGAGCTTAACAGCAGAATAGCTTGGACTTCATCTGACACATCTACACCCAGATTGTTCAGATCCGCTACCAGCTTGAGAAAGTCATCAACATTCTCATCTATACTCTTCGCATCATTCATCTTGAAAGTATAGAACTTCAGATGTAGATATATGCGATTTGGTAATGAAGTCTCCATGTACAACCTGTCCAATGTTGACCATATGGCTGCTGCTGTTTCACAGTGCTTGGTCTTCCTTAGCACTTGATTCCCCACATTCAAGACAATCAAATCTTTAGTCTTTTCTGATTTCTCGAGCTTTACTGGATCTATACTTGGACCAGCATCTGAGACCCCTGCTAACCCCTTCTGTGGATCCTTCATAGCAGCTTCCAACTCTTCCCGTTCACTAGGTGCATCCTTCAATAGTTTCTCATCTGTGAGAATCCCTTTCAAACCTAGAACACCAAAGTGAGCTAGCATACGAACCTTCCATAAGGAGAAATCCCCTGTTCCATCAAACCTATCCACTTTAATCCTTGTATTCAACATTGAATCTTCAAGGAGCATCTACTAACACTCTTTCTCTGAACCTTGAACTCTGATACCACTTGTCAGGGAAATTTAGACTTGACCTTCTATCAACCAAACAACTATCACTTGCTAGTTTTGATACTACTTGTTAGGTTTACCCATACACCTAACTTCTCTTCCCTTTGAGTGTTAAAGCTTTGGATCTTTGTGGTGAACAACAAAAACTTAAAGACACAAGATTTTTCACCCAGTTCCCTTGTGGTACCTCTGGGGTGGGATCTCTCTCCCAAATTCCACTACAAACAAAGCTTACAAGTTCCAGTCACTTCTCACTTCCTTGAGAATGACAAAGGAGGTTACAGAAGAAGAGTACAATACCAAAACACTCTAAGAACACAAAGATTCGAACTTTGTTTCTTCTCTTGTCTTTGGTAGCTTCTCACTCTCTGACTACTTCTCTTTTGTCTCCTTCTTGCTCTTTGTTCAGCTGCAGATCCCTCTTGACTGCCTTTGAGCCTTTTGTTTGCCTCTGTCTCTAGATCTTGTGGAGTTCTTCTTGTCTTGTCTTTTCTTGGTTTCTGGCTTAGCTTAGCTTTTTTTTAACTTCTTAGGTTTAGAGGAGGCTCAAGATATATATATAGTGGTATCTTGTGTCCCCAAAACCCTAGCTCTAATGGGCTTCGAGGCCCAAACATAACATCTTTCCTAGAGCATCAAAGTGCAAGATGCAGCTTTTCTAAAGTGGTCACTTCAGTGCTTTAGGTAACTTCGCCGATTTCTCTATAGAAACAAAGTGCTGAAGACAGGTTTCCGAAGTCGGCACTTCAGAGCCGTAGGTGAAACACGTACCAAATGCTGATAACCAACAGTAATAAATAAAACATGCGATATTTTATTAATAGAATAAGAAATATCGATATTTTGTTAATGGTTTCAAATAGAGATTAAAATATCGCATGGCGTTTCCCTCCTTCATATTTAGTTAAAAAAACAATATTATTTTAGATGAACTCATGGCTCCCTCCTTCATCTGTTGTTGTTAACTTGCGTCTCACTCAGTCTAAGTGTTTGTTGCTAGTGTGGCTCAATGGCCTGAAGGCGCTTCCTCCGCCCAAATGTGCCTTACCAGCGGCATCGTACTGAACTCCTCCTCCGAAACCCATGGATCCCCCGAAGAATCCTCCGGCATTACCTCCGACGTTAGCTCCGACATTAGCTCCGACGTTTCCTCCTGCATTACCTCCTACCTTGGCTCCGGTCGTAGGTCCACACCCGGCTTTGGCATTACCTCCAACCTTGGCTCCTAATTCGACTCCGGCTTGACCTCCGACTTTAACTTCGCCTTGAGCTCCGAAGTTGCCTCCGACCTTGCCTCTGCCTTTGCCTCCAACCTTGCCTCTGCCTTTGCCTCCAACCTTGCCTCCGGCTTCAGCTTGACCTCCGACTTTAACTTCGCCTTGAGCTCCAAAGTTGCCTCCCACACGACCTCCGACCTTGCCTTTGCCACGGCCTCCGACCTTGCCTCTGCCACGACCTCCGACCTTGCCTCCAACAAGTCCTCCGACTCCAGCACCAGCATTGCCTCCGACTCCGACTCCGGCTCCGACATTACCTCCGGTATTACCTCCGATGGCTCCTCCGACATTACCTCTGATGGCTCCGAAAAAGTTACCGCCAAGTTGGACACCCTTCTTGAGGAAACCATCGAAAAGGCTACCGGGAACAACGGGGTTCCCCATCGGCTTCCCGGCGAATTTGGCACTGCACTTAGTGATCACCTTCACGAAAACATTAATGTAACCCTTCAACTTAATCAAACACTTCTCAATCTTGAACCTATCAGCCTTGCTTATCTGAGCATTAGCATCGAAATTATACTTGGCCGAGATCTCAGCAATCATCTGCTCAAGCTCAACAAACCCATCAGCCATCACCTTGTAGCTCTTCCGCACCCTAGACGCAAGCTCACCTTCAACACCAACAGCTGCTTGAGCCGCAAACATCGCCTCAGTCATCATAACGAATTTGGTATGGATAGAACCAAACGCACTCTTGACGGCTTTAACCTTGAAAACAGCGAGGTAGTCGCTGTAGCCTTTGCAGATGGCGAACAAAGTGCTGAACTGAGGTGTGTTGGGTGCGGATTTGATCTTCTTTTCGATGAGTTTAGAGATTTCGATGGAGGGGAAAGTTTGGAGTTGGGACAATGTAGGTGGACATAAGTTCTTTTTGGTTTTCTTATTAGGTGGGTGAGCTGAGACGGAGCCAATGGCTAGAACCACGGCTATAAATAACAACAAAGAGATCCTTGCCATGGTTGTTTTGATGGCAAGGTAAAAAAAAAAATTGAAAAAAAAAAAACTAAAAAGAAATGAATATGAAGGAAGTGCGAGTTTTGATTGAGGATTTTGAAGGGTATATATACATTTTTCACAAAACCTAAAAATCGGCCAAGGAAGGTTACATGAACAGAAAATAACCAACACAACGTACAAAAGAGAGATTCATGGTCGTTCACTTGAATTTTTCTGTCTAAACTAATTTGGTGGATCACAAAAAAAAATTGAGAAGTGAGAACAAGTCATTTCTGGTTTATTTAGACAACCACTGGTCTAGCTACTGTAAATAGAATATGTACAAGTTTAGTTTTGATCATATTCGTTTGTGTTTGCATTCAGTCTAACTGATGCTTTCAAAACTTTATTAACTTTTTAAGTTGTTAGGCTTTTGTGACTGTTTGTATTCTGCAGTATAATTTAGTTTTAGTTGATGATGTTTTCATATAAAGATATAAACTAAATAAATTTTTGTTTCTTCTTAATTAGTGTGGCAAAACCTTAAAAATCAAATAAAATGAAACAAAGAAAGTATATGTTATTTCTATTGAAGAAATCTTGTTATGATATTCATTTTAGATTTAGAAATAAACAATTTATGGAAAAGGGAAATTAAAATTTTGAGGATTATTTATGCGCACATAGAATTGTAAGTTAATTATTCACATCCCTAAATAAAAACTCAAAAACATGTGTTTTGTCTCAATCAAATTCTCCCTGTTGTTTTTTTTCTTGGAATGTAATTTGCGGCGCTTCATAACACTATGAATACATTTTATTTGATGTCTGAGTGTTAGCCGAAAGTCTGAATCAATTCTCGACTATGAATTCTTGAATCTCTATGCCAGTATGGCGTGCGCCGCCCTGTAACCTAATCAAAACTTGATCCCCAAGTTTCAGCGAGGTCACAGGAACAGCAGTATTCCCAGATGATTTTACTGCAAGAAAGTAGTAAAACACATTCATCAGAAAGCCATTTGATGTAAAACAAGTAGCAAACTGCAATAAAGAATCTCAAAGACAAGAAACCTTGATGAGGAGTGACTAGTGCTACTGTTTCCGCATTTTGTAGGATGATGCTATAACTCGTTTCATCCTCCTCTCCACTAAGCTGCAAGAGATGAAACAGCTTCAAGTCTAAAGCACAGAGAACTATATAAGAATGTAATATACAAACCTTAGCCTCCACGAGGATAAGAGGGCGCTTCTCTATTTTAACTCTCCCGACAACTGCTGTCCGCTGTTTTCCTTTCAGATCAACAACGATCACCTCTCTCCCCGTCCTTAACTCGGAGAGGTAACAAGTCTTCCCTCCTGGAACAGCGACATAAGCATGAACTGGTCCCTGTAAAATTCAAGATTTTGAGTGAATAGTATCTTCAACTTATAAGATGAAAAGAGACAAAAAAAACTCACAGCGTTGACTCTAAATGGTCTGCTTGCAATGTAATTAGACTCCAAGCACTCTGAGTGAACCAAGAAGAGTCCTCTAGCAAAGGATCCAACCTTGTCACAAAAGAAAGAAGAAGACGGATTCATAAGATAAAAATGGTTTTAAGGTTTAGTAAACGTTAATGTTGGAGAAAAAGAGTGTATATACAGGCAAACATACAAGAAGACCTTCACCGGGTCTCATGAGGCTGCAAAGATCAACACAGACTCTGTCTCCCATACCGACCATTTCAATCCGAGTTATAGTTGCTTCAGTCAAGCTTAACGTATCACTTTCTTCGCTCCTTTTGTCAAAGTAATCCTAAATAGAAACAGAAACAATTTAACAAAATAAAGAAGGTGGTGGCTATGCTTTAATGAGATGATGATTGATAACCTTTAGGTCAAGAACAGCTTTGACATCTTCTGTTTTAAGTATGATTCCGCCGAGACCGTGCTCTAAAGCCTTAAAGCCAAGCACAAATTGATGAACTCAACAGAAAACGTAATGTCAACAACTCAACAACAGAAACTAGAAGCTACCTCAAGGTATAGTTTTGCTTCAGAGGGAGTACTTGAAATGGCAAACACCGTCTTCTCACTTCCTTGGAGAGCCGCCACTAGATTCTCTGCTGGGATTGACTACAAAACTAAACACTCTGAGTTATCAAAAGGTAGAACATTGTCAGTGTGTGTGTGTGTTCAAGTTACCTTCCAGTCTAAAAGACCAAGAACAATATTCTCCGTCTGCTCATTCTCAATCTTAAGCATCTGTAGCTCCTCAGGTGTTGAAACCTCAAAGACAGCAGCCACAACTTTCCCCGTTCCGTCAGTAACTTGCCTCTCATCAATAAACAATGTATCCACCAGAGCAACCGCTGCAAAAAAAAAAAAAAAAACAATACATCGAATCAAAACCGAGTAAAACCTCAAAAAGGAAGTTCTTTTAAGTTTGTTTGTGATTCTGCAATGTACATGACCAGTCATCAGAAAGTTGAAGATTATCTGATGAGAAGACAAAAGTGTTCCACCCTCGTTCCACTGCAGTAGTCATCACTTCTTTGCACTCAGTCCATATCCAAACCTTCTTTGTTCGGTGAAGATTCATAGGCAAAGTTGATGCAGACATTCTCACAGCCAATCTCTGAGGAAACGTTCTTTTGCTAATAAGTCTAATCGAACTGTGATGAGAGCTCCACGATGGTAATCTATAAAGTCCCAATCTTTCTGCATTATCAACATAACCCAGATGAAATTAAACTTAAATTTAAGGCAAGGACTTAGCATCTGAAGCTGTTCTGCAATAAACCCAATCCATACACTTTTTTAATGCCGTTATGAAATTTGTAATTTTTCGATCCTGAGAAACGATTAAAGAGAAAAAAGACTTAACCTTTTCGTAGTGGGAAACAATGGAGTTGGGTTGAAGAAGATTGGATGTAAGAAACAGAGGAGACCAAAGGCAAAGCCATTAACCCTTGTCTGTTCCGATCTTTTACTTCACTTTCTCTCGTGAAGGGTTTGTGTTGGATAGGCCCAGGCTTTCCGTGGACCGTTCGGTTTGGTCCGGTTGATTCGGATTTTAGGATTTTCGATGTTATGTTCAGAAGTACCATTCGGGTTTTACTAATTATCGGATCGGATTCGATTCGGTTACTTCCGGGTTCGGTTCGGATCGGATGTAACCAAAGTTTAAAATCGTCCAAAAATATATTTTTTAAACCTCAAAAATTGACAAATTTTTTTAAAAAAATATATAATTTTTTTACAAATCTAATTAAAATTAGTTAAGCTATCTAAATTAACTAAAAAGTATTCAAAATAATAATTAAAACAAACTAAAAAAATATTTTGAATATTCTAAAATATCTAAATCTTCTTAAAATATATAAAAACATTAACATATTTAACTAATTTCGGATATCTTCGGATCCTAGTTCAGATTTCGGTTCGGCTCGGGTTATACTAAGCTCATAAGTCTCGTTCGGATATTTTGTATAACAATTCGGATTCGGTTTCGGTTTTTTCGGTTCGGATTTAGGTAGATACTTCGGGTTGAGTAAAAATGCCCAGCCTAGTGTTGGATCATTCCGGTTTGTCCCCGATCCAACCGGGTTTCTCAAATTTATCTTTTTCCAGCCGAAACCACCGAAACCAAATCCGGTTCGGTTTAATACATCTCACTTTAAAAGAAAACTAGATTCCGGGTATATTTTTTGCTTTAATTTTTTGTGGAAATTTAATTTTTATATTTTGTGTTTTTTTTTGTAATCATATTGTATTCAATATATTTACCAAAAATTATATTAAATATGTCAAATTGCATAACTATACACTTGTGTCATATGCATTTCAGAAATTATTTATAAATTTTATTCCTAAAGTTTGCAACATATTATATTTTCTTAATAGTTACCTAAAATAATTAGTCAATAATATTTATACCCAAAAAACCGACACAGAATTGACCCAAAAATCGAAAGTCTCATACTATTTTAGACTTGGTATATATACTCAAACGGTTCTTATAGTGTTATATTCGAATACCAATATCAAACCCAATCCGTACCGAAAACCGAATAAAAATTTTGATTTTTTTTGAAAAAAAAATAATTTTTAATATTTTCTGTTATATTTAAATATATATATATATATATATATATATATATATGTAAATGCGTTAATATTGTCTTCACTAACTTTAAGTTAAATCACATTTAATAAATATTTTTTAATCGAATAACCTATTTGAAACCCACTAAACTAAATGAGTTTATATGAATATTTATTTCTATTAAAAGTCCACTTATAAAAATTAAATGTCACTAATAACCCGTTTCACCACTAATTAATATTAATATTAGTTAACTATATTTTTCTTTTTGAAAAAATATTAGTTAAGTTTTAAAGTTTCATTTTATAGTAAACAAACTTAAAGAAATATATTTCCATCGGTTTATATATATTCTTGTTTTAGTATTATATATACATATATCAATTTATGATTTAGTTGTATATGTATTATTATATAGAATAAACAGATTGGGTATAAAATGAACTTACGCATAAATTATGATGTAATCATAGTATCAAGTAATATATTAGATGCTTTGTTGTTGCGTCAAAAGCAATAAAGCATTATATAGAGAAGTTGGTCCCGAATATTCTGGAAGGAGTTGTTTCAAAATACGTATTAACCGTGTATAATTAGTTATTATTGTTATATAATTAGATTTATATTTTATATTTCAGAAAAAAATGTTGGACACAACCTTTATCAACCGGTCATTTTGTTATTTTAAAAGAATATAGAAAAAAAAAATAAGAGAAAGAATTACAAAAATATCTAATTTCAGCAACTATGAAAAACTCCTAAGAACCTATAGTGTCATGTGTCTTCTAGTCAACAACTCAATTTTCTAAAAATAATTAAAATTTAAGTATCTAACTAAACAATGTTACAATATTATTATTTTAGAGATAAGAGACTTCATTTAAGATACTAAAGAATAGGGCTGCTCTTTTTTTTTTTTGTCACCAACTAACATTCATTCATAACTCTAGTTTGGTAAGGGCATTAAAGCCACAGCCACCTCTTGTTCATACAATCTTAAGGCATTTATGGCCAGTAAATCAGCCTCCTCATTCCTCTCTCTCAAGATCCAACCAAATACAACATCATCAAAAGCACTAGCAATAATGCGGATATCTTCCACAATTCCATACAATTCCAAGGGGGGGTTATCACCATTGACAGCCGAAATCAGCTGGCTCGAATCCGATTCAAACACTGCTTCCTTCACTCCATGGGAGCTGCAAGTAGCTACCGCTTCCTTCAGCGCTAAGCCTTCTGCAACTAGGGCTGAGGGAGTAAAACCAATCCCTTTCTTTAGCATGGTCCTCTGTTCTCGCGATGTTACCGTCCACCCTAGCCCTGCATTCTTTGTGGTCTCTGACCACGCAGCGTCTGACCGAGCTATCGTACCAAGCGCACGAGACGTCTACTCCGGGCTCTTTTGGCTACATTTAGCTTTCTTCTCCTGCGTTGAGGCCCACTCTTTTGCTGCAACTATTGCCTGCGATAGTATGTCTGCCGGAGTCCCAGCGAAGTTCTCAAAGACATACCTGTTCCGTGCTTTCCACAAGCCCCATATAATCCAAGGAACAATCGGGGAGGAAGATAAACCTGTTGGGGGGAGGCACTTCTGCCCCTGGAACTCAGTCCAGTCAGCTCTCAAATCTGTCAATCCGCTATTTCCAAACCGTCCGTCAAGAGGAGCGAGATCCCACACTTCCCGAGCAAACGGACAATGGAAAATAAGATGATTGATAGATTCTGAGTTCCCGCACCGCTTACAGGCGGGGTTGATGTTTATATGTCGGGCCAGCAGTCTCTCTCCTACCGGGAGGATTCCCCTCAGACACTTCCACATAAACATCTTCACCTTCGGGGCCACTGCCAAATTCCAAACCGTCTTCTTCCAATCAAACTCCGGGGTAGGCTCTCCTTCTAGGATCTCATCTGTTACTTCTGCCATGGCAGTAAAATATCCTGACTTGACCGAATACTCCCCTGTTCTTGTTCCTAACCATTTTAACGCATCAGGTGCTCCTTTAGTACTAGGTTGTAGATTGAGAATTTTTTCTTCTTCAAACGGTAGGATAATCTGGATCAGACCTCTGTTCCACTCGCCGGTCTCCTCTAGGATGAGATCTTTGACCGTTAACTCAGCTGATTCTCTAGTTGCTGGGCCCATTGGTCGGCACGGAGCATCAAACGTTAGCCATGCATCATCCCAGACCTTGATTGAATCCCCATTCCCTACTATCCATCCCAGATTTTTAGCCAATAAGTCCCTCCCCACCAGAATGCTTTGCCAACCATGAGAGGCTGCACTCGGCGCGGAACATGTGAGGAGGTTCCCATCGGGACAGTACATGCTTAAGAGTATTCTCCCTAGGAGGCAGTCTGGGTTTTCCTTCAGTCGCCCGCTTATCTTGGCCAGGTAAGCATCGTTAAATGCCTGTATATCCCTGATGCCCAAACCGCCATTGCTCTTTGGAAGTGTCATTTTGTTCCAAGCGATCCAAACCATCTTCTTCTTCCCCGCCTTATCGTCCCACCAGAACCGGGTGACCGCTGATTGGATACGGTTACATAAGGATACTGGAAGTTTAAAACAGGGCATGGAGAAGGATGGTATAGGTGAAAGGACACTTTGAAGCATCACCATCTTTCCTGCTGCTGATAGATATCTGTTCAACCAACTACTTGCTTTTTGTTTAATCCGCTCCACAATAGACGAGAACAAGTCTTTCTTCTTTCTTCCGAAGTGCTCCGGCAGACCAAGATACTTCCCAACTCCGCCTTCCTTTTGGATTTACAGTTCATTATGCACCATTCTTTTCAAAGTAGCTGGGGCTTTGCGTGAGAACGTTACCGAAGACTTTGCCAGGTTAATCGACTAGCCCGATGCTTTCCAGTAGCTATGCAAGATTTCTTTTAGCGCCAGCGTCGATTCTTTGTTTGCCTTGAGGAAGAACATAGTGTCATCCGCAAACAACAGGTGGTTAATCCGGGGACTCCCCCTTGCCACCTTAATGCCCTCAATACGACCTTCCGCTTGTGCTTTGTTACAAAGACCCGAGAGTACCTCCCTACAAAGAATGAATATGTAGGGAGAGAGGGGGTCGCCTTGGCGAATCCCTTGGCTCGGTTTAACCTTTCCTCTAGGCGAACCGTTAATGAGGAAGGAGTATGTAACTGTCGAGATACACTGCATGATTAGACCAATCCACTGGTGGTGAAATCCGAGTCTCTCTAGCACCGCCGCGATGAAGTCCCATTCTAGTCGATCGTACGTTTTACTCATGTCCGTTTTTACTGCCATCGCCACTCTTTTTTCTGCTTTAGATGTCTTCAAGGTGTGTAAAACCTCATGAGTAATTAGGACGTTGTCTCCTATCAGTCTCCCTGGGACGAAAGCTGATTGGTTCTCCGATATAATCTTCCCCAACAGCGGCTGCAGCCTTCTTTGGAGTATCTTGGAATAGACCTTGTAATAAACATTACATAGCGCAATAGGCCGATAATCAGATACTCATTGCGGGCCTTTGATCTTCGGGATCATGCACACGTGAGTGTCGTTAACTCCGAGGGGAAGGGTTCCTGATCTGAACACCGCTTGAACCTCTTCTACAAGGTCTGGCCCGATCACACTCCAATGGGTGTGGTAGAAGCTCGCCGAAAACCCGTCGGGTCCTGGTGCTTTTTCTCCATTTATAGCAAACATTGCTTCTTTCACCTCCAGGGCCGACGGTATTGCTATCAGGCCCGCATTATCTTCATCCGAGATCAGGGGTTGGAGGGCGTCTGTCACCGTACTAGTTCGCTCTCCCTGTTCCGAGGTGAACAGCTCTTTGAAGTACTCCTCTACTGTCTTCGCTATCTCAGCCTCTTTATATACCATCACCCCTGCGCTATCTTCCAGTACTGTTAGAGCATTAGCCCTTTTCCGATTCTTTGTTGTGGCATGAAAAAACCCAGAATTTCTATCTCCTAAACTGAGCCACAACAGCCGGCTTCTTTGCTTCCAGAAAGCCTCCTCCGCCAGATAGGCCTCATTAAGTTTATCACCAATTTCCTTGATAAGGGCAGTGTCATTTAGCGGGCTAGTCAGGGCTGTCTCCAGTTCTTGCTTTCTTTGCTCAATAAGGACCTTGCTGTTCTGTTGTTGGAGCTTATTCCACTCTGATAATGCTCTTCTTGTAGCCGCTAGTCTCTCAGATACCTTTGGCCGGTCTAAGCTAGCCCATGACTCCAGAACCACTTTGATTGCCTCTTCATTCGTGTTGAGCCTTCTGTCATACCGAAAGAGGCCTTTCCTTTTCATAATAGTTGGGTCAAGGCAAGAGACGAGTGGCTTGTGATCTGAGCCTTCATACTCCAGGTAATGGCAGCGAGCCGATGGGTAGTTCTCCGCCCAAGAGCTGTTGGCCACAGCTCTATCCAGTCTACATCGCACCAAATGAGTACCACTTTGGCCTCGCCAAGACAATGGGTCGCCTGAATGGTGGAGATCATACAAGTCGCCTTCAGAAAAGAAGGTTCGCAAGTCTGAAAAGGAGCCCTCTGGCCTGTCCGGTCCCCCTACCTTCTCTTCACTACGCAGTAAGTCATTAAAATCCCCCGTAAGGAACCACAGTGCATCTCGTGATTCTGCTGATGCCACAACAGGTTCCTTTGGCCTCTGTCCGTACTGCCATATACAAAACTTGCAAAGAATAATTTTCCTTCGTATTCAATACTCGTATCGATTACATCAGCATTATGATAGAGCACTTGTAACTTTATTTCTTGCTTCCAAAGTAACGCAAGACCCCCCGCTCCGTGGCCTGTGGGAGTTACCAAGAAATGCTCATCATACCCAAGCTGATCACATTTTTGAAGTACGAAGTCATCGGGATTTTTAGTCTCAATAAGGAAACAGATGTCGGGTCGGTAGGTCTTCATTATTTCCTTGAGACGACGAACTGTCTTGGGATTTCCTAACCCTTGACAGTTCCAGCTCACCATCTTTAAGGACCGGGAGCGGATGGGATCCGAAAATCCATCCTCTTCCTCGAAGTGCTTGGGATCATGTTACAGAGTGGCCTATTTTCTGAGCTTGTCGTTGAACCTCCTGGTTGATTCTTCCCTTTAGACGGACCAGCCCCAGATTTGGCTTTCGCAGCTTTAGTAGACCGCCTTATTGGGGATGGTTTGCCAGCAGGCACCCTTCTTATTTTACTACTAGCAGCTGCAGCTAATGGGGGCTTTGCCCCTGATGACTCGTTTCCTTTTCTTGGTCCTGGAGGTCGTCCCGGCTTCCTTTTAACTGTCGAACCCGTGGTTGTGGGTGGTAGTACAGTCTCAGGGGGGTAATCTAGCCTCAACGAGGCTGGTAATCTCTCTGCATTAACTATATCTCCATTAGGAGGAATGGTCGTCTGAACTGGTTCCTGGACTAGGGGGCACGGTCCCAGTCTTGCAGATGTGGGGATGTGCTCATGAGATTCCGGAAGTGAAAGACATTGAACTGCCGGAATTCTTTCTGGAGTATCAGTTATTTGTATCCGACCATGCTTTTCTGCACTCAGATGCATGGCTGCTTGGACCATATTGGTCGCTGTTTCCTCCATTTCGCCTAGGTCCTCCGCAAGTCTCATTCTTTCCTCCCGCGCTTCCCTTTCAGATGGGTCAGCCACTCTAGTATACTGTAGCATAGCATCATGAACCTCTTTTCGTGCCTGCTGTAGAGCTTCAGTTGGGAGAGAGGGCACATGTTCAGGTAAGGGAATCCCCTTTTCAAAATTTCTAGATTGGGACCTCACAGAGCTCAGCCCATTGTCAATATCAGCCCCTGGGTTTCTTACTACTGCTCTGTAATAGCTTCTACTTTGAGATGACGCTTGTCTTTTTTGTAGAACAGAGGTGCACCTGCGTGCATTGTAGCACTCCTCAAGGTAGCGAGAGCGTTCCCTAGCCTGACTGGCTCTCATGTACTCTTCCTTCTCCTTCCATGTCTTAGGTTGCAGTTTATACTGCCGTCGGCCCTGCAGTTCTTGATCATAGTGGGACCGTCGCTCACGATATTCTGCTCCATTCGAGGCCGAGAAATGGTAGATTGTATTATCTCGTGGTGACTGCTCCATAGCTTCGCGACCTTCTCTGACTGAGGTTTGGGAGGCTTGCTTACTACGATCTGCCTCCTGAGACGCTCTGAGTAAACGTTTCTTTGCCTTTTCTTCCAAACAATCATGAATATCATGATCCAGCCTCAAGCAAGTTGTACAATGCCTCTTCAGTCTCTCATAGACTAAGCTTGCCGTCACTTCCTCTCCATTGGGATACTCTATTACTGTGGAGGTGATTAGTGGAAGGAGGCCGTTGACATGGGCCCGCATGCGCATGGTCAGTGGAGTGATTTCAGCTTTCTCAAAGATCCCTACATCATTTCCAATACTCGTCGCTATTCCTTCAGACCAGAGGTGTATGGGGATTCCTTGGATTTTTATCCAGAAGGGGATTAAGGACGGAAATGCTTTCGACAGCGTTGGCTCCCATCTTTGGACTATAACCATCCATCTATCAAAATGGTATGGTCTTTTCTCCAACACTTGGAGTAGATCTTCCTCCCTTTCAAATTGGAATTGAAAGAGACCATTACCCATGTCTGCCCCCACAGGTTTCACATCAGACTTCCAGAGGTCCGAGAAGAAAGAAAGGAGGGGCCAGATCTTCTGAACTGAGCGATTAGTGACTCTTCCTATTAGCGTTAGGGAGCACTTGTTGATAAGCTCAGTGTTCTCCGGGAGTTAAGCTCGAACCCGAGCCGTACGAGGCGCCTGATTGTCCTCTGTACAGATTTGTTTCCCCTTATCAGCTACAAATATCCTTCTCTGCATTCTTGCTGCTGAGTTCGGAAATAACTTATTGGTTAAGATTTCAATAGGCGGGGTGATTGCTTCTTAGATCCAGCCGTGAACTTCAAACAATGTCTCAACCTACTGATACTAAAATCGCAAGCAGCAAAAAGGACAGGAACCCCTGTATCATAAGCTTCGGTTACAACTGGTTTTGTCTTCAAGGGGCGGTAGGAGACAGACAATCTGCATAAGGACTAGCTCCGGTAACCAGGCTGGCGAGGGCGAACGGCGGCGGTCCCTCCGACATCGGGTCGGGGGAAGAACCCGGGGGATAAAGGCCAAGGCTTTGGATGGACCGCTGAATAACTCTACAACCGGTAAAAATTTAAAAATACAGAAGGATAATCAGAGGAATTAATCCATAACCGGTAAAAAGACTGGCGGGTAAAAGGGGTATTGCTTTACGCAAAAAGGATAATGCCTTTTCTCGGGAAGCTCGTCTGGGAGAGAATTTTCTGAATTTTTGCCAACATGCCGCAAACTATATGAATAGAGCTGCTCTAAGCTATGTTATTCCGACATGATCAAAGATGAGTCCATCAAATTCTCTAGGTCGCTGAATCCATAAATCGAAACTTATTATTGTCACATATTCATTGGATTATATATAACGGTTCAAGAATATATACTTCTGATGATTGTTAGATAATCATCATAAGTAAAAACAGTTTATTTGCTGTTCTTATGTTGCATCACACCATATCGACAACACGGTTTGGTCTCAATGTAGTTTCAGCACACATTATGGCCGTGAACTAGCATGGCATGACAACATTAAAGATATAGGGCGGTACATCCCTTATAGAGCCATTGGGTTCTTGTTAAAGCGGGAGAACGATTTCTTATGATATGCATATAAAGAGAAATTCACATGAAGAATATTTTAATTTGGGAAAGGTTAAAAGGAAAAAATAAGAGAGGAGACTGAACAAAAAATTGATAGGATATGCAAATAAATTATTATTATTATTACTTTCTCACTATTTAATGTGTCATGTATTACATGCTCACAATTCTTTATATTCATATTTTACAATCAAATTATAGAGAAAAAAAAAACAACCAAAATTATGCATGCAGTAAGGCTAACGCATGTCAGTAATTCTCTAGTATTTAGCAAAAAAATATTCTACAGCTCGCTGCTGTAATTGTTAGCAGGGCCATTGCTTTATTGAAATTATAGTATTAATATGTGTTTCCGACCTATTTGGTCCGAGAACCGACGAGTTTAGTTTAAGACGAGCCGGCGTTTTTCTCCGAGGAATGTTTGAAGCTGCTCTTGGCCGACTCTGAGGATTGTGATTGTGACTTTTTGTAGCTAGAAGAACCTTCGTAGTTCGCTGTCCCCTTTTTTCCTTTGACAGATTGATTTTCGGAGGCTCCACTACCACCCTCCGAACTTTCTTCCGTTGTGCTCTCTCCTGCGGCCGAGCCAGCAGTTGTACTTCCACTGGGGCCACCGGCGGAGGATCCTCCAGCTTGGTAAGATGAATTTTCACTTCCGGTGATGGAGGAGGTCTCACTACTACCCGAAGCTGAACCAGAGGGGCTACTGGCGGAACCTTCCGCCGCGCTACCACCTGTAGTGTCCGCGTAGGAACTGCCTCCACTATTCATTGAGCTTTCTCCTTCGGCAGAGGTTTGAGTTGAAGTTCCACTCGCACCGCCTGAAGCACTTGCTCCTCCTGCCGACATATCAGATGTACTTCCGCTTGGAGCACCGGCACCAGCATCGCCAGGGGGTTCACCACTAGGACCACCGGCAGATGCTCCACCGTCAGTGCTTCCACTTTCGGCACCAGTTTCACTTTGGGTCTCAGTAGAGCTTGCACCACTAGCTTCCTTGGAACTTTCTCCTGATTCAGCTGAGCTTTCACCTTTGGAGCTTTCATCCTTGGAGCTTTCATCTTTTGAGCTTTCATCCTTGGAGCTTTCATCCTTAGAGCTTTCATCCTTATCATCTTTGGAGCTTTTATCTTTTGAGCTTTCATCCTTGGAGCTTTCATCCTTGGAGCTTTCATCTTTTGAGCTTTCATCCTTGGAGCTTTCATCCTTAGAGCTTTCATCCTTTTCACCTTTAGAGCTTTTATCTTTTGAGCTTTCATCCTTGGAGCTTTCATCCTTGGAGCTTTCATCTTTTGAGCTTTCATCCTTGGAGCTTTCATCCTTGGAGCTTTCTTCTGATTCAGTTGGGCTACCAGTTGGGCTTCCACTCGGTCCAGCAGCGCCAGGAGTTTCACCAGCACCCGCTCCACTACCGGAACCAGCTGTAGTTTCAGCCTCAGTGGAGGTTTCACTACCCGTGGAGCCTGCTCCTGATGAGCTGTCACTTGGGCTTCCACTTGGGCTACCGCTTCCACCTTCAGCAGGAGTTTCATTAGAGGGAGAACCACTTTCACTACCACCAGAGGCAGGACTACCGGTGTCCCCACTTGGACTTCCACTGCCACCAGTGCTTCCAGTTTCCATGTTTGTAGAACCACTGGCCGTGCTTCCAGTTTCCATGGAGGTAGAGATGCCGGTTGCACCTCCACAGCCAAGGGATTTGAGATCAATATTAGCGCCACCATTCGTCTCAGTTACGCTTTTCACAAACTGACCGATCGTTTGTGCCCATCTCGACATAGATGTGACCAGCTCTGTCCTTTGTTCACTTGTCAGAGTTTGTGAACCACTCCTCTTGTACTCAGCCAAAGTTTTTCCCATCGACATTAAACTTTCTATCAATTTGGTTGTATGCGCCTACCAAAAATCCCAAAACAAAAACAAAAAAAAAAACTATAATGGGCATGCATGTTCTAATACATACTACTCATATGAGTTCACCTTGTGAATAACAAAAACATGAACTCTTACCGATGCTCCTGCTGTGCCACCCATTTTAGTGATAGCCTTGAAGAGCTCCTCAGATTTTGTTTTCAACTGAGTATGGAACTCTGCGGACGACCCTGATGCTGAGTTTATGAAGGCCATGAAATCCTTCAGCTTTGTGAAGAACTCCTTGTACTCCACCTTCAGGGGACATAAACCCTCAAGGTGGTCTATAAAACTAAGTATACCCTTGAAAGCGAAAGGTTCGAACTCGCTGGATATTTTAGGAATTTTCTTCATGTAATGGTCTAATAAGAAATGTCCTTGCACTTCATATATGGTACTTGTTGTTATCATAAACATTAGACATATTCCTAATGGAAATTTTGCCATTTTCTTGTTAGATGGAAAAGAAGAGAATTAGAGTGATTTATTTCTTTTTAAATTTTTTTGAAAATTTATATGTTTTTTTTGTTTTTTCTAATGGTTTTATTTTCTGAGAGGGAACTCGATTTATATAGATGCTTAAGAATTCTAAATTTGATTTAAGAGAAATTGGTGGATCCATTGAAGGCTACGAGAGAATAGCACAAACAAAAAGACTAATGGCTCTCATGTTCCATGCCCGATTAGAATGGCAAACTGCGTTCCTCTTTTGTGTTTCTACCATTCAATATTTAGAGAATAAATCACTACCATATAAATAAGGAAATAACATTACAGTCCATCTTTTTAACTGTGCTTTGTAGAAATATTTAAATCCTCTCATTCCCTAATACATTTTTAATAACATATGATATATAGATTTGAATATGATTGGTAATACAATCAATAAATAACAAACCTTCATGTTACGAAAAATAATAATAATAACAAACCTTCTAAAATATTTAAGAAAGCCAACACTTTATTTTTTCGGTCTTGTGTACTCCAGGCAAAAATCTAAAAATAATGTATATGTGACTCCAGGCTGATGGTCTTGAAGTCTTGCTTACTACTTGAATACCTCATCTCATGAAATAGAACTGCATATCTTCTTCTTCTTTCGGATCAAATAAAACTGCATATCTTCTAAAAATCAAATTTTCATCATCATCTTCATTGAGATTCTAATTAACTCAAAGTGATGGTAACTATTGATTGGATTATGATAGGCAATAAGATGCTGATAAGTAAACGCTTATAGTTGGAATTGCTAGTACTAATCAATGAACAAGAACCTTTCAAAGTTTGTAACTTTCCATTGGGCAACCTCAACTTCTAACTTGCTACTTGAAACCAATCTTAACTCTCTAGTCACAATGCATTCTTCTACGATTCTATTTTGACGATACATAAACGTGTATCTCAGAAAGGCACCTTCCCTAGTTCACGATAGTGCCTTACTTACTACGTACAACGCTTTTCACTTGAGAGTTGAGAATAACCTTTCCATTTAACACACTTGGTACCATATCCCAGTTCGTTGACATAACGTTTTTACTATCTAACCTAATTGTGTATGAAATTTTAGTTTATACTTTTTCTTTAGTTGTGAGCTATGAAAACATAATTGTAAATGCTGTAGATAAAAATAAAAATAGATTTATAAAACTTGTAAAATACAAATGAAATCAAACTACAGCTAAAAATTGAAATAATCACTTAAACCTTTTATTATATAAAGTTGAACATAGGCGCAAAAAACTAAATTAGACGTAGGCGACTGTTTCTAAAATTACAACATAGACAGCAAAGAGTATGAATACGTTTACTAAAGTTATTGTTTCAAGTTTTTTACCCTTTCAAGTCACACGATTAATTATATGTACACAAATGATTATATTATTGGTACACACTACTAATCTAATGTGAATTGTAAGAGATGCAACCGATTATATTGTCATGTACATTTGGATAATCATGAAGGTGTACATAAATAATGGTTTTATATTAATTGTGAACATGCTTGATTTAAGAGTAATTACAATAAAATTTGATCCTTCTAAATATAGACGGAAGAGAAACGTGGATGCGAAAAATTGCCGTCAAAATAGAGCAGTAAAAAAATAAGAACCACATACATGCTATTCTCTCGCGACCTTAAACCATTCCACCATTTTCTCTTATAGGCACTTAAATTTAGACCTTTTACATCTATATAATAAGCCAACTTCTCCCACAAACCAAAACAATTCGAAAAGGAAAAAAAGAAAATAATTAGTTAAAAAAAAAAGAAAACGAAAAAGACACTTTTACTTTGTTTTATTATTTCATTTTGCTTTCTCTCATAGAAAAACATGGCAAGGATTTCACTAGCGTTATGTCTGATGTTAGTAGTAACATCAAGTGTGATTTATGAAGCGCGAGGGCATTTCTTGTTGAAGGATTACTTGACGACTAAATTTCCAAGCAAGAGCAGCGAATTTACGCCATACGTTAACACGGGTTTGACAGAGTTCTTGACCGACCTTGAACGTTTTTGTCCACCGACTCCAGAGTTCAAAAGTTTCTTCACAGAGTTCAAGTCTTTCTTTAGCTCCATCGAAACGTCATCGTCCACATCACAAAACATCGACATGGAGAAAAAAGGTGACGGGCTTTTCAAAGCTGTGTCTGCAATAACTGGTGGTGCAGGCCAAAAATCTGTAAGTCCTGTAATGCTTTTATGGTAACAAACATAGTCACGCCGTGAGATTATGGAAATCTTAATTAATTTAGCAAACGTCTCTTGTTTTTACAATTTGAAGATCTAATGTTTATATTTAAAAATTCAAAAGAAATTAGATGTTCGAGTCTAATATTTCATTAGCATAACCGGTTCTTGTTGCCTCGATTTCCATATTATAAGTAGTTAATATGTATGGATCATTCCACCTGGAACCATTCAAAAAAAAAAAAAAAAGGATCATTTGATCTTCAAACCGTAATTGTTTGAAGCCTCATAAATTTTAGAACCGGCCATAGTAGCAACCAAATTATTGACTTTTTTTTGTTATTAATTTCTTCTCAATTTGCAACAGGCGGAAGCAGGGAGTTTCAAATCTACCATGATCTCCATGGCAAAGACTTTGGTTGAGCAGAAAAAGAGTACAACGGCGATAACGTCTACTGAAAAGAAAACTCTAGTCACATCGATGGTGCAGTGGACTAAAACGATTGCTACAACCGTGAAGACGGCTTGTGAGAAGAAGGGAAAGAAAATCGATATAAACTCTTTTGGACTTAATGTTGATGTTAACTCTGTCATGACTGTTAGTGAAAGCCGCCAGAGTAGCTCTTCATCCTCCAAATCCAGCTCTGAATCCTCATCAAAATCTTCAAGTTATGCCGCTAGAGCAGAGACTGCCGCTTCAGCAAAGGCTAAAGAAACCACCGGTGCTAGAGCAGAGAAGGGTGAGAAGAAGGGTGAAAAGAAGGCTGAGAAGAAGGGTGAAAAGAAGGCTGAGAAGAAGGCTGAGAAGAATGAGCAGAAGGCTGCTACTTCATCAGCCAAAACCAAAGAAGCCACCTCGACCAAAGCTGGTCCAAGTGCTTCGACCAAAACTGGAACCACTTTCAGAGACACGACAGGTGGATATGCGGGAAGCCCGAGAGGAAGTCCCACTGCTGCTAAGGATAAAACCGCAGGAAGCCCCAGAGGAAGCCCCACTGCTGCTAAGGAGAAAACCTCTGTAAAAGGAACCGGAAAGGCTGCTGCTTCCGTGAACCAACAATCCAACGCTGGAAGTGCTGCTGCTTCCACGAACCAACAACAATCCAACGCTGCAAGCAGCAGAGGAAGTGCTGCATCCACGAACCAAGAATCGGCGAGCTCAAAGTCATCATCGACCACATCAGTGACAGAAATCGAGAAAGAGACTTCACAAGAAACAACGTCATTCATATCAGGACTTGAGAAAAGGTTTGCACAAAAGGCAGAACTCAAACCCTTCTTCGAGAAGCTCAAGGCTTCCATGACTGCCTCCTCAAGGGTTTCTTCCACCAAATCCGAACAAGAATATACTAATACAGCCAAATCAACCACTGGTAAACTATCTGATGCCATGTCTTTCGTGGGTTCAAGATTTAGCAAATCAGCAGAGGTACGTAATTTAAAGAACTTTTGTGTTAACTCTCTAATATATTAATTATTCCCTTTTTTTTAAAAAAAATCAAGAATTAATACATTTCAATATTTTTACCTGTAGATGAAGAGCAACATCCAGACTACCCAACAACAATTGATCAAGAATCTTCAACAATTTCAAAATCTCAACAGCCAAATCGTGGGCGAACAGAAAGTATCATCGACAAAAGAGACAGAGATTAAGAAGACCATGTCAAAGATTGAACAAGTCACAACCCAGTTTGTTGAGACTGCTGCTTCTTCAAGCTCATCTTCATCTAAGCAAGAGACCGCTGCTTCTCAGCAGTCTCAGAAGAAGACCATGGCCTCATCTAAGAAAGAGACCGCTGCTTCTTCTCAGCAACAGACCCAGCAACAGACCCAGCAGCAGACCCAGCAGGAGAACGGTATGGGTAGGCTCAAGACCAATTAAGAAGCTGTACTAATACGCGGAAAATCAGCAGGAATGACAATCCAGTAATGCCAAATATTTATTATAATTAATTAGTAGCTAAACTATCAGATATTTTTTTTGTATATAAAACTAAGATCGGTATAGGCCATCAGTGTCTAGCTAAAGACCGACGTATGCATGTAATAACTCTGTAAGACAATGCAGATAGAATGTAACCGCTCTGTATGTTACACACAGAAGCGAGTGATTCCTATAAAAAGGATTTTGAATAATTTTCTTCTTTTAAATGAATAAGGCATATCTATTTTTAAAATATCTTATCATCTTTAACTTCCAGGATTTCATTGTATGCATTTAAGAAAACATTGGAAGCCAAAGTAGAGATTGAAACATAACACGAGTATTTGTTAAGTTTCATGGATTTTTAATTCAAAACCAACCGACATGCTCCCTACGTTTCTGAATAAGTGTCACTATGATATTTTTCACACAGATTAAGAAAGTTGCTGAAATATATGTAAGTTGTATTAATTACACTTCTCTGACCAATAATATTTGAGATAAATAAAATTATTTATAAAATCAATGCAGTTTGCAATGAATTTTCAGCTGAAATTAAGTATAATTTGTATTGGAATTGTAAAGTGATATTTTTTGTGTAAAAAAAAAATGTTAATACGACACTTATTATGAAACAGAGGAAATATTATTTATGTTTCATCCAAATTTGTTTGTAAAAAATTATATTCTTATACAGATTAGGGCCAATAGCTCATCAATCTTTACATAATTTCAATACTCCCTTTTGAGATAATGGTTCTAACCATTAATAACATCATTATCAAACCCGAGAACACAAGCCATTTTTTAGCCGAATTATACAAGTGCGTGGATTGATTACCAAGCATTTTTAAGTATTTAGGTTTTTGTGGCTATAATATCGTGTTAATTTTAATGGAATACAAATTCAATATCAATTGGTAATTGGTGGATTAATCCAAATTATTTATATATTATTTATGTTTCATTGGAATTTTTTATATAAAATTTTATATTTTTAATTACACACATTTTTTAAAAAAAATTAAGATTCATTAATCTTTACATAACTCCAATAGTATTCTGAGTTTGGTGCTTTCATAAACCTAGCAAATAAAGCGAGCCCGGAGGTTCTGAAGACAAGAATAAATGGACCGTATTTGCATATTTTTCTTTTAAAAGACTCATTTACCTTATAAATTTTGAAATCCTTTGACAAAGTAATAATAATAAATATCTAAGTATTAATTTTAACCTTGAATTTTTTTTTAACCTTGAAATTTTTAAACGTGTACTTCATACGAATAAGAATCATGCGGCACGAATATAATTCTATCAAGTATCCTAAAATTATTTGGTTTATAAGAAAACAATATGAAATAAATTACTTTGTTTTTACACCATCTGAACTTTGTGTTGTCACCAATTGTTAATTGCATTAAATTATTTAATTTCTAAAGAGAAAATAAATTTCTTTCCAGAAATAGAATGATAAGTAAAAAACGGAGAGCAACATAAATTTCTGTCAAGTAGAATGCGAAACATATGAGAACAGCTTGTGCTTTTCTCTCGCGGCCTTGAATCGATCCACCCTTTTCTCTTAAGCACATAAATTTAGACCATTGAAAGATCTTATAAACTGCTTCTTATTAATTGTAAAACTCCAAAACAAACCAAAAAAATTAAAAAAACAAAACAAAACAAAACAAAATATGGGAAGAATTTCGTCGGCGGTATGTCTATTGTTACTAGTAGCACTAAGTACGGTCTATGAAGTGCAAGGGACGTTTTTATTAAGGCACTTCCTGAGAAAAATTCCCAGAAGATCCAGGGGGCTTAGGCCGTTCGCTTGCAAGGGTATGCTGAAGTTTGTGAACCTGTTGGAGTTTAAGAGCCCATTGAAGCCTGAGTACAAGAACTTATTTGGAAATTTAAGGTCTTACGTAAACGCAATAAGTTCGGGGTCGAATGTTGACTTGAAAGGAAAAGCTGAGGGCGTCCAAAGTGCTCTGTCTGCACTGGGTGGTAGCAGCGGATCGTCGGTAAATTGTTAAAATTTGTTTAAAATATTTTTTTGTTTTTAAAATACATGTCAAAATCTAATAGTATTTCAAAATGTAATGAGGCAAGTTATTATTAGAAAATGGTCATGGTTTGGTAAAATCTTGATTTCATTTAATTGGTGATCAGGTGGACACCAGCAAGGTTATGGATGTGTTAATGACAATGGGAAAGACTTTGACCTCGCAAACGAGTAGCAGTTCAACGGAAATGACAAGCGGACAAAGACAATTGTTGCTCACGTCTCTTGTGCAATGGGCACGAGTGATTGGTCAAGTTGTTGTCACTGCCGCATCGAAGAGTGGAAGCTCTATTGACATAAAATCCCTAGGAATTGATGACAATGTGGCCACCGGAGGTTCAACTTCTACCTCAACTACTGGAAGCTCTAACGCCAAAACTGGAAGTTCTACCAGAGGAAACTTCATGACCGGAAGCACTGGCACGGGCACTGTCCCTGTCCCTGGCACTGGCACTGTCCCTGGCACGGGCACTGTCCCTGGCACGGGCACTGTCCCTGTCGCTGGCACTGGCCCTGGAATTGGAATGGCTGGTGGGCCTGCTTCTTCAACGGAAGGAGGAAGCTCTTTTGGTAGATCATTTTCAGGTAAAACAGGATCAACTAATTATGCAGGTTCTGTCAACTATCAATCAGGCCACAAGTCTTCCCAACGAACTACTACCACAGGCAACTCGGGATCCCCAGGCGGCACGGTATCCCCAGGCAGCTTCTAGAAGGATTGATTCAGCTCCAAGTACTAGAAAGACCAACCTTAGAATATATATTTGATAATTTATTAATAAGAAACGGCCTGCTAACATATCACAGCAGCGAGCTGTAGAATGCCTGCTCTACTTACACATACCTTAAATAATACGAAATTTTTTTTGTTAAACATTTTTCTAGAATTGCGCCATTTAGCTTCACGTTTTTCAATACATATGCCTCTCTTTAATTTTTAGTTTAAAAATTAAATTTCAGTTCTGGACATTAATCCAAGAGTAAAAGACTTGTTTCCAGAGCCATTCATCAAGCGACGACGATCTTCTCTCTGCTCTTTGATTCGATATAAAGATGTATTTTCAATGTATTTCACATCACGTATTTTTTGTTGTTGTACGAGTGTGATGTATCATGTAGACATGTGTGTATATTTCTCTCTGATTTTCTTAGGATTCTTCTATTCAACAGAAGTTGATTTGTGGTCCATATTCTTGACTTTTCCCATATCTTACTAACGATTACGCCAGAAAAAAACATAATCTTAACGAGAGCGGTTTTCCTCGTGAGTTCGTCGTAAAAGAGGCTTTACGACGAATTAGCGAGGAAACACGTTTGCTCGTTACTCATCCGTCGTAACACATATTTCCTCGTAAAGACGAAGTACATCATTTCGTCGTAAAGACCACGTAAATATTCCACGTAAGGAGGTCGCTATAATTCCTCGTAAATACCTCGAAACGAGTTCCTCATAAACTACACGTAAATACCTTGAAAGTGTTTCCTCGCAAAATACACGTAACTACCACGAAAGTATTTCCTCGTAAAATACTCGTTTATCTTTCTTCGTCATTTCCTCGTAAATGTTTTCTCGTAAAATACTCGTTTATTTTTTCTCGTCATTTCCTCGTAAGGTTTCCACGTAAATAGGTTGTACATTAACTTCGAATTTACTTCGTTTTTATTATTTTACAGAATTTAAAAATATAATTAAAAAAATAATTAAAATTATTTAATTTATTAATAAAATTATAATTTAAAATAAAAATAAATCAATACGAAAATATTTTATATATAAATAAGTTTTGAATTTATAATACAACAACCAGAAAAAAAGAACTAAGGGTCATTCATCGCCTGGTAGAATTCATCTCTCCTCCTCGCAACATCCGCCTCGTTATGTATGTCGGATGACTCGCCTCGAATGGGATATTGCTGTCGCATGTTTCTCAACATGGACTCCCATTCCGGATTTGTGGCCGCTATAACGTCCAAGAAGCCCTCGACTCCACCCATACGAGATTTTGTCGCGGCCAACTCGTTACGCAGCTCAGTGACTTCATCATCCCATCGCTGACCATAAGACGATGTCGCTCTCGGAAAATCATTGACGGAACCAATCCCCAACGTCCGTCCATTTTTTTTATGGACAACCTTAAAAACAAAAAATAAATATTGTTAGTAAAAATTTAAAGTTAAATTAAATGAATAATAAAAAATTAAAATTTTAGAAAATTTACCTCCTCGTAAATCTTATCCACTTCAAGTGTCGATAAGGTGACGGGTAATCCGTCGGTAGACTGTTGGGTCAGCTGGGTCTGGCGGTCTTCAACCCGAGCAACCACGTCGTTGTAGATTTGCTCGGACTTGCCATCTACAAATACGCCCGCCTTGTTCTTGTGGGTCCTCTCGTAAAGTTCCATAAGAGACGGGAGATGTCCCGTCTCTTTGGCATAAAAAACATTTAAGAAAGTTAGAATAAAAATATATATATTAAAAATTTTATTTAATAAAATATTTAATTACCATTTCCAAACGGACACCGGCGTGGGGTTTTTGGCCCGTAGTGTGAAGCATCGGCCCGTTTCCGTGCTCATCAACCGTGTTACGAGAGTTAGAGCAAGACTGGGTGATTCTAATGGAATCAGGAAGACGCCAATAACGGATGAGGTCATCCCACACATCCGTGGTGAGCTCAGCGGGTTTGCCACGCTCATATCCTTTCACGATCCAGTCACCCTTCCAGTTGGAGACCGTGTCCAACAAGCGAACTTTCGCCTTCGCGTTAAACTTCTTCCTCACCCTCTCAGTGATCCCCAAAGCCCAATTATATTTTTGCTGTTAGAAAAAATAAATTAACAATTAGTTTTTTAGAAAGTATATATATAAATCATGAAAAAATTAAAGTATATATAATTAATTAATAGAAACTTACAGCGTAAATTTTGAACCACGTCTTTCTGACGTAGTGAGGTGTCTTACTCCAGTTCGGATGTGTCATGGAGAAGTAACCTTTGATCATGTCGGTTACGTCCGATGCAAGACATCTGTCAACCCCCCACCTGGAAAATACAAATTTAAAATATAAATTATTTTTTAATGTTATAAAAGAATTTTAAACGAATTAAAAAAAAAATTAATGCAACATACCACAAAGTTCCGTCCGGTCGGTCGGGGTCGATGACTGGTAAACCTTCTCTGCCTGGCAGACAGAGAATGTCCTCTACAGTGTACTGCGAGTAAGGAGCACTCGGAGGCACCATCAAATCAGGATGAATATCGGCGGCCATCGGAGGTGCCATCGGAGGAGGCACAGGAGGAGGCATCATCGGATGAGCCATCGGAGAAGGCACATGAGGAGCCGATGGTGCACTAGAAGAAGTAGACCCAGAGACTCTCTGAGTGTACTAAGTCTCGGGGACAGTCTCCTGACCCGAAGAACCGAGAGCTGAAGAAGAGGCCGGGTCTAAACGACAACCCGACTCACCTAACATCTCTCTGTAATGGGCAGTAAGTCTTCCTTTTCGAACCTGGGAAAAAAAATTAATTTTTAAAATTAATATCAACAGTATATTTCCCAACATTATCCACCTAATCAACACTATAACATAAAATCCGTAAACCTATCTAAATTCCCTATACTAACTATTTAATCTATCCTAAACTAACCAAATTAGAGAGGAATTAGAGAGGCTTACCATTGCTACGAAATGGAGAGGAAGTGGAGAGGAAGTAGAGAGGAAAGAAAGAGTGAGTGCTCGGAGGTATATATAAGATTACATATCGTCGCAAATTTCTCGTAAGGTTACGACGAAATAGCGAGCAGTTACAAAGACCCGTGTTTTTTTGTACGAGGAAATAGCGAAGAATTACAAAGGCCCGTGTTTTTATATACGAGGTATTAACGACGATTTTGCTTATGTGGAAATTAACGAGCCGGGCTTTCCTATAAATATACCCACACCTCTCATTCTCAAACCACACACAAACTCCCAAATCACACTCTATCTCAAATCACATTCCTTAGCAAAATCCTATTCAAATTATAAATATTTGAAAAAAAAGAAAAGGAGAAGATATTAGAATTCATGTGGGCGAGACTTACGTATTATAATTGCTGGAAGTCTTGCCACATGTTAATCTGGTATCTTTCTCCTTTTCTTTTTTTTTCTAGTTTTTACACTATGAGGTATTTACGACGATTTCTGTTTACGTGGTGTTTACGACGATTTCTGCTTACGTGGAATTAACGAGTGTTATGTTTAAATCCTTTTACGTGGTGTTTACGACAATTCCTTTTATGTGGTGTTTACGACGATTTCTGCATACGTGGAATTAACGAGTGTTATGTTTAAATCCCTAAAATCCGAAACCCTAAACCCCATATTCCTTATTTTCTACTTCATATATTCCAAACCCCATCTTTATTTTTAAATTTCGTCGTTATTTCCTCGTTGGCTTACGTGGTGTTTACGACGATTTCACATACGTGTTATTTACGACGATTTCATCCTACGTGGTGTTTACGACGATTTGCGCTTACGTGGAATTAAAGAGCTTCGCGTTCTTTATTTTTATATTTCGTCGTTATTTCCTCGTTGGCTTACGAGTCCTTTACGACGATTTTTGCTTACGTGGAATTAACAAGCGAATCCCTAAGATCCGAAACCCCAAACTCCATATTCCTTATTTTCTACTTCATATATTCCAAACCCCATCTTTATTTCCATTCCAAACCACAATTCCCACATTTGCTTATTCATAAAACAAACTCCCACATTACCTTATTCATAAAACAAACCCCACATTACCTTATTCATAAAACAAACTCCCACATCTTATTCATAAAACACATTACACAAAATCAAATACATCAATCGGATACATCGACATTCTCGTCATCACTAGAAACATAATCATTTTCATTAAACTCGTCTTCAACAGCTTCGTATGTGGCATCATCGGTAAGATCTTCGTACTCATGCTTATGCGGATCAATGAGAAGGATGTCATCAATTTCTTGTTCAGGTTCCTCGACTTCATTTATCTGTTCTTCTTGCAATGGTGGTTCTTCTCCACTAATGATTCGTCCTCGAGGTGTAACTTTGATCACTGCTAACCAATTTATACCTGAATCTCTCATCCGAGGGTATGGAATGAAGCTAACTTGGTCTGCTTGTGAAGCTAAGATGAAAGGCTCGAATTTGTTGTACCTTCGTCCACCATTGACATCAACTACACCGAATTTGTTAGACCGAACACCTCTGTTGACGACGGGGTCGAACCATTCACATTCAAAGAGGACGCATTTCATCTTCAGTATCCCTGGAAATTCGACTTCAATAATCTCTGTCAAGATCCCGTAGAAATCTGTTTCCCCTTTCACACATATTCCATAGTTACTGGTCGCTCGCTGTCTACCATACTCATATGTGTGAAAAGTATAGCCTCGTGTGAAATACATCTGTGATGTGGTGACCTTTACAAGTGGAGATTGAATTACTTCGTGTAACCACTTAGGATAATCTGCATCGTCGTCGTCATAATCAACCTGCAAAAATAAAGAGAATGTTAATTAAATACAGATCATGTATGAAAAAAGAGTTTGAGTTAATACCTGATTCCGCAACCACTTAATGAAGTGTTGATCATTCCTTTTGTCTACGTCACTTGTGGATATACCAAGAAATGTTTCTTCGACTTGAGAAACAAATAGGCTGTAAAATCACATTTTATAGGAATGAATCACTCGCAATTATATAATTAATTATACTTATATGTGTTTCGAAGTGTCCATATATGTTACCTTTCAAAATAACGCATCAATGGATCCTCACAATTGAGTAGAATATAGGTGTGTGCACTATGAGCGTCTTGTCCACTCGACCACCAAACCTCTTTAGACTTCCCACCGAGTCACCCAATCTGGCTAAAGATGTCTGGAACACCAGCAACTGCATATGTTGGCGCAACACCATCATCATCATATCTTCTTGGAGCTCTTCTCCGGGTACTTACTTTTGACGCAAAGTAGTATGATGTGAAGTGAGAAACTTCTTCCGTCAAACTTCCAGCAATTATAGAACCTTCAACTTTGGCAAGGTTCTTTGCTTTTCCCTTCAAATAATTCATGGCTCGCTCATACTGATACATCCATCCGTAATGTACAGGTCCACGAAGCAATGCCTCATATGGGAGGTGGACAGCTAGATGCTCCATGACGTCAAAAAATCCGGGAGGAAATATCTTCTCCAAGTTGCACAATAAGATGGGAATGTTCTCCTGAAGCTGTTCCACAACTTCTTCTTTAAGAGTGCGTGTGCTCAGATCCCTGAAAAATGCTCCAATGCCTTTTATATTCCAAACAAAATTAAACACATTGTTAGTCATATATTATTTTGCAAATTAGACCGTTATAAAATTATTGTGATATAATACACTACGTACCTGCAAGTGCTTCATGTACGTTTGTTGGAAGTAGCTCCGCAAATGCAAAGGATAGTAGTCGTTGCATAAAGACATGACAATCATGACTCTTCATCCCAGAGAACTTTTGACCCTTTTCAACACATCTAGAGAGATTCGAAACATACCCATCGGGGAACTTCACTTCTGATGCCACCCAGTTGAACAACACCGACTTTTTTTCTAAAGATAATCTGAATATCGGAACGGGAAATTGTCCATTGCTTTTAATATGTAACTCGCTTCTTGAGCAAATATCCGGCAAGTCCAACCTCGATTTTATGTTGTCTTTTGTCTTCCCTGGGACATCAATATTGTATTCATGATGTTCTCAGAGAAATTCTTCTCTATATGCATCACATCGAGGTTGTGGCGCAGAAGAAGATCCTTCCAATATGGCAACTCCCAAAATATACTCTTCTTGTGCCAGTTGTGATGAACACCGTAAGAATCAGACATATTACGAGGGACATGCCAATTACCACCACAACGAACTGTTTCATTAGCTCCGTAGTAGTCGATTTGCGCTTCAATTTGTTCTCCAGTTAGATATGGAGGAGGAGTGTCTCTCACAACCCTTTTGTGCCTAAACAAATTCTTGTTTCTTCGGTACGGATGACCAATGGGAAGAAATCGACGGTGACAATCGAACCAACTTGTCTTCCTACCATTTTTCAGTTGAAACGCATCTGTCGTTCCATTACAATATGGACAAGCTAATCTCCCATGTGTAGTTCATCCAGACAACATCCCATAGGCAGGAAAGTCACTTATGGTCCACAGAAGCATCGCTCGCATCGTAAAATTCGTCTTCGTTGAGCAGTCATACGTCCTCACCCCTGTTGACCACAAATCCTTCAACTCTTTTATCAGTGGTTGTAGGAAAACATCCAGGGACCTTTTTGGATGGTTCGGACCAGGTATTAATATGGTCAAGAATAGCAACTCCCGTTGCATGCACATCTCCGGTGGTAGGTTGTATGGTGTAAGAAAGATTGGCCACAATGAATATTGTCTCCCTGACATTCTGAACGGACTAAATCCATCTGTGCATAGTCCGAGATACACATTCTGGCTATTGCTAGCGAAATCCGGATGTACTTTGTTGAAATGTTTCCAGGCTCTTGCATCTGATGGATGAGTCATCTCACCATCCGTCTGAGTATGCTCGGCATGCCATCTCATCTTTCCAGCAGTCTGCTCTGATTGATACAATCTTTTCAATCTGTCTATAATTGGTAGGTACCACATCCTTTGGTATGGTACCCTATTACGTCCCCGTCCTTGCGGCTTGAATCGTGGCTTCTTGCAGAATCGACATTCTTCTAGCTTCTCATCATCTCTCCAATAGATCATGCAGTTGTCGATGCAAACATCTATCATCTCCGAAGGCAACCCAAGACTATAAACCAGTTTCTGAATCTCATAATAAGAATCAGCAGACTCATTGTCTTCCGGCAAATACTCTTTAAACAAGTCCGCCCATTCGTTCATGCAACTTTCAGGTAGATTGTGACCAGTTTTAAAATTCATCTTCTAGCAGCTAACGACAAGTTAGAGAGACCTTCTCTACAACCACTGTAAAGTGGTTGATTCGCCGCGTTTAACATTTCGTAAAACTTTTTTGCATCTATATTAGGTTCTTCATCTTCATCATGAGCTACGAATGCATCAGCTACCATATCATGAACCCTATCATAATCTACCATCTCCTCCTGATGGTAACTATGTTCATTATGCAAATGATGATCAACCGGTTCTTTTTCCTGAAAATTGCTATTACTACTACTAGCTTCATTCTGATCATAATTAACACCTTCTCCATGTTGAAACCAGATATAGTAATTTGGTGTGAAACCTCTATTTTTAAATGCTTCCAAACATTTTTACGGTTTGCCAATTTCGAATTGTTGCATTTCCGACAAGGACAGAACATATTACCACTTTCTTGGGCGAGCGGTGTTGAATCTGCTTGATGCATAAATGTCTCCAGGCCCGCAAGGTATTCTTTTGTCACTCTCCTGTTAGCATCTCTATGCATATACATCCACTTCCGCAACTCGTAAATAGTCCCGGAGCCAGCCATTTTTTTTTTCTTTCGCGTTTTTTGTTGTTGGTGTGTTTAAAATGATGTTCAAACATCCATATTTATAGGAAATTTCAAATCTGGTAGTTGTAATTTTCCTATGAATTTACGACGAAAATTAATTAGGGGGCAAAAAAAAACGTGTAACACCTACAAAGTTGGTGGATTCAAAATTTTCTCGCTAAATACACGTAAATTATTTCCTCGCAAATAACACGCAAAGTTTACGTCGTATTTACGAGGAAATAGTATTTTCTCGTAAAATACTCGTCAAATTACATCCACTTTACGACGAAACGCTTTTGTCGTTACTTTATGAGGAAATAACGATGACATTAGTTTTCCACGTAAGTTTTTCGTAAAATCGACGTAAATTTACGAGGATTGTTTTTCCTCGTTAAATTTCCTCGTTAAGCATATGTTTTCTTGTAGTGTTAAAATTACACGCAACCAAAGAAAAAACATTCTATGTTTAAACCGATTTAGCTATTTAGCAGATTAACCACATAAATGTTGAGCCTCGACCAAATATGTAGTACACTTGTGACGAAATATGCGTTCTGGGACTTTAATATATTAGTCATGACTCATGGGTAAGGATAGGACCAAGGACAAAGGCATGAACATAAGTTTTTTTTTGGGGACGTCATTACTTCTACACCGTTTGCTTCTATATACAAATTAATAGTAATATTAAACCGTTCCATTTGTGTTACAAAAAGAAAAATCAAACCGTTCTATTTAAATAAAGAGAGCTAACAACCATTAAACAATATAAAACACATTTGTATCAAAACTATCATAAATAAATAGATTAAAATAAGTTTCTTAAAACAAGGTTTAGTGGAGGCCATCTAACCCTGTTTCCAAACGGCAACACATAACAAGACAGAAGACCAACAATGACATCCGTTAATTAAGCCACTAAGTAACCCACTTCTCTCTCTCTCTCTCTTTTTTACTACTATTACTTACTATCATATACTCCATTTGTCTCCACTCATCTTACGGTTAATTTGATTTTTAAGGCGTAAACATTTCCTTGAAAGTATTGTTATTCAATCATTGATCAAATAATAAGTCCAATGATTCATGTTAGTTTGACGTTGGAAAGTACTAAGATACAATAATAATATAAGAGGCATAACTTCTTTTTTTTGAACGAATATAAGAGGCATAACCAGGATACGACTTTTAACCGAATAAGAGTTTCTGAACCAATTATTATAAGAGGCAAAACTACGAATGCGATCTTTAACCAAATCAGAGTTTCTGAACCAATGTGAGGTTTTTAGTTTTAGTTTTTTAGTTTTTTTTTTTTTGGTTTATCTACTTCAATTGGATCAATCGGTAACATTTTGAAATTGATTTGGTTATTGGTTGGATTGATTCAGATCATATAAATCAATAAGCACATTTACTATTAATGTATCATACAATATATACAAACTATATCTCCATTAATCATTTAATAGTTATTTAACAGTTGAAATAATAACGATAAGGACGTAAATTAATTTTTAATATTGCTTTTAAGTTTATTTATACTTTCTATTTTAGCTACCAGTTACCCACTTATGTTCAAGATATTATTTACACTTGATTGGACCAGCAAAACTTGGTGGCTTTGGAAAAAAATCATATTAAATAGTCCGCTTTGTGCTGAATCAAACCATCATTTTTAATGGCAGAGGCTAACAAACATTTCGGGGGAGAAAGATTGTTGTCGTTTCCGTATTTCTACCCCATAAATATATTGGAGAGTATGCATCCTGAAATTGAGGTCACGATTTGGACTTACATCTATGTTTGAAAGCAATTTGAGATATTCGACAAAATTAGTGTAAATTTATTTTGGTTTGCATAATACTAAGTTTTACTATTTCTTATTGTTTCTTAGTTCGTTAATGGCTTTGTGCTCCGAAGATTAAAGTGCTGCTAATTTGCATCACGGAATTTTATGAAAATCCTAAAATTATCATAGACATAGAATTCCGTAGACGTAAATTATACTCCCCTTTTCTATTAAATATCAATATCAAAAACAACGGCCTTAAACTCTCGACATTAAAAACATGTACTAGCTCCGTTGGTTATTATACGACGTTTCAAAGGTTTGCACGTAAATTAAGAAAGATAATGGAATCTCTATTTTAACCTTCTCGGTTAGTGTTTAGTGTTAAAATTGACTTTGTATCATTATCAGTTGTGAAGGTAAACAAAGTCTTATTATGTCATTATATGCTTGGGATTCCGTGAACGTCAGATATAATGATACAAAAAAAAGCACTTAAACGTTATTAATTTAAAATTTTAAATAAATATAAATTTCAGGATGAAATTTAAACGTTATTAATTTAAAAATTTAAATAAATTTAAACAAAAATTTAAAAAATGTTATTAATATCCCAACCATTATAAAAAAAATTAAAACCATATTTCTCTTTATTTTTGCGTCGAAAATCTCACTCTCTGTTTAAGCAACTCAAGTTGATACGATGGTGTACAAAACTAGAAAAAAGTTCCTAGTTGTAACAGTTGGTAAATAGCATGTATATAATACAAACACATATTTTAAAATACAGTAGAGAAGAGAAATCTGATAGTATAGAGGCATATAGGCCGGCCACAGCTCAGGCTTTCTAATCATTCAAACGAGCGAGATCCAAGCTATATGTTTCAAATAGTGTCATAAGTGAGAACATATGTAAACAGTCAAAGAACAATATAAAATGTTACTAATTCTTTAAACATTTTTTTTTGATTAATATGGATATCCAAACAAAAAAATTCAGTCTAATCTCCAATGAAAAATGTAGTCTATGGATAAATCTTCTTTTTTGAATATGTAAATGAGCTGTAAATAAAATGGTTCATATCTGTGTAGATGTCCGTAAACCATATGATCTTCTTTTTATTATTAATCGCCTAGATCGAACCTAAAACGTGTTGGGCATCTCAGTTATCACTCTACTGCAATATCTCATCCTATACTATTTAAACATTGTTTGAAAAGTAACTAGTAGATAATTCCGTGTTCAGCAATATAATTACACTACAAAAGAAAGAAAATATAAAATTTGGATCCCTATATTTAAGATCAAAAACCAAGTACTGACTTTGGATAAGATAAGATCCAAAATCATGAAATTGTTTCTGCAAAAATGCTGGACGAGATTTAATGACTCATAGATTGTCCATGAAAACATAATGTTATCATAATCATATTTAATCTAAACTAATTTGTTTTATCCTTGGTCCCTTTAAATTTAGTAAATAAAAATAATAATGTAAAGCTTATCAACATTTTTAAAAAAGGAGTGAAATCATGTATCAATTAATAGATTGAACTAAAATCATTGAATTGGCAATCTAATTATTATTATTTTAAATAATAACCACATATATTTCAAGAAATTAGTGTATTCCAATTTACAATATGCTAATATTTTATGCCCATAAAAGAAAACAAAACTAAAGTTATATAGAAGGACGCAAAAACTGGTAGATATTATTCCTATTTAAAAAAAAACAATTAAAAAAGTTTTATCCGAAAAGGAACCATGAACCATATGAATTAGTACACAGAACACCTTTTTTTTTTTTGTCACAGAGTACACAGAACACCTATCAAATGGTTTTTGATGACTTTATAAATAATCAAATTATCTGAGAGAATTTTTATAAAACGCCACATCCTTTCTCCTTCTTCTCTGCGACTTTTAGAGAGAGAGAGGGAGAGAGAGAGCATCCAGACGAGACGAGGAGACTGTAACTAGATGATGTTTTTGTCCTTGTGCTCGCTTTCATAAGTCAATTGGTTTGGACCATTTGATTTTGTTCTTCTTTTTTTATTAAATTCCTCAAAAGTACTCTGTTTTGGTCCCCTGTTCTGTCTCTGTTTCTAAACTGCTCTTTACTCGTAACTCATTACGATCTCTCTTTCGTCTTTTCTTTTCCAGCTATTATTTTCACAAATCTCCATAAAAAAAATATTCTTTTGATATATATATATCTCATCGATCTTACCAAACCATTTATCTCCAAGAGTTTTTCGTTCCCTGATCCATTATGGGCTGTACGAGCTCGAAGCACCGTAAGCGATGCCACCACTGTCGGCAAGGATATTGTCCGGTGAACATGCGTCAAATCCAATCAGTGCACCACCCATCTCAACACTCCGACGACAGCTGCCACATGGTTGCTCTCAGCTCCACCAGCCTCGGCTCTCTCAAGCTCTGCGACTCCTCTGACTTCAGCGGGAACCTTGTCCCCGCCGCCGACGAATCTCGAGAGAAACGACGAGTCTCCGTAAATGGGTTTGTTCACAGAGAGAGGTCGGAGAAGGAGAAGTTGAGTTCGGAGATGCAGGCTAAGCTTATGGAAGCTAAAGTATGGTCAAGCATGATGAACGAGAAGATCCCAAAGATCGTCCCCAAGACTCCCATCTTGACGCCTCCTGGAGAGCCGGAGACGATCAACACGTGGGAGATGATGGATGGTCTTGAAGATTCTGTGAGTCCTAACCACGTTAGGAGCTTCTCGTTTGATACTGCTAGTGGTCATGGTGGTTGTGAACGTCCCAAGTTGAATGGTGATGTAAAGCCATTGTGGCTTCAGTTGGAGGAAGAAGGGCTTGACGACTTTGACGATTTCGATCCTGAGATCATTTCTTCATTCAGGAGGTCTCTCCAGGAACTTCCTTCTGAACATCCTTTTAACATTTCGATTCATGACTTGAAACTGAGACCACAGTTTAAGTTATCTGATGAAGAAGAAGAAGAAGAGGAAGCTACTGGTAAAGACAAGGTGATACTCTACTTCACAAGCCTTAGAGGTATAAGGAAGACATATGAAGATAGCTGTGGTGTCAGAAGTATACTAAAAAGTATTGGAGTTAGAGTGGATGAGCGAGATGTGTCGATGCATTCGGGTTTCAAGGAAGAGCTTAAGGAGCTGCTAGGGGGTAAATTCAAAAATGGCGTTGGGGTTACCTTACCTAGAGTTTTCTTGGGGAAGAAGTTACTCGGAGGAGCAGAGGAGATTCGGAAGTTGAATGAAGAAGGGAAGCTTGAGAAGCTTCTACAAGGCTGCGAGAGGGTGGAAGAAAACAAGAACTGTAATGGGCAAGAATGTGAGGCTTGTGGAGATGTAAGGTTTGTGCCTTGTGAGACATGTTCAGGGAGCTGCAAAGTGTACTATGAACTTGAAGATGATGATGATGAAAGTGTAAAGGAAGAAAGAGAGTATGGGTTTCAGAAATGTCTTGATTGTAATGAGAATGGACTCATCAGATGTCCTATTTGTTGTGATTAGCTTTAAGAATATACACACACAGAGAAAACCTTATTCTTGTTTTTGTTTGTTTTACTACATTGAGTTTTGAGTGCTGGAGTGTTTTATTGCCTCTAGAGCCTAGAGGTTTTGTTGTGTACATAAAGATGTTTAAGATTGTGAAGAAGGTTATATTTCAAGTGTAAAATTTGAAATTAGGATGTGGTGCATTGTTGTCTATTCTTTGAAATTCCGTTGATGTTTTACATGTTGTTGGGGACTCATATATTTGAAAAGGCAGTGGCAGTTCAGGTTAAAAAGTCAGCTGACAAATATGACCGTGGAAAATGAGAATCTGGCAAACTCTTATTATGCTTTTTCTTTTGTCACTATCTCAAACTTTTATGGGGTGTATATACTAGTCATATAGGCATAGTAGGAAGGAAAATAAAATAGGTATGTCTGTTTAGGGTAGGTGGAAGTTGGGAATATTGAAAATATGAGATTTGAGTAGATGGTAATAATGTGATTTATTACTGTTTAAGTGTATTGTTTTTTTTTTCAATTTCCAACGTGTTATTTAATTTTTAATCAATATACTCTTGTATAGATATTTGTTTGTTAGTTTGTTAGATGATCAGATCATCCAAGCTGTAAAGACCCAATTAATCCCGGAAGTCAGGAACAAGAGCAAATTGTTTAATCTCTTACTAACGTACTAGGTGATAATCCGCGTCCTGTGCGGAATTATGGATTAAAGAGATTATAATTTTAAAACTACACTTCTTAATTTATCGGTGTAATTTAAATATATTTGAATTAAAAAAACTGTAAAAGTAAGGAAAGACTTATATAAATTTATTATGAGTTTAAGATAAAACAAAACATAAGCAATAGAATTATTGTGTTCATAATATAAATTATGAATATAAAATAAGAAAAACATAGACAATAAAACAATAAAATACTAAAGAAACAAATTATAAAAAAGAAATTAAATTCATAATTTTGAGAAGGAGACGGTGGTGAGGACTTTGTTTTGAGAAAGAGACGGCCTAGTATTTATATATGCAATGCGCTGGTCTAGGGTATGTTTGCATAACTAATCGTCCTCGTAATTTTCGAAATTCAAATTAATATTAAATTTTGAGAACTTACCTTATTCCCTACTCGTCGAATCACATGAAATATTAAAGGAAACAAAGAGTTAATATGGTCAACTAAATTCAATTTTAAATCAATCAATTTTGATCAAAAATACGTATTTTTATATCTTTTATTTTAGGAAATCTTGTATATATATTGCTACCACTTTAAAAATATGAAATAGGACGGTATTGAGCCTATATGGCAATTCTGCGAATTTGATTCCTAGATTGGAGTTCTATAACCCGAATGAATTATATTCAAAGACGTATATTGTGGCTAATATTAATGGCATGATTATGCTGTTATGATAGTAATTATTGTGATGAGTGATTGTCAAAGTAAATATATGCCTATGGCTGGCGGATGTTTTGCAGTTTCCTGTTCGGACAATATTTATATTAATGAGTTATTGTCAATCAATATTTATGCCAATTACTGGCATCTTTTTTTAATATATATTTATTAATATATTCATCCGTTAGATCTCGTTTTGATATACATGTATCATGCGTGAGTATATCTTATGTGATTATATGATATAATATATAGTAACCGGTTTTGATATAGTGTAATAAAAAGTATTGAAAGTAACATTAAAATAAATGTTCTTTACGTATTCTCAGAAAACGTTCTTGTTCGAACCGGTTTTAAATAACATCTTCGTTTAGATCGCTAATTACCAATTAGTATGATTAAAAAATTATGCTAAGCTCTACTATTTATATCAACACAGAGCGTAGGTTTTTACTCTCCACGCCAAATTCAATCGAAGAAACCAATATTAATGTTCCTCCTTTAATACCGTATATACCACTTACCTAATTTTGTTATTGCGTGATGCGTTTTCGTGAAATAGGTATTATAAGATCCGTGATGGTCACGCCAAAAATATATCAGAAATATTCTCCTATCGATACGTTTTCGTGAAATAGGTATTTATTATATCTAATATTTGTTTGATGATCAGATCATCCAAGCTGTAAAGACCCGATTAATCCCGGAAGTCAGGAACAAGAGCAAATTGTTTAATCTCTTAGTAACGTATATCAAACTTAGAAAATTGAGTTTCCACAAAACAGTGGACAACACCGCGTTGGTTATATTGAAATTTGTTGAATATATATATATATATATATACATTATGGAAACTACTTTGGTTCAGTGGTTTAACTAAAAAATCATTAATGATTCTATTCCATAAAATTTGGGTTTGTTATTAGGAAAACACAATTATGCGAATTAATAGGAAAAAAACTTACAAAAAACTGTAGATCCTATAGTACGGTTCAAATGGTGTATTTCAGACAAAAAAAATTATAAGGATGTATTTATAATACAAACACCTACAATAAAGTTATCCACCATTAAACAACATTAGAATCACCGGTACAAGAAACAAAAAATTATGTTTTGTACGGCTTATCAAACTATTAGTTAAACATGGGCGTTTAGATACATGTTTGGGTTCTGATTGTGAATTTTAAATTTTTGGGTTATCACGTTTATCCTTCTAGGTTCCATTTTCATATTTCCTAAGTACAAATTGGGTTCGGATCATAAAACTTTGGGTTAGGTTCTAATTGTATAAAAAATCCTAAACCCCATAAAATAATTACATATCATTCGGATTCGGATTATATCAAAAATAGAAGACACAATTTTAAAGCAAAACATTAAAAACACTTAAATTAAATAAAAAAATAATCCAACACACATCAAATTGATAAAATAACAACAAACTGTTAAATCAAGCATTAAATCAAGAATGAAAAAAAACATAGTTTATTAACAATCAGGGACGGACACAGTACAACGACTACAGGGGCACGTGCCCCCTACTGTTTAAAAAAATTTCTTCGTTAAATACTACAAAGTGTATTGAATGTTTCTCCTCTAGAACTAGTCATAATGGAAAAAAAATCATTGTGCCCCCAACTAATTAGCTTCCTGCATCCGCCTATGAAAACAGTATGCATTATTTTATAGATAGAGTAGACTTGTTATTTCATAAAAAAATATAAAGAACTTATTTATAGGTAATTGAATATTTAAAATATTTATTTAAAATTTAATACTTCTTTTTATACCATAACAAAATAAACATTGAATTAATCATTTAAAATACTTATATATATATATATATATATATATATATATATTTCTAATATTCATATTGACGATTTATTTTGGCTTTTCGAATAATCAGTTCGGGTTCGGTTAATAGCACTTCGGATTCAGATATTTTTTATATCACCCTACAAGATCCGTTCAAGTACCTTTTACATTTTAGATTGGATAACGGTTCGAATTTTCGGTTCAAATCTGGTTCGGGTCTGGTTCGGGTCCGGTTCGAATTTCGGGTTCCGGATTTATGCCCAGCCCTACTATTAGTTCCAACCATTTTATTTTTACATGCTTACTAATTACTGTTGCACCAAAACTTCAAAAATAATAAATGTACCTAAACTATTAAAAAAAATTCCACCATTCAAGTTATAGCGCACGAAAGCATAAACCTTCTCATATATCATATTTTGAGTCTTAAAGACTAACAAGTTAACGATTTGTGATACATACTTTTTTGTCCTTTGAAGCTTTAGGGCCTTTTTCAGAACCGTCTAATAGCATGGATTAGTGGAGCGGTCGAACCGTCCCAAGTCTAAAAGCAAAAAAAAATATTAAACTTTATTTTGAAATAGTCAGGATCTTGCCACGACTGAAGATTACGTACAAGAGCCATAAAACATAGAGTGAAGGGAAAAGCCACCCCGGCCCTGTCTAAGAAGTTTAAGTTAGAACGGCAACGTTATCATTTTTAGGGAATGTATTTTACATTAGAAATTCAAACAAGACTCAAATAAAAAACAAAAGACAATTACCTATCTATTTGTTATCAACCAATTTTAATTGGAAAACCATATGAACTTTACAATTCTATAAGAGTAAGCAAACGCATGATTCCCACTCTATCAAATAAAAATATAAATTTTAAATAGTTTACGTATTTAGGTTTTGTACAATGTATGTATACAAATTTAAATTAGCTGTTTTTTTAACATAAATCTATACTATTATTTGAGAAGTGAATTTTCTTACGTCCATGATTTTAGCTAATTTTGCTTATGTGTTATGATTTCAATGATCTTAGATAATTTTGTTTTTAATGTTCTGAATAACCTATATATATATATATATTTATTTATTATATAATTAAAATGAATTTTATATTACTAATGTCATATTTATTTTAGAAGATGATTTTATATATTGTGTTGCTATCTTGAAATTATATTTTTTTCTATTATAAAAGTTAAAAGTTAAGATATAAATGAACTTATAATCAATTATTAATCAAACAAAAATATTTGTATAAAGATATTTCCTAAAAATATTTTTAATATGTGAGTGTTTTTGATTAAATTTGTCATATATAAATAAATTGATGTTTGTTTTAAACTTTTTTATTTGCGAAGTGATTTTACGCATTTAAACTCTCACGTTAAAAGTTAAAGCGGTTAAAGTCAATAATACCTTTAATGAATTTTTTAATATATTTTTAGTATATAATTAAAACGAATTTTATATAAATATTATCAGATTTGTCAAAAAAAAAATATTAGCCGAATTTTAAAAAGAAGATAATTCTTATATACTGTGTTATTATCTTGAAATAATATATTTCTATTATAAAAGTTAAAATTGAGATATAAAACAATTTATATTCAAATTTTAATCAAGAAAAAACTTTGGTATAAATATACTTTCAAAATATTTTTAATAGATGAGTGTATTTAATGAAAAAATTAATATATATAAATTATTTGATGTTTAACTTAAATTTTTTGAAGACATAAATAATAACTTATTGTGGTTGTTTTTGAATTAATAAAATAAAATAATAAATATTTGTAAAAATATTGTGCCGGCATGTGCGGACTAAACACATAGTTAGATATATTTATGTTAAATTTTAACCCGTTATAACACGCGATCATAATTTGTAACCAGACTAAAGTATTGCACTTTTAAATAAATAATAATTATATAAAAAATTGCATTGATTTATATCTCTAAATTTTTTAATTAATATGAATTAGGATGTTCATTTATAAAATGTTTGAGTAAAAGAAAAATTCTGCCTATCGTGCGGTAATTTGAAATTTGTGATATATTTGACATTAACTTTTGATAATATACTGTGATTTGGAATTCTTACAAAAATGTATTATGTGTTGTTAAATTGTAAGATTTATAAAAATTCAAATAAATAATTTGCACCTGCATTTTAATAAGTGTGTGCTTACCACTTGTTAACATTGATGAGTTTTATAAGTGTGTGCTTAGCACTGGTTAAGATCAATCAGTTTGCATATTGATATGATTATCATTGATTTGGCTGCATGCCCTTACTTCTTTCACGTAGTGTGTAACTGATGTTTGATCATTGTTACATTAATTTCAGACTGACATGTGTCGTTTGTTTGTATACACTTAATGCCAAAAAATTATTCCAAAAAAGCTAAAACGTTCAAATGAACCAATTAAAATTCCAATAAACCGGTAAGTCCGTGTACATTGATTAAACTATTTTAGTTAGCGGGTTAGTCTTTATACCTGTAATTAGAAATCTATAAAACTGATAAATCTATACACATTTACTAGAAATTCCAAGGAACCGGTTTAATTTTTACTGTTTAGTAATTAGTATAATCAAATCACTAAATAGTCAAAACGAAGAAAAATTAAATCATTGAAAATAAAAACACGTTTAAATAGTGATGTGACTATAGAAATTGGAACACAAAATATAAAAGTTTAAGTGGCTCCTACATTAATTAAGTGGTTGGTGATATTTTTTTGGTACAAATAAGAATTTGAATATTCTCTTAATTAAACTGAGTTTTTAAGCAAAATTCAACGGTACATATTGTAATTTTTTTTGTAATGTTACGGGAAATTTTTAAAATTTTTTTTTAATAATATGGATTATTGCATTCCATAATAACGAAATTTCTGATAAAAAGACAATAATGAAATTTTATTGGATAATTTGACCTTTCATTGATCTACTACATGACTGGTAATTTTTCCATACTATATTATTTTATATGAGTGTGATTCATAAAAAAAATTGGGCATTAACATCCGTTTTCAGCCGTGGATAGCTATCAAAAGTGATTCTTAACATATCATAACATTCTCCTTTTTGAAAATCCTAACTTTTTCAAACCAAAAAAAAAAAAAATTCTCGGATTACTCTCGTGAGTAAATACTTTTATGCAGATTTCTTCCCGGCTAAAAGACCGTCTGGTGCCACATCATAGGCACTTTAGGAACTAGGCCTGGACACTTTACCTGATATCCGAAGCTGCACCCGAATCCGACCCGAAAAACTCGAACCGAAATCCAAACCGAAGTAGTAAAATACCCGAACGGGCATTGATTTAGGAGAAATTAGATATCGGAACCCGAACGGGTAATATCCGAACCCGAATAGATACCCGAAAATAACCGAACATAAGCATATATAACCTTATATTTTTAATTTAAATTTTTTATTTTATTTAAAATATTTATATTGATGTGACACATACTTTAAAATCATATAATATACATATAAGTACATATAAAATGATTTGATACTCACTTAAAATGCATGTCAAGCTTTTTGTTTTATGTATTAACAAAAATTACATCCAATTTTTTTTTTTTAAAATGACCAAAATTAATGTTTATTTATTTTTGCAATGTTATCTCCAAATCTATTAATCACTCAATCTATTTTTAAATACAAGAAACTCAAAACAATGAAAAAAATATTTTTTTTTTCAAAATCTAAATATCCGAACCCGATCCGAAATAACCAAATCTGAACTAAAAATACCCGAATCCGACCCGAAATACAAAAATACCCGAACGGGTTCTATATTCCTATACCTAAATACCCGAAAATCCAAAATACCCGATCCGAACTCTAACGGGTACCCGAACGCCCATCCCGAACGCCCATCCCTCTTAGGAACATAAATAATTGTAACCATATACATATAAAATTACAGTAATAGAAAGATAATCTTCGAGTTTTATTTTTAAAATCTATATTCTTTAGTAATCGAACCCAACGATCTATGAACCAATCTGCGTTTGGCTGGCTAGCCAATAGGACAAAGTGCCATGTATCTTTTTTTATTAAAATTTCATAATTGTGGTCTAATTTTCTTAAAATATTAGATAAACTAAACATCCACTTAAGAAATAAGATGTGACAAATGTGTAATAATTTAAAAAATTTTTACATCTAGAGATACTTTCTCACATTCCAATTACACTAGAAGACATTTATCACTTGAGACACACTTTTCTTTGTCAAAAAGACTCTTATGACCTTAAACTAAAGAGAATATATCTCCTCTTCTAATTTCTTTGTTTCTTTATACTTTATGTTTTCATTTACTTTTATCTCAAGTTCTAAAATATATTAAACAAAAATTCATAATAAACTATATATAAAATTCTCTATCTTTTAAGATCCATTTTCATATATATATATATTATGAAAATATTAATGTGTAAACAGAACTAAATGTGGACGTGGACACCAAAGCGTGGATAACATAATTATAAATTAGTTGTGAACATGTACATCTTAACATAATTATAAATTAATTATAAACTAGTTGTGGACATGGACAATATTCCTTCGATTTCATTCATCATCTCAGGATCTGAATTCAGCTGTAATCAAATTTGCATCCATCCAAATCATGACGAAGCGCAGATCCCTTAGATCAAAAATCTCTGACATGCAAGATCTTTTACTCTCCGATAGAAGGTAAACGCTTCTTCGATTTTTCTCTCTGTTCATACTCACAATATCATCTCTTTCTCATCTTGATTGAAGTTTAATTACAGATAATTTATCAATTGGGCGTAAGAAGCCAAGTGCTCGTGTTGGAGATGACGAACCCACTGCTTCACTCTCGTTGGTGGTGGTACTAAATCTAAAGAGAAAGCTGTTCAAATCGTTGGTTAATGGGATTTTTAGTAAAACGAGAACTTCAATATTATCTTTTGTAATGAATTTCAAAAGGTCCATACGGGAGAGAGGAATAAAAAAATAGAGGAGTTTCTATGCAAATCAATGGTATCCTTTAGAAGTTTTTGGCAGTGACAACCAATTGTATCAAAAACATATGTATTGGCAATGTATCAGTCCACAACTTGTCGTATCAAAACAAAGAAGTTAGATATGGACAAAAAAAAAATCTTTTGGTGAGGGTTTTGATAACAGAGTCCGTGTCTTTGTTTTGTGGTATAATTTTAGTAACATGAGTCAATGTCCACGTAGTGTTGTATAGTTTTATAACATCAAAACGGAGAGTTTGTCCATGTTATCTACTATAAACACATTAATATTGCATGTTCACATATTACTCATCACTCATCCACACATCACCCGTCCACAAATCACTCAACCACGTATCACCCGTCCACAAATCACTCAACCACGTATCACCCGTCCACAAATCACTCAACCACGTATCACCCGTCCACAAATCACTCATCCACGTATTACCTGAGTGTCCACAAGTGTTGTTTCCATTAAAGGTAAAATTATCCATAATTTGCCGCTGGCCCACAACAAAGTGTGTCACATGTAAGAAGTGTCTCTGGGTGTAATAGAAAGTGAAAAAGTGTACCTTAGTGTAATCAACTCATAATTTAATAAAATATAAAATCAAAATTAAGCAAACAAAAACACAAATTTAAGAGTAACTAGAACCCAACCCGCACGCCCGTGCCGATGTTATATTTATTTTAAAATATTTTAAAATGAATTGGCAAATGCTACATTAGGCATTCTTGCAAGGGTTCATGATTTTCCATATGTTGGTTTGATCTTCGAAAGGTGAGGGTAGAGATCTTTGTAAGAGTTTCTAATAGTTCCTTCTGCAAGTCTAATTGCCACCAATATATTTGCAAAGGGTTCAATATTAGAGATTGTTTTAAGTGAAAATCTGATGCGGCAACATTTAAGTATAGACAATGTGTATAAGAACAAACCAGTAGTTATATACATAGAACACATCGGCTTGGACCATTTCAAGTGACTCTCCTCCATAGGAGATGATTTGTTTCCACAAATGAAGCAGTTTAACTTGTACTCTCCATGTGGTTTTGAAGTGTTTGAAATTTTTGAGAAGAGTAAAAGTTGTTTTGCTATGATGGTTTGATGAAAAAGATTGTGCTTTTTTTGTAAAAAACAAAAATTGTGCTTTCAAGGGTGTAGTTTTTTTAAAGAAATCTTAACCAAAAGATATGAAACTTGATTTACACGTAAAAAAAGAATATACGTAATTTAAATATTTTAATATGGCGAACTTAGATACAATTTAGATATTTTTAGATTCTGTTTTTTAAATTCAGTGATATCGATACTAAATATATGATAATCAATCCTAGATAATGTTAAAATATCTAGCGCATTATATGGTAACTAATTCCGAATGTTTCTAGGTTAATTGATATTTGATTTTCAAGAATAAATAAGAAGATTAAATAGCAAGAATAAGGTAATATCTAATATATTCGTAAAGATCGCATGAGTGTTATACGGAAACAACATTAATGTTTCATTCGAGCTTTTAGTCATATTAATCTTTCCCATATCTCAAATGATTTCCACTAAAAGGATTTTGGTTAAGGGGTATAGAATTTGAACTTTGGTTTTACCAAGAGAATAAACCGGTTTCATATTACACACTTGTAATCTATGACATGACATTAGATATAATCTTACATGATAAGGGGTCAACAGTTATTTTTATATTAGTATGTACTCGTAAGAATACAACATATATGATTTCTGCAAACTCTAAGTAAATTTCTAATCCGAGTACAAAGAGATGTATTGTAGTTATGATGAATTTTATATTACACTGTGATATTTTTATGGTTTAGGTATGTTGTATCTGGGTTCTAATTCATAATGCAGCAGTTAACAGCAATGAATGATAAAGCGGCAAATAAATGCTAAAAACATATACGACTGGTTAAAGGAAGATTTGATGTTTGGTTAAATAAAACAATTGAATTTAGGAGGGTTGGTTTTAGTGTAAGCATTGGTTTAGGCCAGTGGCAATCTTTTGTAAATATTAGGGAAAAGTTAGGGTTAATTCATTTTTGTACGCCTGTTTTAATAGATTTGATAGATGAATCACATTATTAATATTAATATTATCTTCTATTCATTCTATAATTGACTTCTCAGCTGCATTACTTTATTATAAACTTTAAAAGTAATGGATCTTGCTTTTTACAACAACAAAAAAAAGTAATGGATCTCTCGTCCAAGTAATGAAAATATACTCTCTCTCTCTCTACGAAAAAAAAAGAAAGAAGAAGGTTTCTTTAACCTAGATCTCGTTCGCCGGTGGCAGCGGCAGCATCTGCTGTTTCCGTCGCTGCTGCCGGCCCCCCCTCCTTTTGATTTGTTCTTTTCTTTTGTTGCTCCATATGTATCTTCTCCCTGTCCGATATGCTTGAGCCATGTTCTCAGTTTGGAATGGTGTTTCGGTGAGGCTGGGTTAGAAGAAGTGGTGGTTGCAGCACGGAATCGGGAAATCTATCTTTAGCTGCTCAGTTCCGGTGGTATTTGGTTAGATCTGGTTCGCTTTTGGTGGTTCAAGGCGTTTGAGAACTAGGAGAGCTTGTGGCGGCACGTTATAATCTTCATGTTTGTGGATGTCACATGTCTCCTTTGTGGTATCTCGTAGCCTGGAGGATGCTCTGACTTCTTCGCATGCTCCACAGTGTGGCGCTCTGAACCTCTCCTGTCCTTTCCAAATAAGAGCAGCGGCTGGTGTTGTGTAAACCTCCAGGAGTTCTTGACGTAGAACGACATTTTCTTCAAATGGCGTCTTGGGGAGCAGCAACTCTTTCTCAAGTGGAGGGTCTCGATGGATGAGTTGTCTTCTCGTGCGGCTGTGCGGAGTCGCTATCCGTGCGGCACAGGCTTTGGCTAAATCGGATCAGCTGAGGCATTCCGCTGCTCCTTTATCCTCAGCCTCCAGTTTCGACTGGGATGGGTCGTCTTCTCCGAATGCATCCGTTTGAGTTTTCATAAGGGGTCGATGTTGTGTGCACTGATTTTGCAGAATAGTTGAGGCGTGCTCTCGATGAAGCTGTAGGAGCGGAGTGGTTTTGCGGACTAACCATCTCTGTAGCTCGCGACGACTTAGAAGCCCACCAATGCGATTCCGGCTCTTTGGTTCATAGCTTTTCAAGACAAAGGGCGAGGTGATGGCAATTTCGTTTTGCTTCTTTCTATGGTTTCTTCGTCATCTGTTGTGTTTTACATTTTTAGTTTTTCACTGTTGTTTAGTTTTTAAATGTTTCTTGCTACTAGTTTCTTAGAAACTTCAGTCAAAAAAATTAAAAATTGGTATAAAATTTAACATTTACGCACAAAAAAATAATAATGATTCTTCATGTGGCATTTCTCATATCAACGTAGTTACGTGGCAGCCTGCCCACTTAATTGAATATATTTAAATGTCATCGTCAAATGTAGATACCTCCCATTTCTTCGTCACCGTCATAGACATTTATAGAAATGCAATAAATATGGTTCTTGTTATAAGATAAGCATTGAAATGATGGTCCACTTCTTTACCAAACTCAAGCACTATGATCATCCACTCTTTTACCAATTCAAGCACTATGATCATCTACTCATCAAGCATTATGATCACCCACTCATTTACCAAATTAAGCACCATCTTTGTTATTTTATGTATTGTTGTTCACTATAAATACCATCACTCATCTCACTCTTTTGTACACCAAAAACAAGAACAAGAGTTTATAATCAAATAATCATTACATTTTCTTCTTCCTTCTTATAATAAACTATCTCCCTTATACTAGTGTTATTTGCTTCCTACGGGTATTAAATTCTACTCTTATTTAAATTTCTCGATACAATAAATTATAAATTATTTCATAACACGTTATCAGCACGATCGTTCTGCAATTCGGTAAAATTTATTGTATCATATATACTCTGCTATAATGGTCGGTATACCGCTTGTACTATTATTTATATTATGTTATAATGGCCGGAATACCGCCTATATTATTTATTAATATTTTAATTAATTTATTGGTCGGCCGAGCCGCCTTATATTCTATTTATTGTTAACTGGACGGCCGAGCCGCCTTTATTTTCTGTTTGTTGTTAACTGGACGGCCGAGCCGCCTTTATTTTCTGTTTGTTGTTAACTGGTCGGCTGAGCCACCTTATATTTTGTTTATTGCTAATTGGTCGGTCGAGCCGCCGTATAATTTATTTATTATTCTGCATTGACCGGCTGAGCCGTCGCATAATTTATTATCATAACAAAAAATATTTATTCACCATAATTTTTATTTTTATCAAAATTTTATGAAATTTAATAGATTTGATTGATCGTTTAATACGATATTTTCAGACTGATTTTTAGTACACTCGATTTAACCCCAACGGTCACAAAGAAAAATTTTCAAAAAATTTCCCCTTTCTCCAACGGTCATGAACAGTGATTTTCATCTATAAATACAACTCATTTTCACTCCATTTCATCATCCAAAACATTTCATCTTCTCTCAAAAAAAAAAAAAAAAAAAAAATTCAAATCGCTCTCCTCCGATTTTTCATTTCAAGAAAGATGATTCGCGCACTTTTGTTTTTATGTGCCATTTTTATTTGTGTTTCTATTTATGGTTTATTCGTTGGAGAATTTACTCCGAGTGAATTTAAGATGAATATCGGTTTAATTTTCTTTACATCGCTTCTCCTTGTAATTGCTTGCATGATTAATGTAAACGGTTTTTAAATTATGAAGTTCATAATAAATGGTTCATTTTAAAATTGCAAAATTCTAAAAAAAAATATATATATATATATATATATATATAGTCATTTTAGACGATGATATATATATATATATATCAACGCTTGTCTATATGTAAGAATAATAGTTATTTGATGAATTAAATTTTGCTTATTATACTTTAATATGCTTCATGGTTTAATGGTATTAAGGAAACATACTTTATGATTCATGGTCTAACATCATAAAAGAAATTATTTGTAATCGGTTAGTTTTGTAGTCTATTAGTCTTTGGTCTAATATCATAAAAGAATTTGGATTATATGTTGATATTTACTAATGTAATGGCCATGTTTATATGAGCAAAATTTAAAGTTTTCAGGATTGTGTATTCTCTCGGAAAGATATGTACAAGTTATCAGCCAATTCAGAAACGTGAACAGCTGAAACTTTCATCGCCGATATACTTCTGTTTATAAGATAAGTATTTTATGCTTTATATACAAGTTTAACAAACTTGATTAGATAAATCAATTTGCATGAAGTTGGCTGTGATATAAATTTTTTCATTAAATTGATTGATAGGTTAAACTTTGTTAAAAAGCATGAGAGTAATAATATAGTCTATATAATAATTACTATGAAAGTTTTATTTATTTTCTGATATAATAAGACACCTTTGTTAATACATATTTATATATATTTGAAATATTTTGATTTTATTACCATTTATATTGAGGATTTTAAGTTTAAAGGTTCACTCTAAAAGATCCATAAGTTTTGGAGAATAATATATATAAAAAAGGTATTATCACCTGAAGTGATTACTTAAAGCTCATTTTGTATTTTGCATTTAAAGATTGCAAGACCTGAAGTCTGTAAATAAAGCCATCTATGTTGGATGTTAAGTTTAAAAGTAAAATTTCTTCAATAAATTTTTTATGATGCATATATATGAAAAATATCTATTGATAAATCACGTCTAGTTGATTATGATTCATTCTCCTGAAGAGAATATGACATTTATACCCTTTTAGACGTGAGCATTGGTCAAGAAAATGAACATAAAAGTGGTTTTAGACGTAAGCATAAATGAGGTCAAGGTCCAAAGAGTTTCTTTATAGAACTCATACTCTCACTTAAAGTTGAGAAAATAAACATGGTAATAAAGAAAAGAAATTATGAATTCATCTGAAGATGAAAGAAAATTTATTGTGTGTACAATACAAGGTAGTAAAAACTTATAGAATGCTTAAAAAGAGGATCTATATGATGCTCCAGAAGTGTACATAGTATTACTGCACATAAAAATTCAATTTAAAGTTTTTAAGAATGCAATTTAAAGTTCTTAAGGTATTGTATTTTTATAAGTATCAAAAGTTAAAAGGATCTACGAAAAATACATAACCCATGTAGGATATAGTGTTGATTAAGAAAATGAGATACATTCGAGATTGATAAACCTGTAGTATTATCATCTCGAGGGGAAGAGTTAAAGAATCTCACTTTTTATGATAAGTCAAACATCCAGAAGATTATGTTTACACTAAAACTAAGATTGATGAATTTTTCTCAAAGTAAATCCATGAGATTTTGAGACACTTATGTTGAGACAATAAGCAAACGAAATGATATATACATTTCAATCAGAAATAATTCTCAAAGCAGTATAAGTATTTTAGAGAAAATATCTACAGCCTCTTATATATTGTACTACACAAAGATTAGTATAATGAAGATAAATGTATAGTAAACTAGAAGTTTACATTTGGCATGAATCAGTTAGACCATTTTGGTTCATTAATAATGCGAATATATAGGTCATATGCATAGTCATATAAGAACCCAAAGATTCTTCCGAATGATTTGACATATGTTGCTTACCCATAAGATAAAAGGGTAATATGGTTTTCACCAGCCAAAATAAGATATTGGCATAAATAACGAAGATGTTAGTGGACTGATCACCCACTATGCATTTTTATAATATTGGTGAATTCACTTCTTAAAGTCTTTAACGACTATAGCACATTCACTGAGATAAGTGCTAAACATTTTGAGCAACACTGGTTCGCATCAAGCCAATAAATATTCACTAGTTCTCCCCATCATTGGTATAGGATCAGAAACCAATCATTTTCATCTAAGAATGTTGGATGTTGCTCCGCCACAGAGCTTCAAATGAAGATGTGTTTTCAAATGAGGTTGGAAATATATGTTGGATATAAATCTCTATTGACACTTAAGAATCCAGAGCCATCCCCGAAAAATATAAGTAAGGCTATACATGAATTCTAAAAGTGAGTTAGTACTTCCAACATAAGGGGGAGAAAATAAACAGCTGGAAAAGAAAATAAGTTGAAATGAATTATCATTGATCCTCGGGCTAAACACAATGTGAAATAGAAGTCCAAAAGATAATTCATTTCAAAACTTACTAAAGCAGTTGCCAGACACGACCCATATAAATATAGTGATCAAGTCACATATACCAGCTGTAAATGCTCCAATAAGAATAAATGTTCTACAAGAACAATATCAAACTGCTAGTCACGCCTGCAGCGTGGTAAACAGATTGGTTCCCAAGATAAATCCTCGTAAATGAAAAGGAGCATATATTGATAATGGTCAAAACGAGGCAATATAGTTTTGTATGATCTCCCGAAGAGAAATTAAACATGACTGACGAAAATTCAGGTACCTGAGACAAATGAAGAGATCTCAATAAGTTATGTCATGTATGAAACAAAATGGAACCGATAAGAAAATTGACGTCGATGATATTATACATGCAAAGTAGCAGTTGATATAATAAATGAGAAAGAGGATCATGAAAGAAAGTCTATTGAAAAGTGTACACAAAGAAATGATTGGCCAAATCAGAAAGATGCAATAGACAAAGATATAAACTTCTTGTGAAATAGAGAAGTATTTGGACCAGTAGTCCATACACTAAAAGGTGTAAAACAAGTGAGATGTAAATGAACCGTTGCACACAAAGAAGGATCAATATGAAATTGATTGTGAAGAGACATAATTTCATATGGTAGATGCAACTAGTTTCAAGTTCCTTATAGTCTGGTAATAAAGGAAGAACTTGAATAAAACAATCCACTTGAAAAATGTTAATCCCTGAAAGTATAATCCATGAAGGATTGATGATATCAAAATCATGTTCCCGGGAACTCTGCATATTCGATCGAATTGAAACAAACTATTTTATGGGATATATGAAATATTATAAGGTTAACAAATGTATCCATTTGTATTTATCAAGAGATTATAAATCAATAGAATCATGATTTGAATATAATCAAAACTCCTGAAGAGTTATAGAAAAATTATATTTTGAAAGAAAACTCTTGACAATACTATATTGTTTTTATGTATTCTAAACTGGAGATCTAAAACTGAGATGTTATCATAAAGATCCTTAAAGTATTTTATTTAAGACGCTCGTATATGTTTGGTCCTGAAATACCATACGTAAGAGTGTTATTTAAGAAAATTATTAATCTTTTTCATTACTGAAAGATGTAATTTCATATGAAAAGAAAGAAAATCATAATAGTAACTTCTATAGTTACAAATGAATAATTCGTATGTACGAGACGAATTTCTATACGATTATATGTAAGAAATTTGGTTTGAAATCCAAATAGACCAATAAACTATTGTCTAAGTCAAAAAGAATTATGGACAAGAAGTCTAAAGGCCCTAGATATCATAATAGAAATGAATAGAGTTTATTCTCTTAAGCTTAATTCTCTGAAGAGAGTTGATTGGAATGCATATCCTGAAGATATTGTTTCCAGGGAAAGAAATATGATAGTAAGTGTGGTTGTACTCTTTTTCCTTATCATGGTTTTTTTTTTATCCCATTGGGTTTTTCCATGACAAGGTTTTAACGAGGCAACAAAGAACATACAAAAGATAGACACCCAAAGAGAATGTTACAATTTGAGAGATGAAAATCTATCATTGTTCTAAAGGTTCTATGACTACTCATTCGAGGGGGAGCTTACGTAGTTGTACTCTTTTTACTTTTACTACGGTTTTTCCCATTGGGTTTTCCATGACTAGGTTTTTTACGAGGCACCACGTAATACAAGATGGATGATCAAGGGGGAGTGTTATAAGATAAGCATTGAAATGATCATCCACTTCTTTACCAAACTCAAGCACTATGATCATCCACTCCTTTACCAACTCAAGCACTATGATCATCTACTCATCAAGCACTATGATCACCCACTCATTTACCAAATTAAGCATCATCTTTGTTATTTTATGTATTGTTGTTCACTATAAATACCATCACTCATCTCACTCTTTTGTACACCAAAAACAAGAACAAGAGTTTATAATCAAAGAATCATTACATTTTCTTCTTCCTTCTTATAATAAACTCTCTCCCTTATACTAGTGTTATTTGCTTCCTACGGGTATTAAATTCTACTCTTATTTAAATTTCTCGATACTATAAATTATAAGTTATTTCATAACAGTTCTCAAGTAAATATAAGCCGGTGCTTACCAAATAAATAATGAGCCGGTGCTTGGATTAAGTGTATATATTTGTCACTTCTGTGAAACTTAGGATTTAGAACTGTAAGTTTCTGTATATTATTAATAAATAAGTGTTCTCTTTATATAAGAGTTACAAGATAGATAAATAAAAAATACAAGAATATGAAAGATTACAAATCATAAAACATAAAAGAAAAGGGAAATCCTAATCATACAAAGAAAAGGAAATTGACTTTCTTTTTCTCCTAAACTATGTAGCCGTCTCTCTCTTTCTAAGTCTCGCGGCTGCTGCTTCTCTCTTTAGGGTTGGGCCGTCTCTCTCTCTAAGTGTATGGGCCGGTTATGGACCGGACCGGTTATGGACATCTATCAATTGATTTATAACACTCCTCCTTGGATGCCATAATCATACATGGATTGTAATACGCTTAATGTTGCCTCATTAAAACCTTAAGAAAAACCCAGTGGGACAAAACCATGATGAAGTAAAAAGAGTACAACACGTACTACTTCCCCTGATGTGAACCTCAGTGGAGGTCTTTCATCATACGCATCCCAATCTGATGTGAGAGTTTCTTGAACGTGCAGGTAGGAAGTGCTTTGGTGAATAGGTCAGCTGAATTATCACTTGATCGTACTTGGACGACTTGGACCTCACCGGCTTTCTGAAGCTCGTGAGTAAAGAAGAACTTAGGCAATATGTGCTTCGTCCTATCACCTTTTATGTAACCGTCCTTGAGCTAAGCAATGCACGCAGCATTGTCCTAATACATCACGGTTGGCTCTTTGCTCTCGGCCATCCCGCAATCAGCTCGGACGTGTTGGGTCATCGACCTCAACCAAACACACTCGCGGCTGGCCTCATGTATGGCCAAGATTTCCGAGTGATTAGATGAAGTGGCCGCGATGGTTTGTTTCATGGAACGCCATGATATGGCCGTACCTCAATGTGTAAAGACATATCCTGTCTGTGATCGAGCTTGATGTGGATCTGATAAATAACCAGCATCAGCAAAGCCAACTAAACCATCTTTGTTATGGTTAGTATAAAACAGACCCAAGTCTTTCGTTCCTTGCAGGTAACGAAGAACGTGTTTGATCCTGTTCCAGTGCCTTAGGGTCGGACATGAGCTGGACAGTAGATCACAGCAAAGGCTATATCAGGCCGTGTGTGAGTTGCCAAGTACATTAAAGCTCCTATGGCACTGGGATATGGCATTTCGGGACCTAGGACATCTTCATCGTCCATTTTGGGACGAAATGGATCAATGTCCAGGCCGAGTGATCTCACGACCATGGGACTGGTCAGAGGATGGCAATCGGCCATATTAAACCTCTTGAGTACCTTTTCTGTATATGCCATTTGATGCACAAGGATACCATCATTTCTGTACTCAAGTTGTAATCCCAATCAGAATTTTGTTTTCCCGAGATCTTTCATCTCGAATTCTTTCTTAAGGTATTCAACCGTTTGGGAAATCTCTCCAGAGGTTCCAAGGATGTTCAGATCATCAACATACACTGCTATGATCATGAACCCTTGATTTTCGAATTTCTTAATGAAAATACATGGACTGATAGGGTCATTTCTATATCCCTCTTTCACTAGGTACTCACTGAGTCTATTGTACCACATTCGTCCAGATTGTTTCAGTCCATAAAGAGATTTATTCAACTTAATACAATGTTGTTCTCGAGAATTCTCTTTGTTTTTCAATTCGATACCTTCTGGAACTTTCATATAGATTTCATTATCCAGTGGACCATATAGGTATGCGGTTACAACATCCATTAACCGTAAATTCAGACCCTCTCTCACGGCTAGACTGATTAAAAATCTGAAGGTTGTAGCATCCACCACAGGGGAGTATGTCTCCTCATAGTCTATTCCATGTCTTTGTGAGAATCCTTGTGCAACAAGTCGTGCTTTGTATCTCACAACTTCGCCTTTCTAATTTCTCTTTCTCACAAAGACCCATTTGTATCCTACTGGTTTAATATCATGAGGTGTTCGGATTATTGGACCAAACACACCTCTTTTTCTCAGTGATTCTAACTCCACGTTTATGGCTTCTTTCCATTTAAGCCAATATGGTCGTTGCATGCATTCATATATAGACGTGGGTTCATAATCCTCGTTATTTATAAGTTCAAGTGCTACTTCATAAGCAAGTAAATCATCCATGTTGACATGTTTTCTGTTCCACTGTTTTCCAGACAAGAAATAGTTTATTGAGATCTCATTATTATCTGCACCATCAGTACCATGAATCTTGGCGTCCCAAGAATCATTGTTTGGCACATCAGGGCCGGCCACATCAGTGGCATCAGTACCGGCCATGTCTAAAGCCGTAGGGTCGGACGCGGCCACATCACAGGCTGGATCGGCCGCAGCCATGTCTGGTGTCTGAACAACCTCGGTTTCATTTTCTGCACCTTTCTTTGTTTTCCGAGGGTTCTTATCTTTGGAACCTATTGGTCTACCACGTTTAACACATTGTCTAGACTCTGTAGTAACTTGATTGTGTCCTTCTTGAACATCAATTCTTATTGGTGCATTAGCAGCTGGTATATATAACTTTGTCACTCTTTTCGGGTCAGCAAAGGAATCTGGAAATTGATTAGCTAGCTTTTGTAAATGAATGATCTTTTGAACTTCTAGATCACATTCTTGAGTTCGAGGATCTTGCCAAGATATAGATGTTTGATTCCATGATATTTCTTTTACCATTTTACTGCTATCTCCCCCTAATGTTGGAAATTCGGATTCATTGAAATGACAATCCGCGTATCTGGCCTTAAACAAATCACCCGTAGTTGGCTCAAGATGGGATACGTCTGGCTCATGACCCGTAATTAATTGTAATGGGAAATACTTATGTTCACTTGATGACCTGATGCGTATGAGCTCGGCCGCGTGAAGGACCGCATGTCCCCACGCTGAGACCGGAAGTCTCGACCTCATGAGTAATGGTCGAGCTACGAGCTGTATGCGTTCTATAAATGATTCGGTCAAGCCGTTCTGTGTATATACATGTGCCACGGAGTGTTCCACACTTACCCCCATGGACATACAGTAATCATTAAATGTTTGGGAAGTGAACTCACCAGCATTATCAAGACGTATAGTCTTTAAAGGAAAATCTGGAAAATGAGCTCGTAATCGAATTATCTGAGCAAGCAACCCGGAAAATGCCAAGTTTCTGGTCGACAGGAGACAGACATGCGACCATCTAGTGGACGCATCTATGAGAACCATGAAATATCGAAATGTCCCACAAGGTGGGTGAATTGGTCCACAGATGTCTCCTTGAATTCTTTCAAGAAATTTTATAGTCTCTTTAGTGACTTTAACTGGTGATGGCCTAGAAATGATTTTCCCTTGGGAACAAGCAACACACGATAGGTGCTTAGGGATAATTCATTTCTCTTTAAGGGAATGGCCGTTTGAGTTCAGGATCAGTTTACGCATCATGGTCGAACCGGGATGGCCAAGCCGGTCGTGCCATAGAGTGAAATTGTCGATTGCCTCTTTATTAAAAGTGGCATTGGCCTCGATCATACTGACTTTAGTAAGGTAAAGACCAGTAGATAGTGCGGGTATGAATTCTAAGACTTTCTTATGACCTTGGGCGAGATCAATGATCTGGAGGAACTCTTTGTGTCCTTCACCCTTGGTTTCAATATGATAGCCATTCAATCGAATGTCTTTAAAGCTTAATAGACTTCTCTTAGATTTGGGTGAGTACAAGGCATCTGATATCTCAAGATGTGTACCCATAGGCAACAGGATATTTGCCTGGTCGTTCCCCTCTATGAGACTAGCAATACCCGCAATAGTGGAGATGTTGGCGTTTTTCAGAGTTAGGTTTATGAAGTATCTCTTATCTTTTAAGATCGTGTGGCTTGATCCACTTTCCACAACGAGTACATCCTTGTTCTCGTTCATTTCTAAAACAAGATTCAAAAGGATGCTACTTAGAGACTTCATATAAAATCATTTTATTTCTTATTAAGTTTTCAAGTTCAAAGAAATGACAACATAGAAACACCAAAACATAGAATTTTTTTTAGATTACAAATGTCGAAATCATACTTCAATCTTTAAGACAATCTGAAGTTTCATAATCCATAAGATCGTCCTTCTCATGATCGAAGTCTTTTTCATTGTCTTGATAGGTCATGTGGGCTTCAGGACTCTTCCCTTTCAAACTCTTTTGATAGAGATCAACTAGATGCTTGGGAGTCCTACAAGTCTTAGCCCAATGATTGCCCATACCACATCTATGGCACACTGATTTACTTGAGTTGATCGAGTGTTGAGGTTTGAACGAAGATCCATGGCCGCGAAAATGGCCTCTTCCAAATGAGCCACAATCACGTCTATGATCTCGTCCACGGCCACGTCCGTTTCTACTTCCTCGACCACGGCCATGATAGCCGTTTCTTTGGACATGGTGGGACTCTTTATTGTCCTCAGTGGTGTGTGCTTCAGGTGGTGCTGCTGAGCCAACAGGTCTCATGTCATGTCCCCGATCTTGGATAGGATCGTCTGGACGGACTGCGGTGCGAGGAAACGCACCAGTCAGGTCATATGGCCCAAAGAGAAGCGTGTCATAGCCTGGAAGTAAGGTTATGGGCATCAGGAAGCTAAGGCATAGCTAATCCAAGAAGGAGACAAGCGAGCTGGTAGCTGGACAAAATCCAGGTGAAGCTCGATGAAGTGAATGATCAAAATGGATCATGAGAAGACTAAGTCTAGGTCTGGAAATAGACCAAGGGACTTAGTAAGATTGAATAATATGAAGAGAGCAAGCTGGACGAGTGATGAGACAGCTGGACGATGCGAGAATGAAGCTCGGTCAGCTGGGCGAAGCTCGGACAAGCTCAGTGTAGCTCACATCAAGTTTGGCCAGCTCAGGTAGCTGGACTACTAGCTCACTCAGCTGGGTCAGCTGGGAGTCAGCTCAACTCAGCTGGATGGAGTGTTGGAAGCTCGGACCAGTGTGACAGTTCTGGGCAGTTACAGGGCCGGTTGGTTAGTCAATGGCGGTTATGGGCTGGTGGGATCTTGACATGAACCACCAAGGGTCCGTGGGTCTTGGCCTCAGACAAGAGACTCATGATGATGTTCTGGGCCTAGTTTTCGGACAGCCCAAAGGAGAGAAGAGCAGTTGGGCAGTTATTTCCGAAAAAGTGCAAAATGGGCAGTTTTGTGCCCTTTCTCTCTAACTGCTTGTGCCGGTTTTCTCTAGGGCAGTTGGGGCTCAGTTTCTCTATAAAATAAAGAGTCTCTGGCACAGATAATGGCACGAAATTCCTTAGGCAAAGCTCTGCCAAAATCTTACCAGAAAGATAAAGAGAGAGAGACCGGCGGTTAAGAGAGGAGGACCGTGTGGAGTGGTGTGATCTTGCTGGCTTGTTCTGATCGTGGGAAGACCAGGCCGTAGAGATGCACACTAGGGCTTCCTTCTACACCCTGAAATACAAAGAAACACAGAGAAAAGATAGAGAGTTGGTCGGATTCCCAATCCAAGACCCATGGTGGTATGAAGGCCATAAATAGGCAGTTTTGGGAGAGATCAAGGGGGGGAAGTTATGAACGACTTTCTGGTGGCTTTGATCCGTGATGTTATCACCCAAAGCATACTCCATGGCCTGAGAACACACGCATATGGTGAGGAAAGAAGGTAGATGACCGGAACTCAGTCCCAAAGGCCAAGACAACCTTAAGGGCAGATGTGTGTAGAAAGGCAGTTTCATGGGCACTGAAGGGGGATGTGATGGACGACCATGTGATGATGTTTGATCATGGATGATCACACCCTGGGCTTCCTCTGTGTCTTGGGAACACACGCAGATAACCAGGAGAGAAGGGAGAAGGCCAGACTCCACTCTTACGGGCCAATACAGCCTTGAAGGTAGATGCAGTGTAGAAAGTGGTTTCATGGGAGTTCCATGGAAGGGAGGATGGGTGCGACCCAGGAATGGAACTTATCAATACTGGAAGTATATGATAAGGATTGATAGAGGCGTGCACTGGAGGAGCATGGCCGAACATAATAAGGAATGGCACATGATCTAATCAGATCATGTATAAGGTAACCGGTTTTATGATTACCTTTAGAATTACAATTCTGTTGACTGTGGAATTGATCATGGCCAAGTATGGCACGTCCTTGAGGAATATATATATTATTAATGATTATGGTGTAGTCTGTTGGATCAGACTTGATGACATTAAACCATGGCCTTGGCCGGTTAGGAGAAATCCTCCATGGCCTTGGTTTGGAAGGTATGATCGGATCTCATAGTTCCTTAAGGACTTGAGGGGATCTGATGATTGATTCTTCTTAGTTGGGATTTATCATGAATTATCATGATTTTTATTGGGTTTTATCGAATTGATTTAGAGATAGTCAGTTTGGCCGGTTTGGCTATTCGTGGCCGAGATCTCTAGGATCGAGGCCGGTTCTGCAAATTCTGATTATGGCATTCTCTTAGTTGGGAATTATCATGAATTTACATGAATTTTATTTAGTTTTTGGATCACATTTGAAATCGGCCAGATTTGGGTTTAATGAGAAAATGATCGATTAGTTATGGAACCAGCCATGCAATGATAGATCCTTGTGTTAGGTTATCGGATCATATGCTTGTGTATTGTGAAATGTTTGTCACTTATGATTATTGATCATAAGGAATGTTAGTTATCAACCTTGAGTTGGTAAGCTATGTGCAAAGCATTGGCTATGTTTTTGGAGCAGGTTTGCTTGCAGTCGAAATTGCACCTGAGGGCATATTGGGGTCAGATCCTTGTGTTAGGATATCTGATCATATGTTTGTGTGCTGGAACATATTGTCACTTATGATATTGATCATAAGGAATTGTTGGTTATCAACCTTGGTGTTGGTAAGGCAGGCCGTGTGTGATCTGATCATGGGCAAGGATGGACGACCTGATCCTTGGATGATGGATCAAGGTGTCTGATCTGATTGATCGAAGGATGCACTGGTGGTAAGAGCGACACTAATCAGGTTCAGTGGGACATGGTTCCATGACTGATTAGGAAGTATGAAGACTCATCAGTTCTGAGTCATGTGGGGTGGTTGGTTGATTGACTCAGGATCTGATGGGCATTGTTAGTCCATGAGCTGGACTTGGTATCATAAGTTGATAAGGTAAAAAGGATGTGGGACAGTGCATGAGCCGGTAAGGGCCAGATGCATGTCCTTAGCTGTTTGAAGACTTCTCAAGGGTTACTTATGTCTGTGGGGATGGTTGGCTGAATGACTAAGTACCCAAGGGAAGAGTTTATGCAGGTGTAAAGGAGCTGGACGCAGTATATGGCAGCTGGCCATAGCTCGGTCCTAGCTCAGTTCGAGTGTGACAGCTCGATCAGCTGGTTTATGAGTTCATTCAGCTAGAGTAGCTGAGCCGATGAGCTAACAAGCTCCGTGGATGTGGCAAAGGTATGATCTAGCAATGTTGCATAGATCTAGATAGAATGGTTAGGGGAATGGAACCTCAGATTTGTATGCCTTGATTTGGGTTCGGGATCGACCTTGGAGTTAGCTGGCAGTTGTGTTTACTGACCAGTAGCTGAGGTGATCTGACCAGACAAGTGTTAGATTGGATTTAATCCAATGGATGATAGATGTTATTCCGCTGTGCATAAGTTGAAAGGATTTAGCTAGAGAATGACTAAGGTAGTCTTGAGCTAGGATCTGAGTTAGCCCTCGCCAATGGGCGATATTTTAAATAAAGGGCAAAATTTTTAGAGATTCGGTCCGGGTATGGACTGAGCGACGTGAGGCATCGACCGCGGCCTAGTCGGCCGGGATCGGGTCTTACAAGTTGGTATCAGAGCATGCTTGATCCTGTTACGGACAGTGCTCAAAGATGTTGAGTTCCAAACCGAAATTATTTCTGAAAACTGAGATGACTTGGAACCTTAGTTGTGGTGAGCCAAGTGAGAGTTGAGGTAAGTTTGGGTTTCATGCTTGTGAACGGGGAAGTTCCAAGATGAGCCGGCTTAGCCAAGATACACTCTTCCACGGCAAGACACTGAAAACATAAAGGTTAGTTTATCTAGTTATTTGGGAATAATGGACGGATTGGATGATGGACGCAATGCAAGATCTTTGTATGGACGACCTGGACAAGGGAAGTAACATGGACCAGAGAGTGGCTTAGGTTGAAAGAAACGTGCAGCACTCTCTTGGAGGTAAATGTTATTCCTTTGTGGCCGTTCAAAACAAGTGAGCATATGCAATGTTCATGTTAGTCTAAGGGAGACGCTACATGGCTAGTACATGAGTAGGCTTGTGATCAGATGGATCAGCTTGGACTCAGTGTAAGTCAAGGTAGGATTCCTTAAGATTGAGTGAATGGAATGGATCAATTCCAAGAGGAATTGGAAACACGATGTTAAGTATCTTAGTATGATGAGGATTGAGGTATACTATACACACTTTTGTGAATGGTATGGGACGTTCACAGATGTGTGATGCTTTGGAGAATGGTATGGGACATTTTCCAAATGTGTGATCAAACCGAGATCCTACTCATCTAAGTACTTAATGATCGGTGGTGTGGAAACACATTATTTGATACTGGAGCTACACATAGTTTTGTGAGTCCAAGTATGATTGGAAAAGGTTTGTTCCGGTATGGAACATGGGATGGTCCTGAACGAGTGAGTGCGGCCAGAGGGCAAGTTATGAACTCACTCGGTCTGGTTAAGGACATCCCTGTGGTGATCTTGGATAGGCCGATGCCTATAGATCTGATTGTTGTCCCCATCAAGTATCATGAAGTGATCTTGGGCATGGACTGGTTGGGAAAGTATCGGACAACTCTAGATTGTCACCGGGGAAGGGTGCAACTTGAGAACGAGTTTGGACCCCGATTAAGTACCAAGGAATCAAGCCAACCTCTTGTAGTTTGGTGGTTTCAGCAGTCCAATAGAACGGATGCTTGGAAATGGTTGTGAGGCCTTTTTGGCTACCATTTACACTGATGAGGTTGTAGGGGCCTGTGACCCAGAGGGTATACCGTTGGTTCGGGAATTTCAGGATGTGTTTGGGGCACTACAGAGCATTCCCCCTGATAGGGCTGACCCATTCATCATTGAATTGGAACCTGGAACGGCCCCATTATCTAAAAGTCCATATAGAATGGCACCAGCTCAGATGGCAGAGCTGAAGAAGCAACTTGAGGAGTTGCTTGTATTGCCTTGGGGAGCACCAGTTCTTTTTGTGAAACAGAAAGATGGTAGCTTCAGGCTGTGTATTGATTGAGACGGTTGAGTCCCTGAGTGGACCAGAACCGTAATATGACCAAGTCCGGTAAGGGACGAGGATCATGACACGACCTACTCGGAGATGGACCTATGGTCGGAATGCACGGCCGAGTCCTTGAGTGGACCAGGACCGGAATATGATCACGTCCTAAATGGACCAGGATCGAAATATGACAAAGTCCAGTGATGGACAGAAGTAAAGTTAAGGCGGTTTAGTCTTCTGGAGACTAAGATCGCAATATGGCCAAGCTGGAAAAGGCTGTGGTCGATTAAGGGATGATCCAGTACGATTAGGCTGGGATCATGAACCCTTGGTGTCTGTAAGGACATAAGGAAACAAAACAATCTGTTAGGACTTGTGGTACAACAAGCGGCCTAAAGATTGGAACGAGTTCATTAAGACTTGACTGATACATTGAGTGGCTTGGAGATTGAGTAAATTTACTAAGACTCGGGTATGCAGTAAGTTCTTAGGGACTGAAGATGATCTAGTCATGGACTAGGGTCAGAGATTAAGAGACTGGGTGTCTACTAGGACCACAACCTGGGGAGTTGGGTCAGTGACACAAGCCATGTCTTTGTATGGGTGCTTGATGGACCACTTGATAAGATTTTGGGTTAAATATCTATCAAGTGGGGGAGACATGTTGTGTATATGATGACCAAGACGTGGTCAGTGAGAAGGAACAAGGTGGGAGATGCAACGAATTGGTTAGAATGAACCAATCGAGCATGCTCCATGTTCCGGGTACAAAGGAGTTCGGATGGAACCTTTGCCATGAGACAAGAGGTTAACACCACTGGATTCGAGGACGAATCCTTCGTAAGTGGGGGAGACTTGTCATGTCCCCGATCTTGGATAGGATCGTCCGGACGGACTGCGGTGCGAAGAAACGCACCAGTCAGGTCATATGGCCCAAAGACAAGCGTGTCATAGCCTGGAAGTAAGGTTATGGGCATCAGGAAGCTAAGGCATAGCTAATCCAAGAAGGAGACAAGCGAGCTGGTAGCTGGACAAAATCCAGGGGAAGCTCGATGAAGTGAATGATAGACCAAGGGACTTAGTAAGAAGAGAAGACTAAGTCTAGGTCTGGAAATAGACCAAGGGACTTAGTAAGAATGAATAATATGAAGAGAGCAAGCTGGACTAGTGATGAGACAGCTGGACGATGCGAGAATGAAGCTCGGTCAGCTGGGCGAAGCTCGGACAAGCTCAGTGTAGCTCACATCAAGTTTGGCCAGCTTAGGTAGCTGGACTACTAGCTCACTCAGCTGGGTCAGCTGGGAGTCAGCTCAACTCAGCTGGATGGAGTGTTGGAAGCTCGGACCAGTGTGACAGTTCTGGGCAGTTACCGGGCCGGTTGGTTAGTCAATGGCGGTTATGGGCTGGTGGGATCTTGACATGAACCACCAAGGGTCCGTGGGTCTTGGCCTCAGACAAGGGATTCAGGATGATGTTCTGGGCCTAGTTTTCGGACAGCCCAAAGGAGAGAAGAGCAGTTGGGCAGTTATTTCCGAAAAGGTGCAAAAGGGGCAGTTTTGTGCCCTTTCTCTCTAACTGCTTGTGCCGGTTTTCTCCAGGGCAGTTGGGGCTCAGTTTCTCTATAAAATAAAGAGTCCCTGGCACAGATAATGGCACGAAATTCTTTAGGCAAAGTTCTGCCAAAATCTTACCAGAAAGATAAAGAGAGAGAGACCGGCGGTTAAGAGAGGAGGACCGTGTGGAGTGGTGTGATCTTGCTGGCTTGTTCTGATCGTGGGAAGACCAGGCCGTAGAGATGCACACTAGGGCTTCCTTCTACACCCTGAAATACAAAGAAACACAGAGAAAAGATAGAGAGTTGGTCGGATTCCCAATCCAAGACCCATGGTGGTGTGAAGGCCATAAAGAGGCAGTTTTGGGAGAGATCAAGGGGAGGAAGTTATGAACGACTTTCTGGTGGCTTTGATCTGTGATGTTATCACCCAAAGCATCCTCCAGGGCCTGAGAACACACGCAAATGGTGAGGAAAGAAGGTAGATGACCGGAACTCATTCCCAAAGGCCAAGACAGCCTTAAGGGCAGATGTGTGTAGAAAGGCAGTTTCATGGGCACTGAAGGGGGATGTGATGGACGACCCTGTGATGATGTTTGATCATGGATGATCACATCCTGGGCTTCCTCTGTGTCTTGGGAACACACGCAGATAACCAGGAGAGAAGGGAGAAGGCCAGACTCCACTCTTACGGGCCAATACAGCCTTGAAGGTAGATGCAGTGTAGAAAGTGGTTTCATGGGAGTTCCATGGAAGGGAGGATGCGTGCGACCCAGGAATGGAACTTATCAATACTGGAAGTATATGATAAGGATTGATAGAGGCGTGCACTGGAGGAGCATGGCCGAACATAATAAGGAATGGCACATGATCTAATCAGATCATGTATAAGGTAAACGGTTTTATGATTACCTTTTGAATTACAATTCTGTTGACTGTGGAATTGATCATGGCCAAGTATGGCACGTCCTTGAGGAATATATATATTATGAATGATTATGGTGTAGTCTGTTGGATCAGACTTGATGACATTAAACCATGGCCTTGGCCGGTTAGGAGAAATCCTCCATGGCCTTGGTTTGGAAGGTATGATCGGATCTCATAGTTCCTGAAGGACTTGAGGGGATCTGATGATTGATTCTTCTTAGTTGGGATTTATCATGAATTATCATGATTTTTATTGGGTTTTATCGAATTGATTTAGAGATGGTCAGTTTGGCCGGTTTGGCTGTTCGTGGCCGAGATCTCTAGGATCGAGGCCGGTTCTGCAAATTCTGATTATGGCATTCTCTTAGTTGGGAATTATCATGAATTTACATGAATTTTATTTAGTTTTTGGATCACATTTGTAATCGGCCAGATTTGGGTTTAATGAGAAAATGATCGATTAGTTATGGAACCAGCCATGCAATGATAGATCCTTGTGTTAGGTTATCGGATCATATGCTTGTGTATTGTGAAATGTTTGTCACTTATGATTATTGATCATAAGGAATGTTAGTTATCAACCTTGGGTTGGTAAGCTATGTGCAAAGCATTGGCTATGTTTTTGGAGCAGGTTTGCTTGCGGTCGAAATTGCACCTGAGGGCATATTGGGTCAGATCCTTGTGTTAGGATATCTAATCATATGTTTGTGTGCTGGAACATATTGTCACTTATGATATTGATCATAAGAAATTGTTGGTTATCAACCTTGGTGTTGGTAAGGCAGGCCGTGTGTGATCTGATCATGGGCAAGGATGGACGACCTGATCCTTGGATGATGGATCAAGGTGTCTGATCTGATTGATCGAAGGATGCACCGGTGGTAAGAGCGACACTAATCAGGTTCAGTGGGACATGGTTCCATGACTGATTAGGAAGTATGAAGACTCATCAGTTCTGAGTCATGTGGGGTGGTTGGTTGATTGACTCAGGATCTGATGGGCATTGTTAGTCCATGAGCTGGACTTGGTATCATAAGTTGATAAGGCAAAAAGGATGTGGGACAGTGCATGAGCCGGTAAGGGCCAGATGCATGTCCTTAGCTGTTTGAAGACTTCTCAAGGGTTACTTATGTCTGTGGGGATGGTTGGCTGAATGACTAAGTACCCAAGGGAAGAGTTTATGAAGGTGTAAAGGAGCTGGACGCAGTATATGGCAGCTGGCCATAGCTCGGTCCTAGCTCAGTTCGAGTGTGACAGCTCGATCAGCTGGTTTATGAGTTCATTCAGCTAGAGTAGCTGGGCCGATGAGCTAACAAGCTCTGTGGATGTGGCAAAGGTATGATCAAGCAATGTTGCATAGATCTAGATAGAATGGTTAGGGGAATGGAACCTCAGATTTGTATGCCTTGATTTGGGTTCGGGATCGACCTTGGAGTTAGCTGGCAGTTGTGTTTACTGACCAGTAGCTGAGGTGATCTGACCAGACAAGTGTTAGATTGGATTTAGTCCAATGGATGATAGATGTTATTCCGCTGTGCATAAGTTGAAAGGATCTAGCTAGGGAATGACTAAGGTAGTCTTGAGCTAGGATCTGAGTTAGCCCTCGCCAATGGGCGATATTTTAAATAAAGGGCAAAATTTTTAGAGGTTCGGTCCGGGTATGGACTGAGCGACGTGAGGCATCGACCGCGGCCTAGTCGGCCGGGATCGGGTCTTACATCTCATCTCACTGTTTCTCATTAATAATTCATTATTCTGCTCAGTAAGCAAGAGACAAGAAATAAGATCAGCATAGGTCTTAAAACCTTTCTCACGGTACTATTGTTGTAACAGCACATTGCTTGTGTGGAAAGTAGAAAAGGTTTTCTCAAGAATATCCTCATCCGTAATACTTTCACCACACAGTTTCAATTTTGAAACGATCTTAAACATGGCCGAGTTGTACTTGTCCACAGACTTATAGTCTTGGATTCTTAGATCTCTCCAATCAGACCGAGCCTTAGGTAAGATCACCGTTCTCTGGTGATCATATCTCGATTTCAATTCGTTCCAAAGATCTAGTGGATTTTCAATGGTTAGATATTGATCCTTGAGACTCTTAACTAGATGATGACGAATGATCATGATGGCTCTGTAACGATCCTTCTCATTTGGATTACTGTTCTCGGTGATACATTCACCGAGACCCTTGGATTTCAAGATAATCTTAGCATCAAGCATCCACTGATGGTAATTGTCTCCAGATAGATTAAGGGCAGTGAAATCAAGGTTATTGATTTTCGACATCTGAAATCATATATTAATATTTTAGATCTTTAGTAATAGTTTTTAAGTTTAAACGATTAGGATTTTAGGTTCAAACAATCAAACAATGCCTCACGGCCAAGATCTATGCCTTACGGCCAATGAGTAAGCTGCACGGCCAAGTTAAGCCACACGGCTATGGATGCATTCGGTTCACTCTTATGCATTTAGTTTGTTATGTAATTGCAATCCTAACATGGTTTCTATTAGTTTATACGAGACGGAAAAAAAACAAGAAACCTCTCTGCCAAGCAATAGAACAAGCCACATGGCTATTTGGTTTGATTCAATACCATTCCTAACATGAGATTCTAAGTTCAAATTGCAATCAATCAAATGTGGTCAGGTTTAGATATGAATGCCGCAAGGCCACACGGCCACGGGTTATGATCTAGAATAATTGACCTAGAATGTATCAAGGCCACACGGCCACAATCCAAATTCAATTTCAAAATACTCTAAACTAGGTTATTTAGGGTTTCAGTTTAAACAAGACAAATTCAGATTAAAGTTTAAACAATCATAATCAATAGTTCTAGGTGATCAATCAATGTTCAAATTCCAAACAATACAAATCAATTTTTTTTTCAGATTAGGGTTTTGGGAATTTGATTTGATTTTAGATCAAAGGAGTTTAATTTTGAGATTCAAAACCTTCAAGTTTCTGATTTTAATTGATCAATGGATCAAATCTCGATTTTAGGGTTTGGATTGAACTTATAGAGCTTCGATTTACTCATAGGGGTTTGATCTATTGTCCTATGGCTTTCATCTTTTAGAGATTAGGTTTTTAGGGTTTCAATCTTTACAAAACAGCCAAATTCGATTTCATGTTTTCAGAATTCGAATTACCTTTAGGTTTTGAAGATTTTAGAACCGAACCACCAAGAGAACCTCGAGCTGGATGATCGGACGCGAGCTGGAACGAGCTGGAACGCGAGCTGGAACTGTCGCGTGATGAGGCGTGAGCTGGAACGGGACGCGTCTGAGCTGAGATCGTCGGAGTGCTGAGTTGAGACGGAACAGGGTAGAGTTCGTCGGATTAGGGTTAGATGAATGCACCAGCTAGGTTTAGGGTTTTAAGGGTTTGCGATTTTGGTTTCTTAGGCTCAGAGTGTTTAGTGACTATCGTGCTGATAACGTGTTGTGAAACTTAGGATTTAGAACTGTAAGTTTCTGTATATTATTATTGAATAAGTGTTCCCTTTATATAAGGGTTACAAGAGAGATAAATGGAAAATACAAATATAGGAAAGATTACAAATCATAAACATAAAGGAGAAGGAAAATCCTAATCATACAAGGAAAAGAAAATTGAGTTTCCTTTTCTCCTAAACTATGTAGCCGTCTCTCTCTCTCTAAGTCTCGCGGCTGCCGCCTCTCTCTCTAGGGTTGGGCCATCTCTCTCTCTAAGTGTATGGGCCAGTTATGGACCGGGCCAGTTATGGACCGGGTCGGTTATGGACATCCATCAATTGATTTATAACAGTCACTAATGAATTTTGAAAATTTCAAGTATTTGTTAAGAGATATAAATTCATTCATCAATAATATTTTGTTATTATTTATTCATCCTGCATTTTCCGATCCTTTAACTAAGAGCATCTCCAAGTCATCCTTATATTTGTCTCTAAATGCTATAATAGAGTAAAATCAGCTCCAACCCACCCCTATTTTTTCCCCTAAAATAGAGATTGCTATTTTTTCCTCTATATTTAAGGAAAAAAATAGCATTCCTCTATAATAGAGGCAAACGTTTTTATTTACAAAGTAGTCCTCTAATTTCTTATGATTGTAACTAAAATACTTATGTATGAAGAAATACAATTCTTACATATAAAATTACACCTTTTTGTTTACGTACTAATTATTAATTTTTATAACTATAGTTATAATTAAAAAAAAAATTATTATTTATTTAAAAGTCAATTATAATTAAAATAAAATAAAAAAATTATTATTTTATTCAAAAGTCAAAGAATTTTTATTTAAATATTAATCAATACAACATATTAAAACAACTTAATACTCTGGTAAATTACTACCGGATCCACAAAGATTGTTAAAATATTGTCCAAACGATGTTGATGGAGGAGGAATTTATTGATTTTGTTGTTAGTAACTGCGCTTTTGTAAAATCCGTGCTTTCTCTGCTTGGAAATGTTCACGAACATTTGGATATTCTATGGAATTTAAGTCACAAAATAAAATTTTGTTTTCTTCTTTCATCTCTTCCAAAGCATAATTTTGTCTTTGAATCACCAAGTGTTGTTGTATTTGTTCACTTGACTTCTTTAGTTGTTCCCTGAATTGGTTATTTCCTCTTTCTAATGTATTGATAACCGAATTGGTTTGATCAACAATTTTTCGCTTCATTTTGGATTTCTTTACTCCAAGTGGTCGTGAAGATGGAGATCCACTAATATTCTCACTCTCATCATTTAAGTTTAGTGAAGAAGAAGATAACTTGGTGATGCTTGAGTTGGAGAATCAAGATTGAGATTATCTGATTCTAAAGATGTGTACTCAACACCACATGGATTAGAGAATCGTTTGGCATGGGCAACACCATCTTGAAATTTTTCAAATTTTTTAATAATGTCCCACACATGCTCAAATTTCTAACCTCCTTTAAACATTGGATCTTCTCTTAACATTAATTTGGCTTGATTAACCTGCATATCATTTAAAAAAACATTCAAATATTCATACAAAAATTATCCAAAAAAATATATGTAAATATAAAAATTAATTCTTACAATATCATCACTTGAAGCACCACTTGGACGTCTATTTTCACATTGTTTTATGCATGCATGCAATTTTTTCGCTGCTTTTTGAATTGTTTGAACCCGGGATTGAATTTATTTTTTGGACCGGTCACTCCACATTGCATCTTTTCCATTGTCGTAAGCTTCGACCACACGACCCCAAAATTGATCGGATGATTGATAAACACCTTGAATTAGATCTTGAGAAATTTGCATATAAATGTGACATAAAAACTTATCTTCTTCACAGGAATATCCAGAAGAGCGGGACATTTTTTGATAAGTGTAAATATTATAGAAGTCTTTAGTGTTGTGAATACAAATGTTGTGTCTATGATGGTATTTATAGGACAAGGTAACACAATTTTATGGGCTTACACAAAATATTTTACACCAATGCATGTTTATTTTAGTCTTTCCTTGTAATAGTTAATAGCTGCACCAATGCATGTTTCAATTATTTTTGGGGCAGTAAACCTAGCTATCAAAAATATATATGCCCAACGTATCTTTGCATTGTTTGACCTAGAACTCTAAATTATTTTGAGCAATCTCATTCATAGATTTTTAAATGTTGTAGCTGGAAGTTTGTGTGCATTGTTTGATTTAACACTGTCAGTGCTTTGTTCAACTTAACTACTGCAGCTTGAAGTTTAGATAAGGTCAGTGCTTTCGTTGGCTTTTTATTGTGTGAATCAAAATATATACAGAATTTCTGATGCTAAGCACTAGTACCTACGATGTGATTATTAAACATAAACATTCAAATAGAAAATAGCCTTTAGAAAAAATATATAAAGAAAAGATAACAAATAAGCACCAATGCATGTTTCAATTATTGTTGGGGCAGTAAACCTAGCTATCAAAAATATATATGGCCAACGTATCTTTGCATTGTTTGACCTAGAACTCTAATTTTTTTTTGAGCAATCCCATTCATAAATTTTTAAATGTTGTAGCTGGAAGTTTGTGTGCATTGTTTGACTTAACACTGTCAGTGGTTCAACTTAACTACTGCAGCTTGAAGTTTAGATAAGTTCAGTGATTTCATTGGCTTTTTATTGTGTGAATCAAAATGTATAAAAAATTTCTGATGCTAAGCACTAGTACCTACGATGTGATTATTAAACATAAACATTCAAATAGAAAATATATATCCTTTAGAAAAAATATATAAAGAAAAGATAACAAATAAGCACTAATGCATGTTTCAATTATTGTTGGGGCAGTAAACCTAGCTATCAAAAATATATATGGCCAACGTATCTTTGCATTATTTGACCTAGAACTCTAATTTTTTTTTGAGCAATCCCATTCGTAGATTTTTAAATGTTGTAACTGGAAGTTTGTGTGCTTTGTTCAACGTATCTTCGTATTGCTTTGTCTTCTTACATCACATGCTTGGCCATTTAACCGATGTTGTACTAACACTAAATTTTCACCATCTTCTTTACAATACTACACAATTTTGTGACTGAAGAATTTAATGAAAGTCATGTAGTTGTAGGTTGTAATGTTCTCTAGCCAACCTAGATATATTCATAACACTTTAAAAATTGTTCTCACCTAAAATACAAAAAGCCAAAAAGAAATGAAATAACCTGATGAAAAGCAAATATAAAGAAACTGACATTGGCCTAGTGCACTTGGAGAAGTAGGACGTGAGACAACTAAATGTAAACAATTTTTTTATTACAGAAAATAGAAAGAATTTTATTTACAATTATGTCACTACATTTTCTCTATAAATAGATCCCATCATTTTCTTTTAGTCCTCACACTTCTACACACAAATTATTTTGCTTACCTTACAAAAACATCTCTAAAAAAATGAATTTCAGTTTTACTTTACCAAATTTTCACCATTCATCATCCTCTTCTTCAGATGATGAAAATATGGAATTTTTCAATGTTCTTGACCATGAAGAAGAAACAGTGCAACTTGCTATTTCTAATAACAATCTGGTTATACAATATCTTCTTAATCAACAAGAAAACCAGGCGATTCATGGTGGTTCAGTTCCTGGCCGTTGTTTCATCCACTGTAATCAAGAGAGTGCCCATGATAGATTGTTCAATGATTATTTCTCGGAAACTCCAAAATATAATAATATTTTATTTCGGAGGAGGTATTGTATGTCTCGTTCTCTATTCCTCTGCATCCTTCATGAAGTTGAAGTTCATGACAACTACTTCACACAACGAAGGGATACTATAGGTAGACTTGGATTGTCATCTATTCAAAAAGTAACCGTTGCTTTTCGGATGCTAGCATACAGTCTTCTTGCATATGCCGTAGATGAGTATATAAAGATTGGTGAATCCACGACAATCGAAAGCATGAAGAAGTTTTGTCGAGCTATTGTGGAGATATTCTCAGCCCAATACCTACGATCACCAACACTTGATGACGTTTCCAGACTTCTTTATATTGGCGAAAAACGAGGCTTTCCGGGAATGTTTGGTAGCTTAGATTGCATGCATTGGAAGTGGAAAAATTGTCCTACTGCTTGGGCTGGACAATATGCTGGTCGTAGTGGATCACCTACTATAATTCTTGAAGTTGTGGCTAATTATGATCTTTGGATATGGCATGCATATTTTGGATTGCCGGGGACTAATAATGATATTAACGTGTTGGAGTCTTCTCACATTTTCTCCAATCTTGCTCAAGGTATTGCTCCTCTTGTCCACTATGTCATTTAAGGAAAAGAATATAATATGGGTTATTACTTGGCCGATGGTATATATCTGAAATGGTCAACCATAGTGCAAACTATTCATGAGCCAGTAGGTCCAAAGAAAAAATATTTTGCAGCACAACAATAGGCATGTAGAAAAGATGTAGAACGTGCATTCAGAGTTTTACAATCACGTTTTGCGATTGTGAAAGAACCGGTACGTTTTTGGAAAAAAAAAGTACTACATGATATAATGACTACATGTATAATTTTACATAATATGATTATTGAGGATGAGTGTGATCTCGATGCACCGATTGGAATTGGAAGAGAAGCTCCACCTCAGGAAGTCCAAATACCAGATAATGAAGATAACTAATTCCAAGAGTTTCTAAGTAGATTCAGAAAAATCAAAGATAAAAAAAGCTCATTTCTCACTTCCGAATGCATTAATTGATCATTTATGAGAAAAATTTAGTAATAATGATTGTTAGATAATGGTACTTTGTTTTTTTTTTTTTTGTCTAATGTATTTTTGTAATAAAATGTTTAATTTAAATAATATTGTAATATTATGAAAAAATTTCAAAAAGTATACTGAATGGGTTAATTTTCAACATTTGCAAGTTAGAAGTGTAAAATGTAAAATAGAAAAAGAATCTTTTCAAGAATATTCATTTTTAGAGGAAAAAATAGAGGAATACATTGGAGAGAAAATCACCTATAGAGTTCCTCTATTATAGAAAAAAAAATAGAAAAATAAATCGGAGAAGAAGGTATAACACAATCTAATTCAAACAGCTTAATGTTCAATATTTTGAAAGGAAAGAAGATAATCATAACTTTTTATCTCCGTCAAAGTCTTCTCGCTATTTGAGTAATAACTATCACATCATTCATAGACTACAGACTAGACGTAAATGTAGTTGCTGGAGTGCTGGACCATAACTCGGAAGCTCATAAGAGAAAAACACGTCGCTTCATAATATATTAAGGACGATGATCAACATTACATATACTGATATAAATTATATATATCAACATTACATATACTGATATAAATTTTATATATATATATATATATAAGTTATAGAAAATCAATATATTGGAAGGTTACATGAGTAGGTTTCTAATGACGGCAGCTTCTTGGCTATCTTCATCAACGGAGTCGAGGAGCAGCGACAAACGGTCACTGAGATTGTCAACTTCTCTATGCAGCTTTCTTATGTAGTTGCATGTGTCTTGCAGTACCTTCGATGCTGACACCTAAATTTTTAATATTATGCGTAAACATCATCATTCATAAAGACCACATACATGTACGGACATCACACAACCATGAATTTTCTACGTTTTCATTTGGTCAAAATAGAAAACAAAAATGTTGTGTCAGAATTCAAAAGTTTGGACATTTTGTTTGATTCGTGTCCCATCTTCTTTTAACGAAAAGGGACTTTTTCTTCCTTCTTAAAAGAAACAAAAAAATATGAACTATAGATGAAGAGGTTAAATGAAACTGATGTTATGTAATATACCTTATCAGAACGGCGCCGTTCACGAATCTCCGGCAAAAACTGACGGAGCTTACCAACGAGGTCGATCATCTGATCATCGGAGATCCTCGTAGCACTTGAAGATTGTCTTGATCTAATTCTATTAGACATTTTCTTGTAAGATTTTTAATTGGTCCTTAGGTGTGTAACACTACAATGTAGGAAGAAAATGACCCTTGAGCTGTGTACTTTATCTCTAAGATTGGACAACAGAGAAGAGATTGAGAGGAAATAGGGAGAGATAGAAAGATAGGCTGTATTAACTAACAAACTTTTAGATTACTGAAAATGAGAGAGGCTATAGAGCCAGTAGAGGGTTTATGTTTATCCCACAAATTTTATATTTTGTTAAAGGTGTGAAAATAGAAAGAGCAACGAGAAGAAAACTGGAATGTAAGAAAGTGTTTCGGGGTATAAAGAATCTCGGAGATATAAAGAAATTGTGATAAGAGGGACTTAAATAGGCCAAGGACCACCAGAAGAGGGAGAGAAGAGAGCAATAAACCTAGACAATGATGTAATGGGAAGAGAAAGAAATTTGATAACCTCTAACTGAAGTCGTTTAAAATAATTTATGTAAACCTTTTTTGTCAAATGTAAACCTTTTAATATTTGGTCACCGGAGGCTAAGAAATGGATATGTAATAGTAAATGCTTAAGTTACGTTCTATTAGTCAAGATAAGTAATCATTTATACTGACTACCATTGCAAAGTGTTTATTTATAAATTAGTTTGGATTTACACAACAACAACTTTCGCAATATAAAAAAACAAACTTATGCAATATAGGCGTGTAACTGTGCCATTTGATTTCTAAGGAAAAATGATTATTGACTACATGAAGTAGGCATGGACGTTCGGTTTCGGTCCGGGTGATTTGTATTTTCTGATTTTCGGTGTTATGTTCATAAGTACCATTCGGGTTTTACTAATTATCGGATCGGGTTCGGTTCGGTTCCGTCCGGATTCGGTTCGGATCGGATTTAACCAATGTTTAAAATCGTACAAAAATATATTTTTAAAAACCTCGAAAATTGACCAAATTTTTTTCAAAATATACAAATTATTTACAAATCTAATTAAAAATTAGTTCAACTATCTAAATTAACTAAAAAGTATTCAAAATAACAAATAAAACAAACTACAAAAATATTTTGAATTCTCTAAAATATCTACATCACCTTAATATATATAAAAACATTAACATATTTAACTAATTTCGGATATCTTCGGATCCTAATTCGGATTTCGGTTCGGTTCGGGTTATAACCAAAATCCAAAATAGTAAACTCATAAGTCCCATTCGGATATTTTCGTAAAACAGTTTGGATTCGATTTCGGTTTTTTCGGTTCGGGTTAAGGTCGGTACTTCGGGTTGAGTTAAAAACGCTCAGGCCTAACATGAAGTATTGGTCATCACATGGCTAACCATGCAAAATATACTAATGTATACTTAGCTACATGAAGTATAAGTTATGCATGTCAACATCCCTCAACTTAATGATATTATGTAGTTAACATCACGAGTTTAATTTCATTCATCCAAAAACTGATGTAGATGTCAGAGACCATTTAAATATCTCGTTTCATCAATTAAAATATAACCGACCGGACTGTAATTTAACTAAAATTAGATTTTAACCCACGTTTTAAAAGAGTAAAAATTTTTTTATACATATCTTATATACAAAATCAATATCTTTTAACATTTTTTGATATGTAGTGTTTTAACATTTTTATCTTAGTGTATTTAAAAACTGTAGAATAATATTGTTTTTATTTATATTAAATATGAAAGTTATATAAGATATTATGTAATTTTGTTTTTAATTATTTTAATATGTTTTCTTATCCACTTTTAATAAAATTTCTATAATTCTTTTAATAAATTGTGTGATATATAATTATTTGATAAATTTTAATTATAAACTTATTTGACGTCAATTTATTGACTCTTACATTTTATTTGCTTAAATATTATTTGATGTTAATTTAAACCAAACATAATTTCGCGTATATAACTATTAATTATATACTTTAGAGGATAAAATAATCTGAGAATAAAAATAAAATATGAAAGTTTTACTAAGTTTAAATAAATGCAATTTTTGTTTATGAAAATATAAACAAAATTTTTCATCAATTTAATTAATTTTATATTAAAAATAAGATGTTAGAGTGAGTAAATTGATATCAAATACTTTTTATAATAAAAATTGATCATGTAAATATATATCATACAATTAATCAAAAATTACATATATTTTATTAAAATTTAATTACAAAACAGATTAAAATAATTAAAACAAAATTAAATAATACCCTATATAACCTTAATATTTAATATAAATAAAATAGTATAACTTTAAAACACTACTTATCAAAATTTTATAAAATATATTTATTTTATAAATTAGATGTTGTTAAAAATATTTTTAAGCTTTTAAAACGCGGATTAAAATCTAAATTTTGTTAAATTACCTTCAGATACGCCATATTTTAATTGATAAAATGAGAGATTTAAACGGTATGTGACTTCTATATCACTTTTTGGATGAATAGAATTAAACTCGTGATGTTAACTACATAACATCATTAAGTTGAGGCATGTTGCTATGCATAACATATACTTCATGTAGCTAGGTATACTTTAGTATACTTTGCATGGTTAGTCATGTGATGGTCAATACTTCATGTAGTCAGCAATCATTTTTCCTATTTCTAACCAAATATACGATGGTCAATACTTCATGTAGTCAGCAATCATTTTTCCTATTTCTAACCAAATATACTACTGTAATTTTTAACATCTATACTATTAAAACAAACTTAATTCATGTGTGATTTTTTTAATTTGGATTATCCCTTAAAAAGATGTTTAAATTATTTTTTGTATAAATATTTGAATTATATAAATTATTCTAAAACAAACCAAATAGATATGCATATATTTTCTCTAAAATTATATCTGAATAAACTCTTTTCATATCTTTTTTTACAATATAAATATATTTCATTTTTATTAAAATATACCTTTTAAACATTTAATTAAATCCATATTTATTTAAAATAAATTTATATTTCATTTTTTACTTAAACAAAACTTTTAAATATTTAATTAATTTAATGTTTCTTTAAAAATTAAATGTATATTTCATTTTAACTAAAACATTTTTAAAAAAATATCTAATTAATTTTGTACTTATAACTAAACTCATGTACAATTTTGTATTGAATTTGCGATATTAATTTAATATAATACATTTTAATTAAATTTTTGATCATTAACTAATAAGATTTTTCAATTTGGAATTTTGTATCACATAATTTAAAATATGCTATAACTGAAAAATTAAAACAAATAAATTTAATTATTTCAAGTGAACTATAAAATTATTGTGTTTTAAAATGTTATATTAAACAATTAATAAATGATAGTATTAAAATTAATCCCGTAAAAAAAATTTATGTGTGTAAAAATGAAAATAATCATCCACTCGTGTACTGGTAAAGGTCTGGTAGTAAATTAAGTGTAATTTATCTCAGTCTGCAGCATGTTTAATTATCACTGACAGAAAATCGTAACTAAGTTACAGTCATTATTTATGGAGACTAACAATCAATTAATATATATCATTGGTTTGTTAACAATATTTAGAAAACTAGTAAACATATTGCTACTTAAAATATTGTATATTTACAAGATAATTACATGCTGAACAATGGAGGAGGGTATTGATTATAAATAAAGAGATTAAAATTGTGTTCCCAAAGCTGGTGTTGAAGTTGAAGTGGGATTTAAGAGAAGTGTTCCATGTTGAACTAACAATGTGGCCCTTTATGTGCATGTTACTAAATGGCAATACCATGTGATGACACTGGCTTTCTGTTTTCATTTCCATTACTATTTTCTTAATTATCTTTTTTTTAAAGTGTTTTCACCTCTTTTTCAAAAAAAATTGCATTTGTTAAATAGTCCCTCCCAGCATAGATCAAATCCGAGCAGCAAAAAGCTACCACCACTCATTTTACCACTAGGCCAACTCAACTAGAAGTTCATATTTTCTTAATTATCCCAATTTGTATTAATATTAAGAACTATAACTAGTGAATGATATAGAAAGTTCATAGTTGATCATCTTAAAGTAAAAAAATTGAACATTTGTTCCATTCAAGATTATAATCTATAAAATTTTATATTTTAAAAATCTATAATACTCTACTTAAAATATAACAAGATCTACATGTTGCACTCGTAAATTTGTGTATACGTTGGCATTTGTTAAATAGTCTCTCCCAGCGTAGATCAAATCCGAGCAGCAAAAAGCTACTACCACTCATTTTACCACTAGGCCAACTCAACTAGAAGTTCATATTTTCTTAATTATCCCAATTTGTATTAATATTAAGAACTATAACTAGTGAATGATATAGAAAGTTCATAGTTGATCATCTTAAAGTAAAAAAATTGAACATTTGTTCCATTCAAGATTATAATCTATAAAATTTTATATTTTAAAAATCTATAATACTCTACTTAAAATATAACAAGATCTACATGTTGCACTCGTAAATTTGTGTATACGTTGTGTTTTTTTTTTTCCGCTGAATCCAATTGCTGAAGCATTACATCAAATATAGAATCAAGCGTGGACTTGCTTCAACCTTGCAATTTATTACCCAAAAAAGTACTCCTTAATAAATTGCAAGGCTGCTTCCTAGCTAATTTAAATCCTATGTTTTGGAAGCTTGGGTACACTTTATTTATTAATTTTTTTGGGTCTAAAGCTTGGGTATACTTGATCTGAGCAGCATACATGTCCCATGTGGTTGCTTAGGATATCTGATTATGCCTCCTTAGGTTCTTAATTATGATTACCTCGGGGACACAAGGTACTTAATTACGTCCTTTGTGTGTGCAACTGTGCATTGTTTACGTAACATACATGTCAACAAATTAGGAAAAGACTAATTAATTAGTAGTACTCCCTCTCCCTCTTTTTCATAATAAACTTAATTCTAACATTTTTTCTTGTTACACAAAAAGTGTAACTTTACAATTATAATGCAAATTATACTTACTTTCATCTGAAAATTAATTACAAATATTTGAACAATTTTTTTAATTTATGTAAAAAATAATACTTATTCAGAAACAGAGTGAATATTACATTAAATCAAATGAACCATGTTGTCTTCTCCAAGCTCAATGGTGTTGGGGTTCACAATTTCGCATTCCCAACAAACGCAACATATCGATCAAAATTACCACCACAACCTTAAAATTAGAGAAAAAAATCGGTGATTAATATTCTTTCTGTTTCAAATTGATCAAATTTTTAGTTTTTTCTCACGCATAGTAATAAAATATATTAAATTTTAGTATTAAATGTATATTTTTTGTGGTCATCTATTTTTCATAATTTTAAACCAATAAAAATTCAGTAAATACATTTAATTTTCTTAAATTTTAAAATTAGTCATTATTAATTAATAAAAAGTACATTGAAAATACAAAATAATGTATTTTTAAAATAATTTTTTTCTTCTAAAACATGTATATTTATGAAACACAAGGAACAATAACTTATTAGTTATATTATAGTTTAAACTTTATCTAGTGAATCTCTCTAAAAATTGAAAGTTTAAATAAAAATTTAACAAATAAATATTAAATACATATGTATATATTTTTTAACTAATTGCAAAGGGAGATGCAACATGTTAGTCCATGTGGGTTTCACGTACTAAATGTTAGGCCTGTTAGGCTCCACGACGTTTTTATGTCCAACGATTCCTTTTGATTTTTCCTATCAATTTTAGTCCATTCAAACATAATGTAACAAAATAAGAATATTCAACCTTAAGTTCTTATAAATGATGAGAAAAGCAGCAACGTGAAACACTTGAATTGTCGGATGTAAATATTAACAGTATAATCTAAATCTAGTTTGAATAGTTGGAACTATTGTATAGTTAGGTTTACTCTGCGGAATTAACGTCGTAGTTTAAGCTTTCGATCTTGCTACATTGCGTAATTATAGTAAATAGCATGCCATAATAGTGACTTCGACGAGTCCTCTATACGTCTTGACTTTCTTATAGGTTAACAACCAGAATACGGTATAATATAATGGCCCGACAGAATACTTATTGATGTTTAAGCACACTTCACCTACCTATAGCTTTACTCACAAACCGATTGGTCAATTTACCAATTTACACCGACTTCTTTTTACCAACGTTGAATTGTAACAAGTTCTAGAGATAATGACGGTGCCTCGACAAGACCACAAAAAAAATCAAAAGGAGAAGAAACGACGACTTTATTTTCGGGTTTAAAGCCATGTTTGTTTATCACCCACTCTATCTAAATGCTTTATCCAGATATTCCATTTTGATATTCGTTTTTGTATTTCGTCTATGCATTCAAAAAATTCATCTGAATACAATTATGTTTGTTTGTTTATTTATTTATTTTTTAACTTGTCCACATGGATTTGTTAGTAAAATGACTAAAAGTGTGTGTTTGCAGTTTTGACGTAAAAATGCGTTTTGGAAAGAAAAAAAATTACGGTTTTGACAGAAAAATGCATTTTACGATTTTGACACAAAATTGTGTTTTGCTGTTATGGCGTGAGAGTGCTTTTTCAGTTTTTATATAAAAGTTTGTTTTTGACGAAAAAAGTGCATTTTGTGGTTTGTTGGGAAAGTATGTTTTACGGTTTTGACAAAAAATCCATTTTTACAGTTTTAAAAGAAAATGCATTTTTACGGTTTTGGCCAAAAAGTGTGTTTTTGCATATTTAACGGAAAAATATGTTTTTACAGTTTTGACATAAAAGTACATTTTGCGGTTTTGGCAAAAAAAAGTGTGCTTTGGAAGTTTTGGCGGGAAAATTTTTTTTTTTGCGGTTTTGGCAGGAAACGCTTTGGGGGGAGGGTTGGCGGAAAAATGTTTTCGCGGTTTTAGAGGGAATTTTTTTTTTTTTTTTTGCGGTTTTGGCGGGAAAATATGGTTTTGGTGGGAAAGTGTGTTATTAGGCTTTTGTGCGTTTTTGCGAATTTGGTAGGAAAGTGCATTTTTACCGTTTTGGTGGGAAAAATTCATTTTTACTGTTTTGACAAAAAAGTGTTTTTACGCGTTTGGCCGAAAAGTGTGGATTTACGGGTTTGGCTAAAAAATGTGTTCATGGAAAATGTGTTTTTACGTTTCTGCATTTTTTGCAGTTTTGGCGGAAATGTACGATTTTTGGTTATCACGAAAAAATTTATCTGCAAAAAAAATTAGATTTTTTTGTTTGAAAAAAGTGTTTCAGTTTTAAAAGGTTATTTTTGTCATTTATTATTTTGGAGTGAACTAGATGCATTTGCGTCGAGATACACCATGGAAATTCATCCTCATTTAGGTGAGAATTTGATGTGAATTTTCAAAAATGCAGTTGTGTAATCCATCTGGATGTTACATTATAATGCATTAAACAAACATTGATTTACATATTTACCCAGATTGATCACCTGGGTGAGCAAACTAACAACACCTAAGTTTTCTGGTTAGTCATCTCTTTCACTGATCAATCGATCGGTTTCATATCAACACTTCATATGTTTCATAATATAAATTGTAAATGTATTTTTTTAAATATAATTTTCTATATTTCTATTTAATTATTTATAGTTTTGAATATTGTGTAACTAAATTAAATTTGCATATTTTATAATTACGTAAATTATATTTATTTTATATATTAAATGATTTTTTGAAATATTTTTTTAATATTCTTGATTTTAAAACAATTTATACTAGATGATAACCCGCGCCCTGCGCGGAATGAGAAAATTTAAAGAGATTTTTGAATCAACAGGTATCAGAAAGTTAATAGTCTTAGAAAGAAATATTACATGTATATAATAAGGGGGATTCAACGAAAGTGTGTATGTCTATATAAATTAAGCTTGGATTTAAAGAAAAAACTTGTGCATTTGTTTTGTTTAATTGAAGTATATTTTGTGGAAATGAATCCATGAGAGTAAGCAAAAAACTTATATAAAATAAATTATGAAGTAACGATAAAAACGAAACAAAAGCAATAAAATTATTGTTTTCATAAACTAAATTATAAATATAAAATAAAACGAAACATAAGCAAAATAATACTAAAATATGAAAGAAACAAAATATAATATAGGATACTAATTTACGGATGAGGAGATGTAATCATACGGCCTTGCATTTATATATGCAAGACGCGGGCCGATGGCAATTATAGCTATTTTCCATAATTATTTCCGTAAAATCAATTAAAATTATGTCCAAGGCAAAATATTCACATCCCCTTTATATTCAAAATACTGAATTTTGAAAACTTGCCTTGATCGTTGCTATGCGAATTTATTGGAATAGTATAGGAAACAAACTGAGATTCTTTTTTTTTTTTTTTTTTTTTTTTTTTTTTTGTCATCAGCATTACAGACTCATGTTGACTCTGTGAACCAAACCGGGTGAGCTGAATCCATGTGAACGACAAAAGACGATTGCTTCCTAGCACTGCGTGCCAGACTATCCGCCTTTGAATTTTGCGTCCGTGGTACATAGATAATGTCTGCTCTTATGAAGCTCTCTTTCAGGATCGTGATGTCTTCTAAATAATTTGCAAAAGCTGGCCATTCTTCTGGTTCCGAAACCATCTTCACCAATTGAGAACAATCCGTTGCAAACGTAACCTGAAATTGACGTAAATTCCTCATGCATTCCATTGCCCAGAGTAACGCTTCTATTTCCGCATGAAGAGGCGAAAGACTAGCCCTGACATTTCTCGCCCCCAACAAACCATCAAACCCTTCCAAAGTACTAAGCCAACCTTGTCCTGAGAAACTAACACCCTCTTTCCATGAGCCATCTGTAAAACACCATCTACCTGGTATCGACGGTAATATCGGATCTATTATTGATGTTATCATCCTCTGATCGATTGCTATTTGTGCTTCCGCCCACAGTATCGATTCTGTTTCAGCCAGTTTAAGCGTATCCATAGGGTCCATATCCAAATTACTAAAAACTTTATTATTCCTAGCTTTCCAAATGTACCAAAGTATCCATGCAAACTGATGATCTTCCATCGACGGGAGAATTCTCCAGAATAGATAATCCATGTTTGTAAAGAGGGAATTTGTTGGAAAAATAGTTGGATTTGATGGTATCTTCGAAAGAGCCCAAACCTGAAGAGCTTCTAGTCAACTAAATTAAATTCAAAATTAGTCAGTGAAGATCAAAAATATGATTATATGATTCGATTTCGAAGATGAATTTCCATTACCAAATTCGGCTAATATTAATGAATACATATATAACCGGAATTAGTGTTATATTTAGCTTCATATTTCCTAATTTGAAATATTCATACGGCAATCATGCATTGTCACGCAAGTATTGTGTGGTTGACAATGCCTTTATGATCTTTGAAAATTATATTATGGCAATCAATACCATAATTGCCATATTTCCTGATTTATTGCATTGATAGATGGTTATCGACATTGCCAAGGATCTCGAGTATACATTGAATTATCATTGATTGTTTTCATATGTGATATAATATATAGTGTGATGTATTCGATACATGAAAATGAAATTCCTTAGTATTTTTTATGTAATATAATATATGGTAACCGGTTTTAAAATGATATAAAACACATTAACATAAAATCGAAAAGTAACACAACAAAAGCAACATTAAACCGATTTCAAATTATAAATTATAATCTTCATTAAGAAAAATACATTAAACCGATTTCAAGTTATAATCTCATTTGATATAGTGTGATCTCGAATATACATTTAAACAACATTCGAGTATAGTAGTCATATGTAATATAATATATGTCAACCGGTTTTAAAATGATATAAAACACATTACCAAATAACCGGTTATTTCCTTCGTCTACATTGAGATTGTACGTTACCAAGATATACTATTAAAACATTATGCTAAGCTATAATTAATAAATAATGGCAAAGAATGTAATAAATCTAGTAAAGAGAGGGTTTTAAATTAGAGAGTGTGAGAGTGAATATGGTGATGCCACATAGGAAATGGCATTTTGGTTAATAATACATGAGCATAAGGTTAGTCTTAAAAAATGTTCTTCTTTTAATATAAAAGGGATTATGGAAAAAGGGGATAACTGAAGCAAAACTACCTTCCATAATTTTGGTTTGGCTAGAAAATCATTGATTTGGTTATAAACCTAACTAGATTTTGATTAAAAATTTAAGAACAAAATTTATAAATTTATGAATCTTATATATTAAACAGAAGTCACAACCTTGATTTATGTGTGATTTTTTTTAAAAATGGACCTAATGGACCTATTACTAGAAAGTCATGTTACATTTAATCTCTAATCTTATCATTATTATAGGTCTAAATAACTCACTTTCTAGATTATAGGAACTAAATAATATGTCTATAACACAATATTGCTACATTATAGGAACTAAATAACTATCAATCCTTTCCAAGCAAAAAAACGTGATCTGAAAACTTTGTTATCAATTTTTACTTTCATATCATGTATCATCGTGTTTGAAAGAGACCGCAAGGAGTAGTAATATTTCTCGAGATTTCTACACCTAATCATGTACATTTTTAAAACTAAACTGATTTCATATTGATTTGTGTTTTGTATATAGTTCATTTACAAAATATAATTAAATGTTTAGTTAAATTCTTTATAAAATTTATACACGAAGCTTTAAGCTTAATTTTTGTTAATTTTCTTATTTTGTGAAATGTTTGATTATCTTTGGAGATGATAATGTTTTAATATTTTCCAAATTATGTTTCCATTTATTTATTCAATAATGAAATACTAATCAAACAAACAAACTAAAATATAAAAAGAAATAAACACATGTGAAAGTTTGAAACAACCTATTTGATGGAGAACAAGTATATTATTATGTTTGAACAACCTTAATATACTCGATAATATAAATCTATGAAACTAAAAGTTTAATTTTTTGATAACTCGTGAAAGTTTGAAACAACCAATTCAATATAAAAAATATGGTAAAATTATTATGTTTTAAAAAATGATAGACACACCTCATATATATTATAATATGTATACCAATTAAAAATTGAAAGCAAAATGTTTATATAAAAATAAATGAAAACAAACACCTGCGCGGTTGCGCGGATCGAGATCTAGTTATGTATTTTAAATTAGTATGTAGTTTATATTAAAACTTGTGTACATGATTCATTTTAATAATTATTAATTATACTTAAATTTGAGATTTGAAGAGAACTATGACTAATTTATTAAAATCTCATTTCAATTATTTTTGTATTGATGCCTTGTAAACGTTAAAAATTTTAATCTTAAGTTTGTGAATAGAAATTAATTAATTTTAATAATGCTATACATATCCGCGTTTAAGATTATGAAGAAACATTTTTAAGACAACACACATACATATTTTCGTATTATGTTACTTTTTAACCCGTAATAAATGACATTAATTTTTAATAAGTAAACATTATAAGTTGAATATGTACTGTATTCATATTACTATTTTACATTTACGTAATAATATGTGTTTGTATAAATATATTTAAATGAAAAAATAACAATGTAATCTGTTTAATTAACTTGTTTTGTAGTAAATTTAATTTTTTTAAGTAAAACAAAATGATTTGATCTATTTTCAACCTATTTCACACCGGTCAATGTTTATTTATAATTTTATAGATAAATTAATATGTTAGGTTAACCCATTTCGTGGTTGAATAATATTTTGTAAATTTAACTTAATAACCCACTAAAACTACAATCTTAAAACCTGAATTATCATCTGATACACCATAAGATTGAATTATTACAAATATTATATATTTTTAGCTAACTAATATTAACTAAATTTTTGTCAATTTGTATTATTACTGGAATCAAATATAAAATTAATTTACTAATAACTAATCAATTATTTAAGTATTTAAAATATTTTATAAATAAGCAGCTATTGAAATGTAATCTTAAAAGTAAATTGGAGTGTTTTTTTATTTTTTTCTTGGAAAGATTTTAATATTCTCTATATTTTGACCATATTGTAGTAACATGAGGTTTTTTCAAAATTTTAATCATATATGTTGATCTCAATTTTATAGTTTGGTCGTAGTTTGTAAAAGTAAAAAAGAAACAGTAAAAATGGTTATTTGAATGGTTGATATAACATTGCAATTGCTTTTCTAAAAAAAACATTGCAATTGCTTTTCTAAAAAAAACATTGCAATTGCATGTTTAATTATAAAAGCAAGGACTTCAAACTCTAGAATTTGCTATCTTGTGTAGATTAATTGATGCATGATCATGTTACGTTCTATTAGAAGGTAGTGATTTTATTTGTTTTTGTCGACAAACTATTTTTTTATATTAAAACCAATTAAATTAACCAGAACCCGTTGGGTGCTCTCTCTCTCTCTTCTCTCTAAAAATCTTTGAGAGAGAGAGTTTTGTTTTTCCGGTAACTTTGCTGGTTCTCTTCCGGCGAACTCTTCACCGGTCCTGGAGATCGGTATCCCGTAAAAGTGGTCTCGTTGACATTTTTACTTGGATTTTTGACTCCGGTGACTCTCCATCTTGGAGTTTGACGGTCGGCTTTTGACTCTGGCGAACTCGACATGTTGTCCGGTGAAGTCATAACCTTGATTTATGTGTGATTTTTTTAAAAAATAAACCTAATAGACGTATTACTAGAAATTCATGTTACATTTAATCTCTAATCTTATCATGATTATAGGTCTAAATAACTCACTTTCTAGATTATAGAAACTAAATAATATGTCTATAACACAATATTGCTACATTATAGGAACTAAATAACTATCAATCATTTCCAAACAAAAAAGCGTGATCTGGAAACTCTGTTATCAATTTTTACTTTCATATCATGTATCATCGTGTTTGAAAGAGACTGTAAAGAGCAGAGATATTTCTCGAGACTTCTACACCTAATCATGTACATTTTTAAAACTAAAATGATTTCACATTGATTTGTGTTTTGTATATAGTTCATTTAAAAAATATAATTAAATGTTTAATTAAATTCTTTATAAAATTTATACACGAAGCTTTAAGTTTAGTTTTTGTTAATTTTCTTATTTTGTGAAATGTTTGATCATATTTGGAGATGATAGTATTTTAATATTTTGTAAATTCTATTTCTATTTATTTATTCAATAATGAAATACTAATCAAACAAACAAACTAAAAAATAAGAAGAAATAAACACATGTGAAAGTTTGAAACAAAATATTTGATGGAGAACAGGTATACTCTAATATTATTATGTTTGAACAACCTTAATATAATCGATAATATAAATCTATGAAGCTAAAAATTTAATTTTTTAATAACTTGTGAAAGTTTGAAAAACCAATTCAACATAAAAAATATGGTAAAATTATTATGTTTTAAAAAGTAATAGACACACCTCATATATATTATAATATATATACCAATTAAAAATTGAAAACAAAATGTTTATATAAAAATAAATGAAAACAAATACCTGCGCGGTTGCACTGGTCGAGATCTAGAGATCTAGTTATGTATTTTAAATTAGTATGTAGTTTATATTAAAACTTGTGTACATGATCCATTTTAATAATTATTAATTATACTAAATTTTGAGATTTGAAGAGAACTTTGACTAATTTATTAAAATCTCATTTCAATTATTTTTGTATTGATGCCTTGTAAACGTTAAAAATTTTAATCTTACGTTTGTGAATAGAAATTAATTTGTTTTTATAATTCTAGACATATCCGCATTTAAGATTATGAAGAGACATTTTTAAGACGACACACATACATATTTTCGTATTATGTTACTTTTTAACCCGTAATAAATGACATTAATTTTTAATAAGTAATAATTATAAGTTGAATATGTACTGTATTCATATTACTATTTTACATTTATGTAATAATATGTGTTTGTATAAATATATTTAAATGAAAAAATAAAAATGTAATCTGTTTAATTAACTTGTTTTGTAGTAAATTTAATTTTTATAAGTAAAACAAAATGATTTGATCTATTTTCAACCTATTTCACATCGGTCAATGTTTATTTATAATTTTATAGATAAATTAATATGTTAGGTTAACCCATTTCGTGGTTGAATAATATTTTGTAAATTTTACTTAATAACCCACTAAAACTACAATCTTAAAATCCGAATTATCATCTGATACACCATAAGATTGAATTATTAAAAATATTATATATTTTTGGCTAACTAATATTAACTAAATTTTTGTTAATTTGTATTATTACTGGAATCAAATATAAAATTAATTTACTAATAACTAATCAATTATTTAAGTATTTAAAGTATTTTACAAATAATCAGCTATTGAAATGTAATCTTAAAAGTAAATTGGAGTGTTTTTTTGTTTTTTTTCTTGGAAAGATTTTAATATTCTCTATATTTTGACCATATTGTAGTAACCTGGGGATTTTTCAAAATTTTAATCATATATGTTGATCTCAATTTTATAGTTTGGTCGTAGTTTGTAAAAGTGAAAAAGAAACAGTAAAAATGGTTATTTGAATGGTTGATATAACATTGCAATTGCTTTTCTAAAAAAAACATTGCAATTGCATGTTTAATTATAAAAGCAAGGACTTCAAACGCTAGAATTTGCTATCTTGTGTAGATTAATTGATGCATGATCATGTTACGTTCTATTATAAGGGAGTGAATTTATTTGTTTTTGTTGACAAACTATTGTTTTATATTGAAACCAATTCAAGTAACCAGAACCCGTTGGGTGCTCTCTCTCTCTTCTCTCTAAAAAATCTTTCAGAGAGAGAGAGTCTTGTTTTTCCGGTTACTTTGGTGGTTCTCTTCCGGCGGACTCTTCACCGGTCCTAGAGATTGGTCTCCCGTAAAAGTGGTTTCGTTGACGTTTTTACTTGGACTTTTGACTCCGGTGACTCTCTATCTTGGAATTTGACAGCCGGCTTTTGACTCTGGCGAAGTCGACTTGTTCTCCGGTGGCGTCGGACGGCTTGTTCCGGAGTTTTTTTCTTTGATCCTCGTCTCTGTTTTACTCTTCAAGTCTTAGCCCTCTTTTGATTTGGATCCGATTGTTTAATCCTTCCCTTGGTTAGGGTTTGTTCATCTTCAGACTAATCTTTATCATCAAAGAAGGTTGTTTCAGATGCAGGATAATTGGATCTTTAAAATCGATTGAAAGTGGCTGATTCTTCTGTCGTAGGCAAAGATTTGCGTTATATGGCATTGACGTTTGGTCTTCTTGGGTTAGCTGCTCTGTCGAGCGGTTTTTCCATCCTTCTGATCAGTTTCCGGCGGTTTGTCGGACCTCAGGCGAAAGACTTCTCTGTCGGTGGAGATTGGTCGTGGGGACATCTTAAAGCAACATGTGTCCTCTACAGTTAGGGTTTCGATGCGTGGGTTGGTGTGTGGCTCACCTCTTCTCCGTTCTGGGCTTGCCCTTCTTGGGTCTTTATGTTGTTTTAGTTGTTCTATCTTTACGTCTTTTTGTGCCTAGTTTGTAAAGAACTTTGTTTAATAAAATTTCAGTTGACCCAAAAAAACCCAATTAAAGTTAAAAATGAAAGGTGAAATACAAAGCCAAATAATTTCCTAAAATAGTCCTCAACGACTCTACTAAGATCCCTTTGGGCATACTCATCAATGAGTTTATGGATTCTATTTTATTTTGCGCTCTTCTATTCTTGGTAGAAGCTGATATTTCTATCACCATTCCTCAGCCATAGAATTCTGCTCTTCAGCTTCCAGAAGGCCTCTCCATTTTTACATTGTCGACTCAGCTCCTTTTTCAAATTATTTAGCTCCACCGTATATCTAAGGGGCTCCTCTTTGTTTTACAAAAAAAAAAAAAAGGGGCTCCTCTTTAGAAATACATGCGTTAAACTTGAAACTAATACCCTCAATGACCTCGACGCTTACCTTTGCCGTAATTTAATCTTCTTCCAGACAATCAAAACTAACTTAATCACCCAGTAAAGGAGATATGCCCTTACTGGGAGAACATTATTTAAAAAAGAAATTGGTGAGATTAACCAGAATGTACCTCATGACGTTGGAATAATCATGAAGGAAGAGAACCAACTACCAAGAACAACTTTAAAAAAAAAAAACTAAGAACAAACAAAAAACCAGAGATTAAACCGCCTTATTTGGGAAAAGTTAGATTGGATGAATCCGACAGATTAAACTCTTCTAATTAAAAATAATAATATGAAATCCCTAACATGATCCGATTTGGACGAACAACAAAAACCAAAATTTACAGTCAAAAATAGAAGTTCCTTCTAGATGAATTGATGTGAGAGATAAGTTATCTGAGTGATTGATAATGATAATTGTAAACGAATAGATAGGAATGGCTAAAATCAAAAGACTATAATACCCCATAACGAAGGATAAAAAATCCTTTGAAAACGTGATGGCAAAAAAGATGCCAAGTAGTTGGTTGTATGCGTAAATATAGGGCTGCGACTTTTAGCCCGAACCATTTCCCCCAACTGGATCCGACCTGAAATGGACCCGTTCAGTTTTGGTACTAGTCAATTTATCCGATAGGTATTATTAGTGTTGATTACTCATGGGTATAGGTTTGATTTCAGCTTTTACCCAGAACCGAATGGGTACCTGTTTAAACCAAATTCTATGCTAAAAAAAACATAGATTTGTATCTCCCAAGTTCGAACCCGGGTTGAATAGACAAATGACAAGCGTAATATTTAACTACACAAATGCTACTTCAACTTCGTTGTATTTAACTACACATTATTAATATATATACGATTTCTATTCATTTTTTCTTAAAAAATAATACATAAAATAAATAAGTAAAAATGTTTATCCGGACCACTTCAGTTTATATGTAAATTATTTTATATTTAAAAAATATATATATATATATATATATATATATATATATATATATATATATATAATTGACATAATGGACGGGTACCCGAACTAAAATCTATTAAGTAGTTATTGCGTATATAATTCATTTATCCGAAAGAGCTGGACCCAATAGAATTTTACCCGAATCCAACTCAAATATCCGAAGTACCCAGCCGTAGGTAAATAATAGGAGTGATCATGTATTAATAAAATTGATATGTATTATGGATATTTGATTCCCTTGGGCTGCACTATATTTATCTTTCCTAGAAAGAAAGGCATACTATTAAGACCTTATTTAAATATCAGCACATATCAGTTTTCTTTAAGCGTATGTAGTAATGGAGGCCCATTTCTAATTTATTTTCTTGGTGCAGGCCCATGTCGTATCATGTTTAAATTATACGTCTATTCCGCGAGGATGAGTGCACATATTGATCTTATAAGTTTTGGTGGGGTTATATTTGTAAGAAGAGGATGTAACTTAACTATTTTTCTACCACAAGTAGAGATGGCAAAAGAAGAACCTGCCCGCGGGCCAGGCCCGTGTGAACTTGCTTCGGGTCGGGATTGGGTTCTAAGACACAGGCCCGAATTTGAAGCGGGCCTCGCGGGTAAGACTTGTGCGGTATTGGACCAGACGCAGGATTGGCTCGATGTGTACCGCGGGACGCGCGGGGCTCCGCCAAAGACGATCTCTTCCAGCTCGAACGGTGATAGAAATGGCGATTGGTCATCTCCGCGAAACACTGTTCTCCGCAATTCCACCATCCACGACTTCTATGGCTTCCCTGATCCCATGTACAAGGTCTCTCTCTTCCTCTTTTTTCTTACCAGAACCCTAACTTTTGTCTCACCCAGAATCTAGATGAATTAGGTTTTATCCTAAGCCATACCCACCGTTGAAGAAACACATCAATTTTCAATCTGTGGTCAATTATATCAAAAAAGTTTCAATCTATGTGGTCATTTTTGAAACTTGCAGCTGAAATATGAAGCACCTGGAGCTATTGAATTGGGGAAGAGGGTAAAAGAATTGTTAATGGGAGAAGGAGGAATGAAACGTGTTGATGAAGATAAAAACAGAGGACTGGATCATGGAGCTTGGGTTCCTCTTATGCTGATGTATCCAGAGGCGGACATACCTGTTTGCCAGCTCTCTGTTCAATCATCTCAAAGTGGGACTTACCATTACAACATGGGCAAAGCATTGGCTCCACTTAAAGACGAAGGTGTTCTTATCATTGGATCAGGAAGTGCCACTCACAACTTGAGGAAGCTTGACTTTTATATAACTAATGGCTCAGCTGTTCCTTGGGCTTTAGCGTTTGATTATTGGCTCAGAGATTCTCTTCTTCAAGGAAGGTATGAACTACAGTTACAAATTTTTATTTATATATATATTTCTTGGTTAGTGTTACAAGAATCATTGATTGTACGTATTATGTGTGTTATAGAGCAAACCTCTGCTATGTTTACAGGGCAGCTGGGAAACAGGAGAGCATAAGACAGACTGCTGGATCATGTTTGGTCCGTCCTGCTCGTTTTAACCAAAGAAAAGGACAGTTATGTGCAACAATGTCTTAATGTCCTGATCATATAAACTCAAGTGATTTTAGTCATATATTTTCTAAAACTTTTTCTTTATAATGATATGTAATGAGTGGGGGATTGTATTATGATCAAGTAGGAGAACAATATGAGAATGCAAAGGACACTTCACACTTGCATACCGATCTATAAGGCAAAGGACCTCAGGTTAGTCTCTGTTCTATTTATTTATTATGTCGTCTCCATTGCTTATGATAAGAGCTGATAGAATTTAGATACTTGGTTACTAGTACATAGATCTCTTTGTTTCTTGTGTTGTTGTGTTCTTGTGTTCTTATAGCTGATAGAATTTAGGTAATAGGTTACTAGTACATAGATCTTTTTGTTTCTTGTGTTGTTGTGTTGTTGTGTTCTTATAGCTGATAGAATTTAGGTAATAGGTTACTAGTACTTGATCGTCTATGCGTGGATGGTTGCTTGTTCTTGATCGTCTCTTACATATGGTTGCTTGCTCTTGATTGTTTAGTTTGATAGTTTGATAAGACTTGAGTATGAGACTTGATCTTTACGTATGATAGTTTAGATAATAAAAATTTCTTATAATGGTTGAGTCTCTGACCAATGAGAAATAAGAGAATAATTGCTATAATTTTTAAAATTGCATAAAAATATAAACAGAACCCTAAAATATTGACACGACTCACGACTACTACTCACGACCTAAGAAAAAAAAAACGACGCAGAAACCTAAACTCTAACTCTAACGAAGAAGAGAGAAAGAGATGACAGATGATGGTTCAAGTTTCGATCTAAATTTCACACCGTTGAATACAGTGGATTTAGAGAGCCAGCGAGTCCTTGGAGTTATTTTGGCAGCTGATGAGGCTGATGGTTCATCTGATGGAGCAAAAAAGAAGCAAAGAAAGAAGAGAAGGCTTAGTGAAGCTGCTGATGATGAAGATGATAGTGATGTTGAAATCAATCCTCCACCAACCCAAGCTACTACTCTACGCAAACAAGCCACCTGCGGAACTGTGCGAGCCTTGAAATCAAAGAAACCAATGTTACAGTCTACTCTAGACGGTGGCATTGGATCGTCTTCATCTGCTAAGGCGAGTAAAAGGAAAACCAAAACCAAATCTATTCATTTTACCATCCGTGGGGGGAGAAAAAGCTCCAGGCCGACACAAGGCAATGGTAAAAATAAGAAGAAGATTCAAGAGGAGCAGCTTGATTCGGAAGGTGAATTTGAAGAGGACGAGATGGAGAACGAGATGGAGAACGAGAAGGAGGGTAGGTAGTGGTCTGATGTATGGCCCCATTTTACTAAGATTCGAAATTCCAATGGTGAGCAGAAAGCTAAATGCAATTATTGTAAGAATGACTATGCATGGACTTCCCACGAGCATGGAACAAGTGGTTTGAGAAGGCATCGTGACAGATGCAAACTCTTTCCAAGTAATCTCCGAACAAAAAAACTCGATGCTGAAGCCAAATTAGTAAGTGGCAAGTATGATCATGTTGTGTTCAAGCAGCTGGTAACCAAGACTATAATCCAGCATGACCTACCTTACTCATATGTTGAGTATGAGCAAGTCAGAGAAACTTGGAAGCACTTGAATCCTGACGTCAAATTCTTTTGTCGGAACACAGCTAAAGCAGAGGTCTATCGGTTTTATGAAAACGAGAGAGAGACATTGAAGAGGGAATTGGCTAGTCTTCCAGGAAGAGTAAGCTTCACTTCTGATTTGTGGTCATCACTGAAACGGGAGGGTTATATGTGTCTGACAGCACATTACATTGACCGAAATTGGAGGCTGAACAGTAAAATACTGACTTTTTGTGCTCTCCCACCGCCTCACACAGGTATGAATGTTGCTTTAAAGCTTCTTGAATCTGTGGAAGAGTGGGGACTAGAGAAAAAAAATGTTCTCTCTCACATTAGACAATGCTACAAGTAATGATTCGATGCAAGATATAGTGAAAACTCAGGTGCTTTTGAGCAATGATTTGTTGTGTGGAGGTGAGTTTTTTCACGTCAGATGTGCAGCTCACATACTCAACCTCATTGTGCAAGATGGTTTGAAGGTTATTAAAGACTCTTTGCACAAAATTAGAGAGAGTGTTAAGTATGTAACAGCGTCAGAGACGCATGAGATGACGTTTGCAAAATGCGTGGATGCTGCTGGTATAAAGGAGAATGCTGGTTTGATAATGGATGTGCAGACAAGATGGAACTCGACATTCTATATGCTTGAAAGAGCCCTTCCGTACCGTGAAGCGTTTGTTAAGTTGGAGATATATGATAGGAGAAACTATAAGTTTTTGCCTACAGCTACATAATGGAGCAGAGCTGCGAAAATATGTGTTTTCTTGGAGCCTTTTGCTAAGATTACTAGTTTGATGTCAGGTTCGAAATACCCAACATCGAACTTGTATTTCTATCAGGTATGGAAGATCCATAATTGGCTGCAGATAAATGAGGAAAGCGATGATGAGATTATCCGAGAGATGGTGATACCGATGAAAGAGAAGTTTGATAAGTACTGGGAAGAAGTCAGTGATCTTTTTGCAATGACAGCTGTCTTTGATCCACGCTTGAAGCTTCCAGTTGTAGAATATTGTTTAGGGAGACTTGACATGAGTACACGTGATGCGAAAATGAAGAACTTGCGTTTGAAGCTGGAAACTTTGTTTCAATCATACGACAAAAAATCAAAGTCAACATCACCTTCTGCAGAGCCTCGTGAGATGGATCAACAAAATGTTTGTGGAGGACTGAAAGGAACATTTGAGAACTATGGTGTAAGTCTCCTGTTTCTTTTTTTTTTTAATTACTTATGAACCTGCGGTAGATATAGATAGCTTTGAAAGTTTTGATATTCCATCAAATTTAAAAAATAAAAAAATTTAAACACTACAGGATTTTTTTGCGTTTCGCAAAAGTAGTTTTGCTGCGAGTGGAAAGACAGCTCTCCAAGCTTATTTGGATGAACCTGCGCTAGATATGGATAGCTTTGAAAGTTTGGATATTCTCGACTGGTGGAAAGATAATACTCACAGGTTTGGTGATTTGCCAGCAATGGCTTGTGATCTGCTTAGCATTCCGATCACAACAGTGGCTTCAGAATCCTCCTTTAGCATCGGTTCGAGAGTTCTGAACAAATACAGGAGCCGTCTACTTCCCAAAAATGTGCAGGCTCTGATATGTAGTAGGAATTGGCTAAAAGGATTCGAAGCTTATGAACATGGTAAATTATTCACTTTGTTATATATTTTAGGGTGTCATGTTCTTTAAATCTAATTAACTTCGATTTTTAATATTTACACAAGATGAAATGGATGGTGAAGAAGAGATAGTTGAAGTTGAAGAAGAAGAAACTTGATTTTTATTTTGATCTGGTGTTTTTATTTTATTCGCATTATGGATTTTGTGGCGCTCTTTTTCCCTTGTCGGGTTTTGTCCCAATGGGTTTTCCCGATAAGGTTTTTACCGAGGCCACGTTACATTGCTTGGATTTTGTTTGGGTGTTCATTTACATTACTTGGATTTGATTACTTAGATTTGGCGTTGTTACTTAATGTCATTCTTATGCATACACATCAATGCATACGCATCAAAGTTTATTTCTGTTTTAGTTTCTTGTTGATACTACATGCCATTCAACAAAGGAGACAAACTATTAAGTTTTCTTATATCGTTTGAAAACACAAGTATTAAGTTGCTTGAACTAAACTATTTTGTTGCTTCTGTCTTTTAATAGGTTTGACTTTTTTTTTTTTTTGAACAACTTAATAAGTTTGACTTCTAAGTTGTTATAATGCTCGTTAAGTTGAACTGAAGTATGAACACAAGAATAATGTTTGTACAAGGAACTTGTATTCAAATAAAAACTTTGAAATGAGGACTCGTTATGTTAAGTAATCTATGTTTGTTATGTTTGTATTGAACACAAGAGTAATGTTATGTAAGATACGTTTCTGAAACGTATGATAGAGGTTCATATACTTCTTTTGTTGATCTTCTGGTCAAAAGCTATAGTTAAGCATGGAATGAGACGTTTGGGTGATGTTATCATGCAAAGACTTACGAAAACATCTTCTGAACAATTGTTTGTTGCAGGAAATAACACACGTATAGTACATGGAACACCATTCAACTTCTAAATGGTGACCCGCGGGCCTGCCCGCAAAGACCTGTGCACTAGGCGGGGCGGGATTGGTCAATGCTTCTTGGAACCGCATCCCGCGGCGGTCCAGCCCGCTGTGACCCGACTGAACTTGAGCCCGTGGCGGGGCGGGCCATTTGGTTGCGGGTGAGCTCGTTTGCCATCTCTAACCACAAGAGTAGGGAGGAGATCCATTTCAATGAAAGTTGAGAACTATAGAAGAAAACAAGTAGTGATGTCTCGATTTCAATTCGAAAATTAAATCATTTACTTAGAAACAAAGGTGAGCAACTGAACATGATAAAAAGTTGTAAGAGATAAAGGGCAGGAAGACTTGACGCACAAATGACAGACAAGGGACCCTATCGTGAAGCAGAAGCAATGCAATAGTCAAAACATTTTATCATTATCAAACCACGTTTCGTGCAACCCTCTCTAAACCAGTACATGCACTGGAAACCTTCGTGTAATTGTTGTCTTGATTTCAAGATGAAATTGATTTCGAGATTTATAACTGCAAGATGGACAAATATTACCCTAAAAATTATATATTAAAGAATATAAGTCTTTTTGAAATATTATATATAAAAATTATGTTTGGAACTTTTAGTTTTACAGCCATTTCAATCACTCTTTGGAACCTTTTTCTTTTTACTTGATGATCTATCACATCAAACATGTTTCATCTTGTTCTTTTGTTAATTGGATTTGATCGCATGATGACTTGAGATAATCGCCGAATTATGTAAAGTGGATTGTTTTTGGTAAGAAAATGCATTACGGTCAATAATATTACGATTAAGTTTCTTATAAGCTCTAGTTAAAAAAAAGAGTTTCTTATTAGCTGAAGAAGCCATATTGATCTTGGAATTGAAATAGCAGCTGAGAAATTACTCTATGATCATGAGAATTTTAGGGTTTAGGCTTCGCTTTGTTGATTTTTTTCTCTTTTGGTTAAACTTTGTTGGAACTGAGTCTTTTTAAAATTTTAATTTATTTCTTAGTTTCCGAAAATTATTGTTTTAATACAGGAAAGAATTTGCTATTTTTTTGACATGTGATAGTATACCACTACAAGAAAACAGCGACATACTGAGGGAAAAAATCGTCGGTATGTCGTCGGAATAACGTTATTCCGACGACATACCGACGAAATAAGTCTTCGGAAATAAGTCCTCGGAAATTCTTTTTTCCTCGGAATTTCCTCGGAAATTTCAGACAGAATTCCAAGGAAACAAATTTCCGAGGAAACTCCGAGGACAACAAGTTCGTCGGAAAGCTCCTCGGAATATCCCGAGGAAGTTCGACGAAATGTTCCTCAGAATTTTCATCGGGAATTTCCGAGAGTTCATTTCCTCGGAATTTAGAAATTAATTTTTATGTTCATTTCCTCGGAATTTCATCGAGGAACATGTCCCTCGGTATATTCCGAGAGTTCATTTCCTCGGAATTTAGAAAAAAATTAATTTTTTTAAAAAAAATAAAATTTTTGAAATTTAAATTCGAAAATATAAAATTAAAATTAAAATTAAAAACATATTAGATAATATTCAAACTTGTACAAATAAAAAATAAAATATTTCGAGTTTTTGAAAAAAAAAAAAACTACGGGTCTGGCACGTTCGGGAACACCTCGTTCGGGTACATCCTCTGCATCATCTCCATCATTTGCTGGTTCAGCCTCCTCTGTGCCTCATAGCCCGCCTGTTGAGCCGCCATTTGGGTCTCCAACAAAGATATGCGATCATCCTTGTCCTTTAACTGAGCCGTAAGTACTTCTGGATCAACAAAGGGCGGTGGTGCAGAAGAAGGAGGAACCGACCGGGTGCGACGACCCAAACCGACCGAACGTCCCTTCTTCTTTGGAACCGACTGAAATAGAAAATAGCCAAATTTAAATCAAGAAATAAATGAATTGAACTTAAATAAAAAAGAACTTACGGATTCAACGATTTCGTTGATTCGAAACCGGGACAAGTTGGTCGAAGCCGTCGAATCGTCATCCTCGGTTTGAAGCTGAGACACTTCGTCTTGCACCTGAGTTTGGACCAGGCTGACCACTTCCCTCACAAGACCGTCATCAATCTGGCCGGTCTTCTTGTTGGTATACGCCCTCTTCATTAGGGCGAGATCATCAACCGGCTCGCCATCATTTTCATCCGCCTTGAAAAAAACATAAATTAAAGAAACATTAGAAATTAGAAAAAATGCACAAAAAATAAAATTTCAAAACTTAAATAATTGAAGAAAAAGCGACTGAACTTACCATGCGATCTCCGAGAGAGGCAATAGATTGAGCACCCAAGTTATGCTTGAAGATGCTCTTCCCTTTACGGTCGCTCTTGCGGTTGGTGGAGTTGGTGGAGTTGGTGGAAGAAGTTTCTTTTGTCTCTTCCTTATCCCAATGCGCACACAACTCCGTCCAGACCGTGTTGTTTATCGACTTTGGGACCTTTTAATAAAAAAAAAATAGTTTAATAAATTAAAAAATAGTTTAATAAATTAAAAAAAATGTTTAATAAATTAAAAACAAACCTTGTTGATTTCCTACTTCATCTTCCACTCGTGGATCTGCTTCCCATAGTTGTCCATAACTTTATGGACGAAGTGGCGATAGATAAAGAGCGTCTCATCGGAATTCCAGTTGAATTCTTGCTGAAAAAAAAACACAATTAGTAGAAAATTTATATTAAAGATTAAAAATATAAGTAAAAAATTAGAATACTTACCGCAAACTGACGAAACCACAGATGCTGCTTGTCGGTAGGGAAGTCAGTGAAAGTCGGATGTCCCTTGTCGAGGGCCGAGTACATCATACAGTTGATCCATGCGTTGATCCCGTTCCCGGATCGGTTGAACCTAATAAAAAGAACAAACGCTTAATAATGAATCAAATTTTAATGAAAAAAAAAATATGTCTAATTACCATGTTTGACCCCGTCCATGTGGATACGGAGTGAGATAGGGAAGATAGTCACGACCGGGCTGTCGAACCAACTCCGCAACACTCATCACTCCCGGAGGACCCGGAGGAGCAGGAGCGGGTACAGCAGCGGTAGCGAGAGGAGCAGGAGCGGGTGCAGCAGAGGGAGATGTATGGTAGGAGCTGTGGGGCGAAGGGGAATCCTGAAAATGGCTGGAATACCGAGACTAGCTCCCCGTACCACCACGACCACGACGCTGTCGAGGTCTGGTCTGATCATCATGAGACCTGTAAATTAAAAAAAAAATATTTAATAAATATAGAAATATATAAATTATTATTTTTTTAAAATCCCAAATAATACTTTTTAATCACAAAAAAGTTTTATAGATATTAAAAATGTTTAATAAATATATAAAAATAGTTCTAATAAACAAAAAAATAGTTTTAATAAATAAAAAATAGTTTAATAATTACAAAAAATATTTTTAATAATATTAAAAATGTTTAATAAATATAGAAATTTATATTATATATATATATATTTTTTTTTTAAATCCCAAATTATAGTTTTTAATCACAAAAAAGTTTTATAGATATTAAAAATGTTTAATAAATATATAAAAATAGTTCTAATAAACAAAAAATAGTTTTAATAAATAAAAAATAGTTTAATAATTACAAAAAATATTTTTAATAATATTAAAAATGTTTAATAAATATAGAAATTTATATTATATATATATATTTTTTTTAAATCCTAAATAATAGTTTTTAATCACAAAAAAAGTTTTATAGATATTAAAAATGTTTTATAAAATCCAAAAAATCGAATTTATATAAAAAAATTGTTTTGTAAAATACAAAAATCGAATTTATACACAAAAATAAAATTTATATACAAAAATCGATTTTATAAATACAAAAAAAAAATAAAAAATTTATAAAAAAATTCTAAATCAATTCAACAAAACAAATTATTCAACCAAATCACAATTCTAAACCTATTATACAACCAAATCACAATCCTAACCAATCACCCTAACAAAAATCTATCAAATCTACACAAAAACCTAACAAATAGAATCTAAGAGAGTGGGATATGGTCCTGACATGATTTGTGTAAGAGAAGGGGGAGATCGCCGAAGATATCGTCGGAGAGAAGGGGGAGATCGCCGGAGAGGAGGGAGAGGAGGCGGAGAGGAAGAAGAGAGAAATGGGGAAGAAGAAGCGGCTCGTGGATATAAAACCTAGGGTCCGACGGACAGTTTCCGTCGGAATTTCCTCGGAATTCCAATTTCAATTTTCGCGAAATATTTGCCCGGTTAAATGAAAATATTCCGAGGAAATTCCGACGGATACTTAAATATCCGTCGGAATTCGGTCGGAATATTCAGAGGAAATACCGAGGAACTAGTGTTTGGAGTTTCAAAACATCGATTTTTTTTGCTGTATTTCATTTCTTATACAATTGTAATGCATACCATTGAGGATTCTTTGTATCGATGATCATAAACCATGAAATAACAAAATTTCATACCGAATTGTAAGTATTTCCTTTACTGTTCATTAAAGTGTATAAGTGTTTCTCTTATGTTGTGGGGATTTCGTTCATACAATCGGAAAAGTGTTTATTATAGGGTAAGGAACAAATTTTTGACTTCATAATTAGTCTAAGACACTTAATAAGGGTTATATAAGTGTTATTCAAACCGCAAAACGTTGTTTTCGGTTTAAAAACCCTACTTCCTCGGAATTTCCTCGGAATATTCCGAGGGAATTCCGAGGAAACCCTTATCTTCCTCGGAATTCCGTCAGAATATTCCGAGGAGATACCGAGGAACTAGTGTTTGGAGTTTCAAAACATCGATTTTTTTTGCCGTATTTCATTTCTTATACAATTGTAATGCATACCACTGAGGATTCTTTGTATAGATGATCATAAACCATGAAATAACAAAATTTCAAAACGAATTGTAAGTATTCCCTTTACTGTTCATTAAAGTGTATAAGTGTTTCTCTTATATTGTAGGGATTTCGTTCATACAATCGAAAACGTGTTTATTACAGGGTAAGGAACAAATTTTTGACTTCATAATCAGTCTAAGACACTTAATAAGGGTTATATAAGTGTTATTCAAACCGCAAAACGTTGTTTTCGGTTTAAAAACCCTACTTCCTCGGAATTTCCTCTGAATATTCCGAGGAAATTCCGAGGAAACCCTTATATTCCGAGGAAATTCTGAGGAAACCCTTATCTTCCTCGGAATTCCGTCGGTATTTCTATTTAAGAAAAAAAAAAAAAGTCGAAGCTAGTCTGTTTCCGAGTCATCATCACCAGATGAATCTGAATCTGGATCTTGGTGAAACTCTCCAATCACTGGTTCATCCTCAACGTGAACGACGGCTTCCTCTCCGAAGTCGGTTAAATCGACTACAAGGCCAACTCCAGCTAAATCTTCTGCTGCCCTTAAGTTGCCGGATGTGCTTGGTTGTAGTGGGTCTTCCAGCTCAGAACTTCTCTGAACTCGGCCTCTCGGGTTGAGTCTTGTAACAATAACCCATGGATCATCTCTGTTCCTTACCCGGGGGTACTTGATATAACAAACATGTAACATTTAAAAAATTATTAGTAAAATTATAAATTAATACACATGATGATGAATCATTCTAAATAATTAACATTTAATTACCTGATCAGCCTGAGAAGCAAGAATGAAAGGATCATAATATTGCAGCTTTCGCCTCGAATTTACTGATGTAACACCAAATGCATCTGTTCTCACACCTCGATCTAGAGTGTTGTCGTGCCAATCACAATAGAAAACAGTACAGCGCAATCCAACCATGCCCAAATACTTGATTTTCAAAATCTCATGTATGTGTCGGTAGTATACATCATCTCCTGATGTAGAACAAACGCCAGCATCATAAGTCGTACTCGAACGTCTCCTCTTCTGAGTTGTGAATGCATATCCTCGAGTACAAAATCTCGGATATGACTTCACAACAAATTTTGGTCCAACGACCATCTCGCGTATCCAATCGTCAAATGTTTCACCTCTGGCCAAACCAGCAGACACATATATTAATAGCACATATATACGTTATATCAATAAATGTGAATTAGTATAAATATGTGATAAATGATATTTCAATTTGTTTAAAGCACTCACATAAGTAAACATCCATCTAGAAAATTCTCTCTGCTTGATTTCTTCTAGTTCGTCCTCTGTGGCGTATCTATATTCGAACCTCTTTTCTGCCATGAAAATCATGTACATATGATGACAATAATGTAATTAATTAAGATTTAAATTTCAACTTGTTAAAATAAAAATTTGTAAGCTAATTTATTTACTTCTCATATTGAAGAACATCTTCGTAATTGGTGAGCAAATATGTTTACAAATTACTGTGCTCCTGCTCAGTAGGTCGACGGTCCTTTGGTTTTCTGCTAAGTCGTCCAACGTCTGTGAAAATGTCTGGAACCGTAACATGATATGTTGCATGTTCGCCTCTATCATCATGCCGAGCAGGTCTTCTGTTTTTGGTCTGAACTTCTGCTAGAAAGTAGTACTCGGCAAAGTTTGAAGTTTCTTCATTGATCATCTGTGCGACTATAGAACCTTCCACCTTACTTAAATTTTTCACCATCTTCTTCAAATGGAACATATACCGCTCATACAGATACATCCATCTATACTATACAGATCACCTTTCCGTCAAAGGCAAATACCACATCCTTTTATATGGCACTGGAACTCTTCCACTCGTATCTTTATAACGAGGCTTTCCACAAAATTTGCATGTAACCCGATGTTCATCCGCCCTCCAATAAATCATGCAGTTGTCGCTGCATACATCTATTACCTGATACGATAAACCAAGACCAGCTATGAGTTTCTGAACCTCGTAGTATGAACCAGGAGCTACATTATCCTCGGGTAGAATACCTTTTACAAAATCAGCAATCGCATCCACACAGTATTCGGCCAAATTATAATCTGTTTTAATGTCCATCAATCTTGTAGCAGATGATAAAGCTGAATGACCATCTCTGCAACCTTCGTACAATGGTTGCTTTCCAGCATCCAACATATCATAAAATCTCCTAGCTTGTGCATTAGGTAAATCTCCCCCTCTAAAATGATCATTTACCATCTGCTCAGTACCTACACCATAATCTACATTTGTTCTAATTGGTTCTTCTAATCTAACCGCTGGCTGAGGTTCGCTAGTACTACCATGTTCATAATCAGTTTCCCCATGATGATACCAAATTTTGTAACTTCGTGTAAACCCACTCAAATATAGATGAGTCCAAACATCTCATTCTTTAATAACCTTTCTATTTTTACAATTAGAGCAAGGACATCTTAACATACATGTTTTTGCTTCCGGTTGTCGGTGAACTAATCCCATGAATTCGGTTATACCTCGTTGGTATTCTTCCGTAAGCAATCTCGTGTTCGGATCCAAATGAGGTCGATCGATCCAATAACGAAAATAATTTGAAGAAGACATGTTTTTTATGAATCAAATTCGTATGTAAAGAGAGTAAGAGAGAGGATGAAGATATGGAGTGAATGAAGAGGAAGAGGGGTGCTTATATTTATAGTTGAAATCCTGCTGACAGACCAAAGAAATTCCGACAGAATTCCGACGGAAACGGCTAGTTCGTCGGAATTTCCTCGGAATTTTTAAAATCCCCCAACGGCTCTCTAACGGCTATAATATATCCTCGGAATTCATCGGTTTTTTCCGAGGAATACATTTTTCCTCGGTATTCCATAAGAATATTCCGACGGATTAATATTTCCTCGGAATTCCGTCGGTATATTCCGAGGAAACCAAATTTTGTGTTTCCTCGGAATATCCTCGTAAATTCCTCGGGATATTCCGAGGATTTCATTTTCCGTCGGAATGTCCGTCAGAATGCCGTTGTTTTCTTGTAGTGTACATATATACATCGTACTCACTAACACCTATAGCGTCATCTAGGGGTGGGCACTTTACCCGATATCCGAAGCCGCATCCGAACCCGATCCGAAAAATCTGAACCGAAATCCGAACCGAAGTAGCAAAATATCTGAACGGGTATTGAATTAGGAGAGATTGGATATCCGAACCTGAATGGATATCCGAAGATAACCAAACATATGTATAATTAACCATATATTTTTAGTTTATATCTCTCATTTTATATAAAATATTTATATTGATACTACACATACTTTAAGTTCATATGATATACATAGAATTACGGAGAATATGATTTGCTACTCACTTAAAATGCATGTCAAACTTTATATTTCAAGAATTAACAAAAAGTTATATCCAAAATTTAAAAACAATAACCAAATTAATGTCTTTTAGTTTCAAAATGTTATGTCCAAATCTATTAACCATTCAATCTATTAAAAATAAAAAATTAGTTAAATGAAAATTATATTTTTAAATACAAAAAATTTGAGAAATGAAAAATTTAATTTTTTTTTTCAAAATCTAAATATCCGAACCCGATTAAAATAACCGAATCCGAACGAAAAATACCCGAACCCGACCCGAAGTACAGAAATATCCGAACGGGTTCTATACCTCTATACCAAAATATCCGAAAATTCGAAATACCCTATCCGAATCCGAACGGGTACCCGAATACCCACCGATAGCGTCATCACTTGGCTAGCATGACTTTATTTGGAATAAAATTGAATCTTTGTTATTCAAATTCGAAATTATGCTGAAATTGTAAATTTTACGTTCTACTAGGTATTATCGAAAACTAGTCAAGTATTATAATTATATTATATATGTAACTCGTAACATAAAAAGACATGGAGCAATGTCCTAAAATTGATTGATATGATGTTTTGAATGATTGATAGAGATATATATATGAATGGACTGTTTGCTAAAATATGAATAATACAACGAGTGACATCGTTGATAATGGGAGATTGCGAAGCACATGTCTGCCCTTTTGCCCTCTCATCATACAATTAAAAAGGAAAGATTTTCTGTATAAACACCAAAAAATCTTCACACTTTTTCCCTACATATCCATCGGTAAATGAAAAATGATAACTACATCTCTGAATAGTTTTCTTTTAAACTAGCCTGCTTTAAACTTTTGACAAATTAGCACAAAGATGAGCAGGTTCGAGGTTGTTTCATGCCACAGGCACAAACTTGAACCGTGATGAATTGTGGGTAGCCTTGGATCAAATCAGAACAGCGTAATATTGAAATCAACTACAGACCGGAATCATAACAGTATATAATATTAGCATGTAGCTCAATCAGATTGAAAGATACGGATACTAGTAAGTTTATCTGTTATATATATAGCAAATTACAGATAGTATAATTAAATCTCTAAATTTTTTTAAATAGTTCTTTTTAAGTTTTTGTCACAAAAATAGTTTTCAACGAAAAAAATAACCAAAACAAGTCTTATTAAAGGGTAAAAATGCATTTTTACTCTAGGATTAACTAATCTAGACTTAGGTTTTAGAGTTAAGGAGTAGAATTTTGGGGATAGAGTTTCAAATTTAAAAAAAAACAAAAAAAAAAAATTCAAAATAAAAAAAGATTATTTTGGTTATTTTCTTTTTTGAAAGCTATTTTTGTGATAAAAACTTTTAAAAAAAAATTTGAGAGAATTGTCCAAAATTAAAATATGAAATATCCATTCGGCCTAAAAGTATAATTGCAGAAATATTTCATAGAAATTATCACACACATTATGTAATTAAGCAAAACATCTCTCTTTTCCTTTTTTATAACAAAATTCAAAGTGATTTAATACAAAAAACATACCTTTCTGTTTTTTTAATATAAGTCGTTTTAGAGAAATTTTTATGTTCCAAATTAGATGACGTTTTCGGTTTTTTATGTAAAATTTATTAATATTTAATATTATATAACCAATGATAATATATCTTTTATTTTATTATTGGTTGATTTGTAGTTAGGTAAATATTATTATTAAAAAAAAAAAATCTGTGTGAACAATTCTAAAACGATTTTAGTATCTATTTAAAATAGTGTGGACACATACACATACTACTGTAAAGTGAACATACTTGAGGTGTGTCAGTAAGTGGGGACATGCTACTCCTTCCCAATGCTGCTTTTCATGTTCAATTTATTTCTTTATTTAAAAGTTGTAATGATAACAGTAACACACATTAACACTTTTCATAAAATTCATAACTCGATTTAGCTTTTCCTGAAGTTTTCATCACTTTCGCGTGATATGCTTTTATTCTATGTGGCTTGGTTCAGTGTTCTAATTAATTTCTATTCCAATTTGAAAATAACTACGCAAGTTTTCTATCTTTATTGCATGTGTTGATTGGAAATTTTAAAAAAATTGCAATAAGATATGGTCTTTATCTTAAAAGGAGGTTTTGAAAACCACATGCTAAAGCAAATAAAAGCAAAGAGATCCAACTTATAGAATAATAAGATTGAAGGGCTTTACAGTTGGTTTATTCAGTTTGTTTTTCTTTTCATGTAATTATTGAACTTTATGTACACCCCCACACACACCAGCAAAAAATATGACGAAAAAAGAAGAAATGAATCAAGTACATCCTTTCTTTTTCGTGACCCCAACAATTAGAAGATATATCTACAATATCATAATCGAGACCAACTAAGACTTGGGTTAGTGGTGTTCTTGAGCTCTCTTAAACATTGATAAGTTGCACTAATCTATTTTTAAAAAAACAGCAAAACACTGATATATCTACATGCTACCTATCTAACCTAATTTCTTCTAGTCGTTCTAGAAATTTACATTTATAGAAATGTAATGTATATATACCAATAACACGTGAGAAACATACACAAATAATTATTGAGGATTTCGTGGTATCTTTTCATTTATTAGCAGGACCGGCTATGAGAATTTAGGGGTCCTACACTATTTAGTAAATATTTAAAAAAATTGGGGGCCTAAATTTTTTTTTTTTTTTTTTTTTAAATTTGGGGATCTATTTACATGCCAAATTTTTCAAAAAATTTGGAGACCTAAGGCGATTGTTTCATTAGGCTTTGCCCAGGACCGGCCCGGTTTATTAGACACGTAAAAATTACATACACCCAATAAGAAAAAAAAAAATGTGCTTGCCCACCCGAAAACTTTAGTGAAAATACCAGCTAACTTATCAATATCATGTGTCGAGACGTGACAAATGGTATACTCGTGGAACACCAGATTTACTGTCAAACAATTTGCAGCCAAGTTGTCACAAAAAGACATGAATTGTTATGTCATGAACATTTCTGAGACATGTGTGAAGGCCTTTTGAGCCAAAGAAGCTTCATTAGTTTCTTACATTTTGATGGTTAATTTAATCATGGACTCATCCACTCTAAGACCACTTGACCGGATCAGACCATGCCTGATTAAACCACTCACACCATCTCCGACCAAGTCTACTTACCATCCAAACGTTTCTGCCAAATATTGATGAACCAAAATATAGGACAACACGTTTCCTTGAGGCACAAGTTAAAAGCATAATGAAAATATAGTTTAGCCTCATGTCCCAGGAAGGGCGCATAAGCATATACATAAGCTTCTGACAAAATTCAAATTAAAAGAAAAACCTGAAAGAACTTCCATAACACTCAAAAGCTTCATTATCTACACCTATTCATATTATCATTATAATCCATAGAAACCTCCCATATTAAAGTTTTGATAAAAGTTACACAAGCCAACTTTTGTTCTTAATTCATCAAGCATCAAATCATAAGCGTTTGAAGCTGTAACAGCCTTAAATAAGCTCAAATCCTATGTGTTTGAAGCTGTAACAGCCTTGAATAAGCTCCCTCTGGTCGGCTTACAAGCTCGGAATGGCTTCCTTGCTCCACAATCCTCCCGTCTTGAATCACACCGATGGAATCAACACCTCTTATGGTCGACAACCGGTGAGCAACTACCACAGTGGTCCTGCCTCTCATGAGCCTCTCCAAAGCTTCCTGCAGCATGCATTCAGATTCCGCATCTAGCGCACTTGTAGCTTCATCAAGAAGCAACACAGTAGGGTTCTTGAGCACTGCTCTTGCTATGGCGATCCTTTGTTTCTGTCCACCTGATAACTGCACTCCTCGTTCACCCACTGGAGTTTTGTAACCTTCCGGCAAACCACTGATGAAACCATGAGCGTTTGCCGCTCGGGCTGCCTCAATAACCTCGGACTCAGTCGCACCATCTTTCCCATATGCGATGTTGTCGAAGATGGTTGCTGCGAAAAGAGCTGGCTCTTGTTGAACAAGACCTATCTTGAGCCTCAGAGATTTTAGGTTTAGCCTGCGGATGTCTTTGCCATCAATCATAACTTTTCCACCAAGGGGATCATAAAACCGCTCGATCATAGCGATCACAGAACTTTTCCCTGACCCACTGGCTCCAACAAGAGCTTGACTATGTCCAGCTCTGATTCTTAAGTTAAAGTCTCTGAACACCATGACGTCCGGTCTTGAAGGGTAAGCAAAGTCCACATGCCTAAAATCAATGTCTCCACGGATTGTCTCAACCGGATCAGCATCAGCATCGTCAGGGTCAATCCTGGTTTGCCTATCCAACACCGAGAAGACCGAACCAACAGCTTCACCTCCCCGGATGATCTCAGGAGCAAGACTGACAGTTTCAGCAACAGAGTTTGCGGTGATGACTAAAACCACAAAGACTTTGATCACTTTGGAGAATGTTGACTTGCCTTCGCTCACAAGGTGGGCGCCGTACCAGAGGATTAGAGCCTCGGAGCCATAGAGAGCAAGCTGAGAGAGGCCAAAGAGGAAACCAGAGGTCTGGCTTCGGTAGAAGCTTCTTTTCTGAGGGACACGGAGCTCGTGACAGAACAAGGAGAGGATTTTGCTTTGCGCATTGAATGCTGCTACGGTTCTAATGTTGCTGACTCCTTCACCAGCAATCATTGAAGTCTTTGCATGAGCCTTGGCTGTGTCTCCGGCAAAACCCTTCAGAGATAGTTGCTGCAATACACACACTTATGCATCAGAACAACTACAGATGGCAAACAACAGTAAATATTATAATAGAAGTTAAGTCCAAATCTAAATTTAGTTCACTTTCTTTAAGTCCCAGGTAAAACATGATGTGGAACCATTCAGTTAATCACATATGCAAAACGTCAACCTCATCAATTATAGGTGCATATACATTGTATCTCTATGTCATTGTGTGTGAAATCTATTGATAGATTTTCAACTAATAATTACATCACGGGTGAAAAATCTTATGGAGATTTGAAATCATGTTAGGTGATATCTAAGCAAAGTTCTGAAGCTTGCAGATAGAAAAAACAAAGAAACACAAGCAAGCATTGACCATTGGACGACTGTTAAACACTGACACTCTGACACTTACACACACAACTGAGATAAGTAAATAAAAAGCTGAGACAAAAACTTTGACCAATGGAGAAAACAACAGCAAGGAAAAGGAAAAAAAAGGTCTCTTCTTACACAATTTCTGTAAATAACTGGTTCTTGGAAGAAAAGAAAAGTTGCAGGTTTTTTGGATTTTGTGTGATTTATGGAAAAATGGGTTTATGGGTAAAATAATTGAATAATAAGAGAGTGGGAACAGAGTTCAGAGTTGAGTAAGTGTGAAAGCTTAAAGTAGGAGAAATTTAGCATAAGTAAAGCAAGAAGATAGATGCATAAAAGACAGAGGAATCTTAGCTATTTTCGTGAACACTGTTATCTATGGGCCGTACTACCAATAGAAACTATATAATAAATATTCTACACAGATGCCCAGAGATTAAATAAAGTCTACTGTTTTCCACATTCATTGATGTGAGGGCTCCATGATCTTGAGTCCTTGACCCTCACACTATTCTCAAAAAGGAGAAAAAAAAAAGAGACTTAATAATTCTTTTATGATTATTATTGTAAAAATAAATGCACTCAGTGAAGAAGCACGTGCAGAGGCAGTGGATGTGTTGCCATGTTCTATAAAGTTTTGAACTTTTGCAAAAAAAGGAGATTTAAATAAAATTAAAAACTGGCCTTTTGTCGTTTTTTCTGTAGATCATAATGGTGAATGCAAGATTCCCATTGATCCAACAAAACTCACAAAATTTACAAATATTTACTTAATTTAAGTTTTATGATTTGATGCATATAGTTGTAAAATTAAAAAAACTGAGACTACTGAAAGATAATATTTGTTTACCTGAGCAAAGTTGGCAAGGACTAGAAGTGGGAACGTGGCTAAGATGAGAAGAGAAACTCTCCATTCTACTATGAAGGCAACAATGAAGGATGTGAGAAGTGAAGTCATGTTTTGCAGTATCACTGATATTCTCTCAGCTATGGCAGATTTAACATCTGCTGCATCCGTGGCTAAACGTGCAGCTATCAGGCTGGAGTTGTGTTCATCCTCATCGAACCAACCAACCTCATTCCTCAAGATAGCTGATAAGGAACAATCAAGAAACCAAAACAATTAGAAAATGGGACGATATATTCAGTAGTAAAAAGTTCAGAGTTTGATATATATACCTGAGAGCATCATTCTTCTTACTCTTGTTGTGAGGTTTTCTCCCATGATGCTAAAGAAGTAATGTTGGATCAAGTAGGCGATCACTGCGTAGATACCAGCACCGATGTAGATGAACACATACTCTTTTGTTTTCCTCTCCATTGAATCATAGTCTGTGTAGTAGAAGACTTCGATCATATTACTCATCACAATAGCAAACGTAGGACCAATGAAACCAGACAGAACAGAGCCAACTGCTCCCATGATTGAGTAAGGCCATTCCGGTGCATTAAGCTTGAGAAGCCTGTAGAAGTAGTTCTGAGGAGCACGAGTCTTTCTATCCGTCTCTGCGTTAGAGATCATCTCTATCCGACCATCAGCTCCTGTGCTGTACGAGTAGCTCAGGTTCCTCAAGCTTCCTGATCTCAAGCTGAGTGACTTTGTCGACAGGGAGTTGCTCAGGCGGGTGGAACGGGTGCGACGTGTGGAAGGGTTTGAGAAGTCTCGAGTTCCAACCATCTCTTGAAACCTGATGAGGGATGCGTAAGCACCGGCCTTGGCGATGAGCTCTTCATGTGTTCCGGTTTCAACGACTTGGCCTTGCTGTATCACAGCGATGGAGTCGACGTTTCTTATGGTGCAGAGACGATGAGCAACAACCACGGTGGTCCTCCCAACCATGACTCTGTCTAAAGCTTCCTGAACAATGCTCTCAGAGCTAGCATCAAGAGCGCTTGTAGCTTCATCTAGTAACAGAATCTTAGGGTCTTTCAGCATCGCCCTAGCGATTGCTATTCTCTGCTTCTGTCCACCTGAGAGTTGAACACCTCTTTCTCCAACCTTATAGACATAAAGAAGAAGTTAAACAGAAGGTCATGACATTTTCTTAGACATATCATCAGTTGATAGTGATGATACCTGAGTTTCGTAACCTTTAGGAAGCAACGTAATGAAGCTATGCGCGTTAGCAGCAGAGGCAGCAGCTTCAACTTCAACCATTGTTGCATCTGGCTTTCCGTAGAGTATGTTCTCAAGTATAGTAGTGGCGAAGAGCGCAGGTTCTTGGTTCACAAGCCCAATCTGTTCACGCAAAAACTTCAACTGAAGCGTCTTTATCTCAACACCATCCAACAGAATTTGCCCTGCTCATCCAAAAAAAAACAAAAGCTATTATGATCATGTCACTAGCCAAAGACTCGGATAAAAAGAGATGATAGTCTATATTCAAGTTTACCGTTGTTTGGATCGTAGAATCTCTCTATGAGGGAAACAACAGTACTTTTCCCAGAGCCACTACCACCAACCACAGCCACGGTCTTTCCAGAAGGGAAGAAAATAGAGAAGTTTCTGAAGATGATAACATCAGGACGTGAAGGATAGCTAAATGTCACATCTTTAAACTCAATGTCTCCACGAACTTGGTCCAAGCATTTCCCATCCAACGGGTCTTGGATTATCGTCGGTCTCTGGTTTATAATCTCCATCAACTTGAAACCAGCAGCTTTGCCTTTACTAAACGCCCCAAGATTTGAGAAAGATTGTCCCAAGCTCCTAAAAACAACAAAAACATAACAAAGATTAACAAAAAAACAACCTTAGAAAGAAAAAAACACTGTTTCATGTTGTGGTTTCTTACATTCCACCAACAATGGCTGAGAAGATAGCAGTGAATGCCTTTCCTCCATCGGTTGTTCCGCTCCTGATGAAAACGCCAGCGTACCAGAACACCAGAGCCCACGACATACAAGCTATCCCATATGTACATCCCAAACCCAATCCTTTAGCCATCCCTGCTTTATATCCAAGCTTAAGAGTGTACTGAATGGCATCAGAATACGAGCTCAGGGCCTTGCTCTCCCCAACATAAGAGTAAACAGTTCGAACTTGAGCAATTGCCTGTAATAATATTACACAAACACACAAAAAAAAAAACATTAAACTCTGTTTTGATAACTTTTGAAGAGAAAGACAATGATTGACTTAAGATTTGACCAAAGAAGAGTGAAAATTAAAATGTTAATTATGAAGTTAAAATCACTGTTTAAGTCCTTGCTGGATTGAAAGAGAAGAGAGAGAAACATAATCATTAGAGGGATCAAGTACAAAGAGCAAGCCTAAGAACAGTACAAAGCATTACGTCGAACAGGTGGTGGTCAATAAAAATGATTTAAAATATGAAAAAGTTAAAGATTTTTATTCTTCTTTTTTTACCTGCTCGGCAATAACTCCGGCGTTAGCATAAGACTCACGGCTCTTGGAAGTGATTCCGGTGAGCGTATAAGCGTATAAACCGCCGGCGAAAGCGATTCCGGGAATCACCGCCACGCTCAACAAAGCTAGTCTCCATGCTGACACAAACCCAACCACAAGCCCCGCCAAAAACGTCGACAGGTAATGAATAAAGTTCCCAACCTGAAAAGTTTAATGCGCACGTTAACTAAACGTTTGCTAACGTGCACTCGAATTGCTAACGTAGACGGGAAAGAAGCTCTGATTGAGATTGTTCGGGATAGAAATGGGACCCGCCGGTAATAATAAACACGACCTCAAATACACAAGAACCCCTAAAATAAAAGAAGATTTTAGTTACCTTCTCGCTAATGGCGTCTTGAACAAGAAGAGTATCGGTAGAGACACTGAAGACAATGTCACCAGTTCTTGCATCAGTGTCGAAGAAACCAACGTCTTGTTTCAGAACAGCTTCAAGATACTTTTTTCTCAGCGCAGCTACTTGTCTTTCTCCAGAGTACATCCAACATGCAATCTCTGTATAATTCGATAACAATAAAATAAAATAAAATAAAAATAGAATCTTTTTATTTTTACGAAGCGTAATAAATGTGAGAGAGATGCCGATTTGATGACGGCTTAATGGATACGGACAAAGTAAGAGTCCATGATGAATCACGTGGACTCGGTTTATCCTCACTTTTTTTTTTATTAAAGATTGAATATTTTGATCCTATTGTTTCTGGGGTTATTGATTGAAGTGTGTAAAGAAAAAGAAAGTTTGGGTTTTTAATTTTGACAAACCTGCGTATGAAGAGAAGCACACGATCAAACCCAAGTAGACGAAGTACAGAGCATACTGCAGTTTTTTTTAAGACAGAACATAATAACAGATCAGATCTTAGATCTGTATTTTTTTTTTAATTTATTAAATAAGTAAATAGAAAGAAAAGGTTTTTACTTTGGAGACTTCGTGTGTCATTTGGTGTAAATCCATCTGGTTTTTGCCGAATCCGTTAACCATTTCACCGAAGAGCAAGAAGAAGACAGGCATGGATGAGCCGTGAACGATGGCGCCAAGAGTGCCAGTGATCATCAGGAGGTAATCGAATTTGTCTGCGAAAGAGAAGAGTTTGAAGAACGGTAAGCTCTCTTCTTTCTTCTTCTCGGCTTCGGCCGGTGGAACCGGCTTTGGGTCCGCCGTTGTCTCCGACATTTTTGTGGATCCGAAGTTGTGGAGTGAGGAGAAGGAGGAAGGGACTGAGTTATAGTGAGTCAAAGACGAGTTGGCTCAGAGAGGAAACGAGGTCATTGGTAAATGGAGGAGAGATCCAGAGCTGAGATAATAATGTTTTGAATAAAAATGTCTCGAAAGAAAAAAACTGACAATTGTTTTGTAAGTTCGAGAACTCTGTACTAGAGTCTTGTTTGGGAGTGGTGAAATCGAAAAATGGAGAGAGAGATAGAGAGAGAATGAGAGTGTGGAGAGGAAGGTGTTATGTGTATATATAGAGAAGAAGAGATGAGAGAGAGAGGGAGAGAAAGCACAACTGTTGAAGAAGACCAGTGGTCAAAGACTACAAGAGCATTGAGATATGAAATAAGAGAGATTCGTATGTACCCCCCTATGTGTGCGCTCGTGGACTGGGATCGGTAATTTAACTGGTAAGCAGAAAAATTAGTGAAAATAAGGCCAGTTGATATTTGTTACTAGTAAGTTTTGAATGAAGATTGATCTATTTTGTATATATTATTATTTGTAGCTTCCTTAAAATGATGACGTATTCAACTATAGTAGTTTTGAAAACACATTCAAGATTGGTTAAATTTAATTAGTGGTTTTTAACAAATATGCAAGTATATTTTCTTTCGGCTGGTCTACCATCTCTGTTATGAGAATTCATCAGTTTCTTTCCTTTCCAATAGACCATTTATATAACATCACCGACTATTTTAAACTAAATTATAAACTTTGCTATAATCTACAAGCGAATGAACTTGTGATGGACCATTAATCCTTTGACTTAAGTTTCTTTCCATATGAAAAAAAGAAAAACTATGTTTCCACAAGTTTAAGAATGTCTATGAATCTCTATCAATAATAATAAAAAGTTTATCCTTCTACTCTTTTATGTGAATGTTTATATGTATATAAATTATGTTTCAATATATTCGGGAAGAGTTTCCATAACATAGTCCTTATTTGAAAATTTCAAATAGTGCAGATAAGTGGCTAGTCAGTAAATATCATCAACATTACTAATTTACTCTAATACATTTTTATGTGATGTACCATTTTATACCACTTAATAATGTATCATTGTCATCGCACACGACCTTATTAATAGAAATTATATTATTCAACAAAGGCCGTAAGTGATGATAATGATACATTATTCATCGAATTCAAGGGTTTCAAATGCTTCTTGAATTCTAACAACTATTTAAATCTGTTCACGTGAACTGCTATGTACTAACTTATAATATTACATTTGTTATTATTATATTTTACGAATTTAAAAAGGTGTGGGAAGAGAGTGACTTCACTACAAGAAACTAAGGAGTGACTTCACTACAAGAAAACACATGCTTAACGACGAAAATTAACGAGGAAAAACAATCTTCGTAAATTTACGTCGAGTTTACGACGAATTTACGTGAAAAACTAAAGCCATCGTTATTTCCTCGTAACGTAACGACAAAACTGTTTCGTCGTAAAGTGGATGTAATTTTACGAGTATTTTACGAGGAAAAACTATTTCCTCGTAAATACGACGTAAACTTTGCGTGGTATTTACGAGGGAATAGTTTACGTGTATTTAGCGAAGAAATTTTTGAATCCACCAACTTCATAGGTGTTACACGTTTTTTTTCCCACCTAATTAATTTTCGTCGTAAATTCATAGCAAAATTACAACTACCAGATTCGAATTTTCCTATAAATATGGATGTTTGAACATCATTTTAAACACACCAACAACAAAAAACGTGAAAGAAAAAAAATGGCTGGCTCCGGGACTATTTACGAGTTGCGGAAGTGGATGTATATGCATAGAGATGCTAACGGGAGAGTGACGAAAGAATACCTTGCGGGTCTGGAGACATTTATGCATCAAGCAGATTCAACACCGCTCGCCCAAGAAAGTGGTAAGATGTTCTGTCCTTGTCGGAAATGCAACAATTCGAAACTGGCAAACCGTGAAAATGTTTGGAAGCATTTAATAAATAGAGGTTTCACGGCAAATTACTATATCTGGTTTCAACATGGAGAAGGTTTTAATTATGATCAGAATGAAGCTAGTAGTAGTAATAGCAATTTTCAGGAAAAAGAACCGGTTGATCATCATTTGCATAATGAACATAGTTACCATCAGGAGGAGATGGTAGATTATGATAGGGTTCATGATATGGTAGCTGATGCATTCGTAGCTCATGATGAAGATGAAGAACCTAATATAGATGCAAAAAAGTTTTACGAAATGTTAAACGCGGCGAATCAACCACTTTACAGTGGTTGTAGAGAAGGTCTCTCTAAATTGTCGTTAGCTGCTAGAATGATGAATATTAAAACTGATCACAATCTACCTGAAAGTTGCATGAACGAATGGGCGGACTTGTTTAAAGAGTATTTGCCGGAAGACAATGTGTCTGCTGATTCTTATTATGAGATTCAGAAACTGGTTTATAGTCTTGGGTTGCCTTCGGAGATGATAGATGTTTGCATCGACAACTGCATGATCTATTGGGGAGATGATGAGAAGCTAGAAGAATGTCGATTCTGCAAGAAGCCACGATTCAAGCCGCAAGGACGGGGACGTAATAGGGTACCGTACCAAAGGATGTGGTACCTACCAATTACAGACAGATTGAAAAGATTGTATCAATCAGAGCAGACTGCTGGAAAGATGAGATGGCATGCCGAGCATACTCAGACGGATGGTGAGATGACTCATCCATCAGATGCAAGAGCCTGGAAACATTTCAACAAAGTACATCCAGATTTCGCTAGCAATATCCGGAATGTGTATCTCGGATTATGCACAGATGGATTTAGTCCGTTCGGAATGTCAGGGAGACAATATTCATTGTGGCCAGTCTTTCTTACTCCATACAACCTGCCACCGGAGATGTGCATGCAACGGGAGTTACTATTCTTGACCATATTAATACCTGGTCCGAACCATCCAAAAAGGTCCCTGGATGTTTTCCTACAACCACTGATAAAAGAGTTGAAGGATTTGTGGTCAACAGGGGTGAGGACGTATGACTGTTCAACGAAGACGAATTTTACGATGCGAGCGATGCTTTTGTGGACCATAAGTGATTTCCCTGCCTATGGGATGTTGTCTGGATGGACTACACATGGGAGATTAGCTTGTCCATATTGTAATGGAACGACAGATGCGTTTCAACTGAAGAATGGTAGGAAGACAAGTTGGTTTGATTGTCACCGTCGATTTCTTCCCATTGGCCATCCTTACCGAAGAAACAAGAATTTGTTTAGGCACAAAAGGGTTGTGAGAGACACTCCTCCTCCATATCTAACTGGAGAACAAATTGAAGCGCAAATCGACTACTACGGAGCTAACGAAACAGTTCGTTGGGGTGGTAATTGGCATGTCCCTCGTAATATGCCAGATTCTTACGGTGTTCATCACAACTGGCACAAGAAGAGTATATTTTGGGAGTTGCCATATTGGAAGGATCTTCTTCTGCGCCACAACCTCGATGTGATGCATATAGAGAAGAATTTCTTTGAGAACATCATGAATACAATATTGAATGTCCCAGGGAAGACAAAAGACAACATAAAATCGAGGTTGGACTTGCCGGATATTTGCTCAAGAAGCGAGTTACATATTAAAAGCAATGGACAAGTTCCCGTTCCGATATTCAGATTATCTTCAGAAAAAAAGTCGGTGTTGTTCAACTGGGTGGCATCAGAAGTGAAGTTCCCCGATGGGTATGTTTCGAATCTCTCTAGATGTGTTGAAAAGGGTCAAAAGTTCTCCGGGATGAAGAGTCATGATTGTCATGTATTTATGCAACGACTACTGCCCTTTGCATTTGCGGAGCTACTTCCAACAAACGTACATGAAGCACTTGCAGGTACGTAGTGTATTATATCACAATAATTTACAAAATAATATATGACTAACAATGTGTTTAATTTTTTTTGAATATAAAAGGCATTGGAGCATTTTTCAGGGATCTGAGCACACGCACTCTTAAAGAAGAAGTTGTGGAACAGCTTCAGGAGAACATTCCCATCTTATTGTGCAACTTGGAGAAGATATTTCCTCCCGGATTTTTTGACGTCATGGAGCATCTAGCTGTCCACCTCCCATATGAGGCATTGCTTCGTGGACCTGTACATTACGGATGGATGTATCAGTATGAGCGAGCCATGAAATATTTGAAGGGAAAAGCAAAGAACCTCGCCAAAGTTGAAGGTTCTATAATTGCTGGAAGTTTGACGGAAGAAGTTTCTCACTTCACATCGTACTACTTTGCGTCAAAAGTACGTACACGGAGAAGAGCTCCAAGAAGATATGATGATGGTGGTGTTGCGCCAACATATGCAGTTGCTGGTGTTCCAGACATCTTTAGCCAGATTGGGCGACTCGGTGGGAAGTCTAAAGAGGTTTGGTGGTCGAGTGAAGAAGACGCTCATAGTGCACACACCTATATTCTACTCAATTGCGAAGATCCATTGATGCGTTATTTTGAAAGGTAACATATATTGACACTTCGAAACACATATAAGTATAATTAATTGTATAATTGCGAGAGATTCATTCCTATAAAATGTGATTTTACAGCCTATTTGTTTCTCAAGTCGAAGAAACATTTCCTGGTATATCCACAAGTGACGTAGACAAAAGGAAAGATCAACACTTCATTAAGTGGTTGCGGAATCAGGTATTAACTAAAACGTTTTTTTCATACATTATCTGTATTTCATTAACATTCTCTTTATTTTTGCAGGTTGATTATGACGACGACGATGCAGATTATCCTAAGTGGTTACACGAAGTAATTCAATCTCCACTTGTAAAGGTCACCACATCACAGATGTATTTCACACGAGGCTATACTTTTCATACATATGACTATGGTAGACAGCGGGCGACCAGTAACTATGGAATATGTGTGAAAGGGGAAACAGATTTCTACGGGATCTTGACGGAGATTATTGAAGTCGAATTTCCAGGGATACTGAAGCTGAAATGCGTCCTCTTCAAATGTGAATGGTTCGACCCCGTCGTCAACAGAGGTGTTCGGTCTAACAAATTCGGTGTAGTTGATGTCAACGGTGGACGAAGGTACAACAAATTCGAGCCTTTCATCTTAGCTTCACAAGCAGACCAAGTTAGCTTCCTTCCATACCCTCGGATGAGAGATTCAGGTATAAATTGGTTAGCAGTGATCAAAGTTACACCTCGAGGACGAATCATCAGTGGAGAAGAACCACCATTGCAAGAAGAACAGATAAATGAAGTTGAGGAACCTGAACAAGAAATTGATGACATCCTTCTCATTGATCCGCATAATCACGAGTACGAAGATCTTACCGATGATGCCATAGACGAAGCTGTTGAAGACGAGTTTAATGAAAATGATGATGTTTCTAGTGATGACGAGAATGTCGATGTATCCGATTGATGTATTTGTTTTATGAATAAGATGAGGGAGTTTGTTTTATGAATAAGATAATGTGGGGTTTGTTTTATGAATAAGGTAATGCTGGGAGTTTGTTTTATGAATAAGCAAATGTGGGAATTGTGGTTTGGAATGGAAATAAAGATGGGGTTTGGAGTATATGAAGTAGAAAATAAGGAATATGGGGTTTGGTTTCAAGGGATTTAAACATAACACTCGTTAATTCCACGTAACAAAAAATCGTCGTAAAGGACTCGTAGGTCAACGAGGAAATAACGAGGAAATATAAAAATACAGAACGCGGGACTCGTTAATTCGGGTTTTGGATTTCGGGTTTCGGGTTTCGTGTTTCGGGTTTGGGGTTCTAGGGATTTAACCATAACACTCGTTAAAAATAACGACGAAACTTAAAATTAAATATGGGGTTTGGAATATATGAAGTAGAAAATTAAAGATGGGGGTTTGGGTTTCGGGTTTCGGGTTTGGGCTTTCGGGTTTCGGGTTTAGGGGTTGGGGTTTGGGGTTTCGGGTTTGAGGTTTCGGGTTTCGGGTTTCGGGTTTCGGGGTTGGGGTTTCGGGTTTCGGGTTTGGGCTTTCGGGTTTCGGGTTTGGGGGTTGGGGTTTAGGAATAACGACGAAACTTAAATCGTTAAATCCACGTAGGATGAAATCGTCGTAAATACCACGTAAGCATAAATCGTTAATTCGGGTATGGGGTTTCGGGTTTCGGATTCTAGGGATTTAAACATAACACTCGTTAATTCCACGTAGGATGAAATCGTCGTAAATACCACGTAAGCATAAATCGTCGTAAAGACCACGTAACCAGAAATCGTCGTAAAGACCACGTAAAAAGATTTAAACATAAAACACGTTAATTCCACGTAAGCATAAATCGTCGTAAATACCTCATAGTGTAAAAACTAGAAAAAAGGGAAAAGGATCAAAATACCAGAATAACATGTGGCAAGACTTCCAGCAATTATAATACGTAAGTCTCGCCCACATGAATTCTAATATCTTATCCTTTTCCTATTTTTTTCAAATATTTATAATTTGAATATGATTTTGCTGAGGAATGTGATTTCAGATAGGTGTGTGATTTGGGAGTTTATGTGTGGTTTGAGAATGAGAGTTGTGGGTATATTTATAGGAAAGCAAGCCTCGTTAATTCCACGTAGGCAAAATCGTCGTTAATACCTCGTAAACAAAAACACGGGCCTTTGTGATTCCTCGCAATTTCCTCGTAAAAAAAAACACGGGCCTTTGTAACTGCTCGCTATTTCGTCGTAAACTTACGACGAATTTGCGACGATATGTAATCTTATATATACACCCGAGCGCTCACTCTTTCTTTCCTCTCTACTTCCTCTCCATTTCGTAGCAATGGTAAGCCTCTCTGATTCCTCTCTAATTTGGTTAGTTTAGGATAGATTAGGTGGTTAGTATAGGAATTTAGATAGGTTTGCGGATTTTATGTTATTTAGTGTTGATTAGGTGGATAATGTTGGGAAATATATTGTTGATGTTAATTTTAAAAATTTCATTTTTTTTCCAGGTTCGAAAAGGAAGACTTACTGCCCATTACAGAGAGATCTTCGGTGAGCCGGGTAGTCGTTTAGACCCGGCCTCTTCTTCCGCTCCCAGTTCTTCGGGCCAGGAGACTGTCCCCGAGACTCAGTACACTCAGAGAGTCTCTGGGTCTACTTCTTCTAGTGCACCATCGGCTCCTCATGTGCCTCCTCCGATGCCTCCTCCTGTGCCTCCTCCGATGGCACCTCCGATGGTCGCCGATATTCATCCTGATCTGATGGTGCCTCCGAGTGCTCCTTACTCGCAGTACACTGTAGAGGACATTCTCAGTCTGCCAGGCAGAGAAGGTTTACCAGTCATCGACCCAGACCGACCGGACGGAACGTTGTGGTATGTTGCATTAATTTTTTTTTAATTCGTTTAAATTTCTTTTATAACATTAAAAATAATTTATATTTTAAATTTGTATTTTCCAGGTGGGGGGTTGACGGATGTCTTGCATCGGACGTAACCGACACGATCAAGGGTTACTTCTCCATGGCACATCCAAACTGGAGTAAGACGCCTCACTACGTCAGAAAGACGTGGTTCAAAATTTACGCTGTAATTTTCTATTAATTAATTATATATATTTAATTTTTTCATGATTTATATATATACTTTCTAAAAAACTAATTGTTAATTTATTTTTTCCAACAGCAAAAATATAATTGGGCCTTGGGGATCACTGAGAGGGTGAGGAAGAAGTTTAACGCGAAAGCGAAAGTTCGCTTGTTGGACACGGTCTCCAACTGGAAGGGTGACTGGATCGTGAAGGGGTATGAGCGTGGCAAACCCGCTGAGCTCACCACGGATGTGTGGGATGGCCTCATCCGTTATTGGCGCCTTCCTGATTCCATTAGAATCGCCCAGGCTTGCTCTAACTCCCGTAACACGGTCGATGAGCACGGGAACGGGCCGATGCTTCACACTACGGGCCAAAAACCCCACGCCGGTGTCCGTTTGGAAATGGTAATTAAATATTTTATTAAATAATTTTTTTAATACATATATTAATTTATTCTAACTTTCTTAACTGTTTTTTAGGCCAAAGAGACGGGACATCTCCCGTCTCTTATGGAACTTTACGAGAGGACCCACAAGAACAAGGCGGGCGTATTTGTAGATGGCAAGTCCGAGCAAATCTACAACGACGTAGTTGCTCGGGTTGAAGACCGCCAGACTCAGCTGACCCAGCAGTCTACCGACGGATTACCCGTCACCTTATCCACACTTGAAGTGGATAAGATTTACGAGGAGGTAAATTTTCAAAAAAAATAATTTTTAATTATTCATTTAATTTAACTTTAAATTTTTACTTACAATATTTATTTTTTGTTTTTAAGGTTGTCCCTAAAAAAAAGGGACGGACGTTGGGTATTGGTTCCGTCAACGATGTTCCGAGAGCGACATCGTCTTATGGTCAGCGACGGGATGATGAAGTCACGGAGCTGCGTAGAGAGTCCGCTCAGCTGCGTAACGAGTTGACCGCGACAAAATCTCGTATGGGTGGAGTCGAGGGCTTCTTGGACGTTATTGCGGCCACAAATCCGGAATGGGAGTCCATGTTGAGGAACATGCGACAACAACATCCCATTCAAGGCGAGTCATCCGACGTACATAACGAGGCGGATGTTACGAGGAGGAGTGATGAATTCTACCGGGCGATGAACGACCCTTAGTTTTTTTTTTTGGTTGTTGTATTATATAAATTCAAAACTTATTTATATATAAAATATTTTCATATTGATTTATTTTTATTTTGAATTTTAATTTATTATTAAATTAAATAATTTTAATTATTTTTTAATTATATTTTTAAATTCTGTAAAATAATAAAAACGAAGTAAATTCGTAGCCAATGTACGACCTCTTTACGTGAAAACCTTACGAGGAAATGACGAGAAACATTTAACGAGTATTTTACGAGGAATCATTTACGAGGAAATAACGAGGAAAAGTTTACGACCATTTTACGAGGAAATCATTTCGTGGTTGTTACGTGTATTTTGCGAGGAAACTCTTTCAAGGTATTTACGTGTAGGTTACGAGGAAATATTTTCGAGGTATTTACGAGGTATTATAGCGACGTCCTTACGTGGAATTTTGACGTGGTCTTTACGACGAATCGTCCTACTTCGTCTTTACGACGAAATATATTCCTCGCTAAGTTACGACGAATTAGCGAGGAAATATGTGTTACGACAGACGTGTAACGAGCAAACGCGTTTCCTCGCTAATTCGTCGTAAAGCCTCTTTTACGACGAATTTGCGAGGAAAACCGCCCTCGTTAAGATTATGTTTTCTTGTAGTGCTTCGATTCAAACATTCATATCCAAATTTGAATTACCAATTCTTTCAATCAGATGCTTCTTAAGTTTTATCAACTTTTTAAAGCGTTTCACATATCCTCACTATAAAAGTGTGCTAAAATGGCAACTGAGTAGAAATAGCTAAGAACATTTTCAAAAACAACTTCAAATACGAAGTTTCACTATACAATACACATATTTGAAGTATTTTTACTTTTAAGTATTTATACAATTATTTATTTTCAAATTATTTTACTATCTTCTATAGTTACGAGTAAAGCGAAATATTACACAAAAAATATTACAATACACATTTCACACAAATCATAAAGTGAAAATACAAAAAGATAAAATGTATGAAAACAAAATTATTATATCAACTAACGAAAGTACAAGATTTTAACGAGTTTTAACTTGTAATATGCAAATAAAAAAAAAGATTTAGTTATTATTTCGAAATGCATGTAATACGTGATATCTTGTGTATTATACATGATTTCAAGATTCATTTTAGTTTTCATATTGATCATTTGGATGCATTTAGAGTACATTTAGGTTGCATTGCATTACATGTGTTTAAATCAGGTGTTGAAGATCCTTGTTGGTGACTTTGAAAACAATTGAGACGTTCTAAGGCCAAAAGAGAGATGTTTGGAGCGTATATCAGTTTCTGGTGCTAAGTGTCGTAGAGATGAGAGTGTAGCAACATTGTCTGTTCGCTATAGCACTTGTCAAGCCTTTGTAACGACGTCCGTAGCGAAACCCGCCTGGTCGCTACGAAGAAGAAGAGCTGTGATATCTTGAAACGACTAAGTGTCCGTAGTGACGTGAGCGTAGAGACATCAACGAGTAGCTAAGAAACCACGCGAGTCATCTTAGCGACATGCGTAGCGACCACCCCTGGTCGCTACGAGAAGACCATGACTGAAGCTGCAGACGGCTAAGTGTCATAGCGACGTGGGCATAGCGATATCATCTGATTGCTATGGCGTGACGCGAGCGATTGTAGCGACCTTTGTAGCGACATAGCAAGGTCGCTACAGACCCTGAAGAGCTGAGGAGTGCATAGCGACCAACCTGTAGAGGGAAAATCATGTCTCTACAGGCAAAAAGATTGTTTTTTTACTGGGTTAACCCAGGTTTGTTGGGTTGACCCAGCTCGTTTTTAGATTTCTATAAATACCTTTTAGACTTTTTAGAACTATAGAAACTTGTGATTGGTTAAAGTTAACACATTGACTTGGAAACTAATTACCTTGAATCAATTTTTTTAAGCCCATGGATTCTTACTTGAACAATTGATTGAAAGTCTTTGATATTGCTTGCTTAGTTTGAATCTTGTTACTTATCAACTTGAATCGATTGATTGCATTTAAATTAAGTTGTATGGTTTGCATTCTTAGTGATTGAAATTATCTAAAAATTGGATTGACCCTAAGATATTACAACTACTTAGGATTAAACTTATTATATATCAATACGCTATTAAAATGTATTATCTTATTAATTAATAATGTGTATAATATTTTGTTACATATTTTATTGTTAAATAAAAGTTTTATGATTTTTGTTAACTCTTATTAATAAAAAAGGTTAGTGAAAAGTGTAAAAATTTTAAAGCTAAGTTTGAAGTTGTTTTTTTTTTTTTTTTGAGAGAATCATTCTCAAAATTCAAATTTGAAATTTTGCCAATTTAAAAATGAAGTTGGTTTTGGAAATGCCGTAAATGGAAAGAAAAAAAGGAAAAAAAAGAGAGTCGCTGGATAGTATAGTAATTCCAGATTTACAACCAACTAAAAGTGACTTAAGATTCGGTTATATGAATGTAAGAGCAGACCATGTGAAGTGGTTGTCTTCTTGTGCTGCTTTGGTGTAGACCAATGGCACTGCACGGCTTCAACGATGTTTCGTTTATCCCATTTTTCTATTTTATATATACATCAAAATCTAGAGATATTGCTGTATGAATATAGATGATAGATGCAACCAATTCTGAAAAAATAATAATTTGCATATACGAATATAGATAGAACGGTCTTGTAATAATAGTGTACGACGATGTGATTAAATAATCGTCAGAAGTATGGTATTGATCGTAGAGGTTTTATTATGTATTTACTAAGATGTTGGACATTAAATTGTCTTTCAAAAGTGGTGTATCCATTGTCACAGACATAAAATGTTTGAGATTTGAATTCTAATAACAAATACTCTCCACTGTCGAAACTCTTAGCAATTTTCCAACCACCAGAACTATTAATTTTTTTTAAAAATCATTAGGCGATCAGCCCAATATTATTATTATGAATTGATGATAATACTTTGATACGAATTTTAATGTTTAAAAAATACCCATTTGAGTATATAAATTTATATTCATGAAAACCACAAATATAAATACATTATATAAAGTGAAAATAATTGTCCACACATTTTGTTTGTTAAGAAAAAAACAATAATTGTCCACACATGTGCTTGCGATATTGTACAATATTCAATTTTGGCATGATGAGGGTATGTTTGTGTATGTACGTATATACGCATATAGTTAATGAATCATGATTTAACGTGTAATGAGCTAAGTATATATGTTTGTGTATGTACGTATATACGCATATAGTTAATGAATCATGATTTAACGTGTAATGAGCTAATTGTTACTAAATCTGCCATGTTAGTGGTTGGTATGGATGCAAGATCAAATTTTGATTTATGTTGTTTTGTTTTTTCTCTTGATATTAAATATGTTTGATTTGCTTCAAATGATCATCGATGTTAATTTATTGTGTTGATAAACTTTTTTTTAATAAATCTATCGGCTATTCGGCCGGTCCCAGAAAAAATGCAAGACAACTAAATAGATTAGTCTGAAAACTTAGTATACTGTCTGATTCGATTTTGAATATCTTTAGACTATTAACATGGAGTAAATAGATTGTCTGTATATATGAGTTGTCTATTACCATCCATGTAATATATATCCTCTCGATCATCAGTCACTGTCTCCAATGGTTTTTTCCGATCAATTTGTTATTTAGTCACTTCGGTGTGCGTTTTATAAATATATGGATGTAATTGAATATGCATTTCTTTGGTGTGGATATAATTTAATTTATATGATGGATGTATGAAATAACTATGCATCGTTGAGAAAAAAAATCGATAAAATTTCATGCAAGGCAGACTATTTTGTAATGAGCCCTAGAGTGGTTGGGTCTAATTGACACCTCAATGTGCACACATCAAACTCGGCCCAGTAGTCCAGAACAAACTGTGTTGCACAAATCCGGATAATTGCAAAATAATTATCTCACTCTATTTGCCATTTCACCAAATAAGTTTAACAAAAACTACAAGTATTCTACGACCCAATTAGGCATGGTCCATGCCGCATGGACTTACGGATATCCGTTCGGATTCGGATCAGATATTTTGAGTTTTTTGTGTACTTAAGTACAAGAGTTTGAAACCGTTAGGGTATTTTTATATATCGGCCGGGTTCGATTACTTTAGATTTTGAAAAAAAATCAAAATTTTTATTGAGAAAGTTTCTTATACCTAAAATTTACAATTAACTTAACTAATTTTTAATAGGTTAGACGATTAATAGGTTTAGAAAGAAACCTTTAAAAATAGAAAGACACTAATCTTGTTGTTGTTCTGAGAATTTGGATGCAACTTTTGTTGATACATGAAACAAGAAGCTTGACATGAATTTTAGGTGAATAACAAATCACTTTATCAGCAACTATATGTATATTATATGATTTCGAGCCATGTACAACATCAATATAAAAAAATTGAGTAAAATGAGATAATTAAACTAGGAATATAAGGTTAATATATATATGTTCGGTTATTTTCGGATATCCGTTCGGGTTCGGATATCGAATCTCTCTTAACTCAGATATTTTGCTCCTTTAGTTCGGATTGGATATTTTGCTACTTTAGTTCGGATTTCAGTTCGAATTTTTCGGGTCAGATTCGTGTTCGGATTTCGATATCAGATAAAATGCCCAGACCTAGACCATACTAAAAAGGATACTTGGAAAGCAAATATTGTCCCATTCATAGATTTTTATTCAACAAATTTTATATAGTTTCATGATTTTTTTTCAAAATTATCTTTTTTTTTGTTTCAAATTCACCATTCAATGAATGAGATATTTTCTTTTGGGTTTTCCGTAGTTTTAAATAGTCATACTATATATATATATTGAAACCCCAATGAAGAGAACTCTCCGTTGGGATACTCTAACTCGGTAATATTATCCATTGGTACATCATTTTTTGTCAGTCCTAAAAATTGATAACTACTTTGTGAGATGTAAATATTATTGTACCTCTTTATACCAATTTTTTAGTTATTATTTATAATGAATAATATCACTCCAAACTTGTGTTATATGCAATGTCGCTCAAGAGTCTTGCGCCCATCTCTTCTTTGGGTGTCACTACTCAGAGCAGGTGTGGAAGAAGCTTGTGGAGGGAATTATGCGAGACAGATACACCGCAGTTTGGAATGACCTTATTGGGATTATAGCAAACCCCGGCTCTTACCCAACGGAGACCTTTCTCATAAGATACAGCTTGCAAACGATTGTGCATACGATTTGGAGAGAGAGAAACTCCCGTAGGCATGGTGAAGAGTCACACGATGTGGCTGTTTTGGTCAAGTTCATTGACAAGGCAATCAGGCTGAAGCTATTTGCAGTTAAAAGCAAAGGGCAAAAATATCTTGAAGAGGGTCTCATCACTTGGTTTGGGTCTCGAGAAGGATGAGAGGAGGATTAACAATAGAGTCTCTGATTTTTTGATTATTTGTACAAAAATAAAACAGTAGCACCAGATGTAATACATTTTTGACTGAATAAATTTTACATTCATTAAAAAAAAAAAAGAATAATATCATAAAACAAGTAGTCAAAGGCTGAAAGCTAATAGAGTGAAAATGGGAAAATACAGATACCTGATAGGCCAAGTGGCCAACGACAATAGTAAAGACTAAATAAATGAATATATAGTAAATAAGTGGGTTTGGTTGTTTCTGCACCCCTTTTCTCGAGCAAAGCATCTCGCTTATGTTATAGTATATCATATAATATTCTATATTATTGTCTAACAGAAGATTAAAGATTGGGTTGTGGCCAAAATCGGGGCATGTGATGTGTTGACAAAGCTGTGGTCTACGGTTTCTTGCTACTATAATTATTCCTAACTAGTTTAATCCATTGATGGAATGTTTCATATAATGCTTTTATAAAGCTTATGATCCAACATAATGAAGATATCGTGGTATATTTCAACGAAGTGCCTTTTACTTTTTGAGGAAGCATCGATGTTTGGTAGGGGACACGACACGATATACAGTAACAACAAACACCCCTCAAACAAGTTTCGCTAAAAACTTTAAAGGTTGATTGTCACTAAATATTTACATTGTTTCTAAAGGTTGATTGGTTCGTCTGATCATTTACATAAACAAAGATCATGTTGAACATATTTGTTACAGCGAGCACATATATGCATATGACAAATTAAAACTCATCGACAAGAATAATCGAGAGATAAACCAAGAAGCGATAGCTTGGTGGTAAAAAGAAGGTTTGAGGTAAAATGTAAATTCGTCAGCTTTAAGTTTGAATCCTGCTAAAAATTAATTTACTACTGTTTGGTAAGACGAAGATGGAGGCATATCTTATGCACTATTAGAAAAATCGGGAACCAAAATAATCGATGGTATTGTTTTTTGGAAAACTAGATTTTGTCTAAGATATTTTCAAGAAAAATTTACAAATTTTTTTTTATAAAAGATTGATAGATATAGGCTTGTATCATATCAGATTTTGCCGAACCAAGTGAACTTTTTTTAATTGAACCTAATGAACTTTTTATAAGGAAAGAGAGAAAAAAAAGAATCGGCTGGTTTGATTACCTTTTTGAGATTTCACTTTACAATAGGCACAACTTTATTAGTTGTTAAAGGTACTTAAAACTCAGCAAATTCGACTATATAAATGCATATAGTTATAGATACTAGTAGTTATAGATACTAGGGTTGGGAAAAATATTTTATAGATTCGATATGTTATATGCATATATTTATAAACATATATTTAAAGAATTATACTAGTTCGGTTTGTTAAAAAATATCACTTTGACATTTTTTACGGAGATTAAGAAGCTTGTATAATAGACTAATATATCTCTTTGATTATTAATATATTTAAATAAAAATATATTAGTTATTCAAAAGGGTAAAAAGTAGATTTAATTTAGCGTACAAAGTTACATTGAAATTATAGAATGACATTTTTTTGAAATAAAATAAATATTTTCAAGTGACACTTATTATGAAACATAGAGAATATGTATTATATTTTATATAAGTTTTACAATATTTTTATTTACTAAATTTATTACAGTTATTAGAGCCTTAAAAAGTATATAAATATTTATTTTGTAGTAAATTATTATTATTTTATATTATTTTGGACTTTTTATTTATTTTCTAGTTTTTTACTTGTTTTTTACGGATCAAATCGGATATCCGGTCAAAAATCTAATTTTTTTGGATATTCTGGATCTCAAATATCCGAATAGTTACATATCGAATCGGATTGAATAATTGGTTATTCGAACGAAAGTATTAGATCACGAATACCTTCAAAAACCAGATATCCGATTCGTGCCCACTCTTTTCTATACCCCCTACTTAGAGAGTGCTAATTACCAAATTCCATAAATAAATCTGATTATAGTGGAGTGAGTACGTGAATTATTTATGCTAGGTGATTTTTCCACGCTCATGCACGAATATGAATATTTACAAAATAAATATATTATAATAATTGATTGTTATTTATTTTTTAATTTTAAATTAATTTATAACTTTTATGCATAATTTATATCAATAGTATTATATTACTTTAATTAGAGATATGATTTTAGATATGTTATATCTAGTTGGTTTTGTTCTTTTTTCAAGAGTCGATTTAGTTATCATTTGAGAATATTAACTTGCATCTATTTTTCTGAATTCAACTAAAATATTTTTTTATTTTAAATATATTACAATTATGATTAATTTTCTAATTTTCACTTACGTTGGTTGTTGTATTGAGCTATTTAATATTATGAAAATATCTTGGTAAAGATAAAAAATATCTTGTATTGAGCTATTTAATATTATGAAAATAAATAATTTTAATAATGATAAAAATATAATATATCTACCTCGTTAAAGTATATAATGTTATGTTATTTTAAAATATTTTGTAATTATTTGATCAAAAGATGTTTATTATCAATTATGTTTTTAATATCTCTTAGAAATAAGCAGTTTAAAAAAAAGGTATGATTGTATTTTAAAAATCATATTATTTAAGTAAAATATAATTTATAGATTTTTTGCTGTAATTGAAAGATATTATAGTTAAGTAAATATATGAAAAATAAATAAAACATTTCAATAATACTAATTTTAAACTATTTTTAGTCAATTAAACATATATTAGTTTATGTTACTTAATTATTTTATGTAATCATCTAAGAAAATAGATAGATATATAAAAATTATTTATATTACTTTAAAATATATATATTTGTATTTTTTAAAATTATGTATTAAAAGAAATAATATTTCTTTTTCTAATCTCAAGATCATGTATGTGAATGTTGTTTTATGAAATCACATTATATGCAAATATATATTTTCATCTAAGAAAATATATATATAAAGAAATATTTTATTATTTCAAAAGTATATTTTATGTTATTTAAAAATATTTATTAAATGAAATATTTCTATTTTGTGAACTTTCTTTTTTTAATGAAATCATATTATATATACATATATTTTCGTTTTAAAATTTGTTTTTAAAACTTTATAAATGTTTCCTTTTTATTATATATGTTATTTAGAAAATTTTAAAAAGGAAACTAAATAAAAAATTCAATAATAGTATTAAATGTAATATTTTTTTAATTTATTAAAGATATCAGTGTAATCAATTATCATGAAAATTAACATGAACGCGACACATAAGAAACTGACTTCTCAAATAATATATATATATTTTTTTGAACACAAACTTCTCAGATAATATTATAGAGATAATTTGATCAACCAACTCATAGAACATGTTTGGGAATTATTATTGTTTGCCTTTTTATGGGTATTGTAGGGACCAACATTAATCACTTTTCCTTTGATGCAATTATAATTAATTAGTTTGTCTTGATGCCGTTGTCACCTTTAAATCACACTCTTTAATATATCTCATTTTTAAGAAATTCAATCTAATATTTTTTTCAGTATGCAGAGAAAGGTCTTTTATGTTATGCTTTATTTTATTGGACACCTTCCGCCATATTGGGACCGACTCCCAACGATTGACTTATTTTTCTAACCATAGTTATGTACTTCAAATCTCTTGTATATTAATTGAAAAACATTATAAACTTTAATCGTAGATAACCAGAATAAAATTCATAATCCTTAAAAAATATGTTGGTCCAATTAAGTATATGTTATACTTTTCATTAAACTAATCATAAAATTAATTAAAGTGTACAATTACTATTGTTTTTTATTTCCTTAAATAAAAGCTACGGAATTATCAAATATAACTAATATATATATGACAATTAATGATTCTAATAATAAAGATTTGATAACAATTTATATCTCATCTATCGTTTTTTTTTTAATTTTATATTATTAAAATAAATTAAACAATCAAATTAGCTATAAATTAAAATATAGATTTTTCATATATGTTATATTTTGAATTTAAAAAATGACAAAATTACTAAAACTGTTAAAATTATTATGTTAAAAATTAATGATCAATGGTTTAACATTCCATATATATTAATAGAGAAACATTTAAAAAGTTTATAACATGTAGTTTGTATTAATTAAAAAAGTGTTATGCTGAGTTGTCACGTAATTGGAATGTTAATTTGTTTACTTGGCGGCTTGAAAATTAATTGAGAATTTTGTTAGCCCAAAATTAAATTGCTAGAGAATGTTATATTATATAGTATGTCCATTATGGACCATTCATTTACAAAATTGAAATTTAATATATATTATTTTCTTAAATAAAACTTACGGAATTACCTAATGTGATTATGATATATAGTAAATAATGATTTTAAATAATGAAGATTTGCTAATAATCTGTATACTTTCTATCATTTTTGTTAAATTCTTTATTATTAAAATAAATTACACAATTACATTAATCATATATTAAAATTTTAGATTTTTTTTGAATATGTTGTATTTTGAATTTTTCAAAACGAGTATAGATTACTAAAACTGTTAAAAGTCCCACATAAACTTTTGTGATCGATGTTTAAATTTTTTTCTATAATAAGATACAATGATAATAAAATCATATAAATAAATAATTTTATTTTAATTGGTGTTTATGTATAATTCATATCGTTTAAAGTTAATTATATATCATATACGATATATAAGATTGATTGTTTTGATTTATTTATCCTAAAATGATTGTGAATAAACAAGAGCGGTCATTTCATTTATATGTACAAGCCAATTTATTACATAATAGTAACTGATTTCTTAGTTATTTAATATATAATTATAATTTTATTATTTCATAATATGCAGAAAAATATAAAATAAGTAATAAATATAAAATATTTATCCTGCACAAGGCGTAGATCTTAACATGAGTATGCTTCTCTTTAATAATTTTGAATCTTAAACATTTTCTAAATCTCATGCCAAAATAAAAGAAAGAAATGAGAATAAACTCAGAATCAATAATTATATCGAGCAATAACCAAAATGATACAAAAAAGAAAAAAATATCGAAGATAGATAGGATTGGCACGTGAACGTAAACTTCTCATAACCATAATTAACTTTTAAATCGTTAAATCATGATATAAAACCGATCTAAGATAGTTTCATTGTAACCAAATAGTAGACATGAGATTCTTCGGCCTACACGTTAAGTTTTTATGCGACAAATAATTTTTTGACCTAAAATATTTTTAAAAAAGGGGTCAGTTCATTAGCAAACAAATTATGTAATTAACAAATTTTAAAAAAAAATTTTGTTTAAGGGCCAAAAATATTAATTCGATCAATAATATAAATTTTATTTTCCATAAAATATTTCTTAAATAATTTTCATATAAATTTACTTTGCGCAAGGCGCAGGTCTTATCCTAGTTAAAATTAAAATGCGAGAGAATCAATCCTCTGTATATTAATCAAGAAACATTACAACTTATTTTTGTTGTCACGTGTCATTATTATGATGATCTTAGAATCATTAGAAAAATATGTTGGTCCATTTAATTATATAATTTTTATTAAACTAACCATAATTCATTATTAATGTTTTTTATTATATTACTTAAATAAAAGTTATAGAATTACCTAATGTGGCTAAAATATATATGACAATTAATAATTTTGAATAATAAAGATATGATAAAAAATAGTGTATCTTCTATCATATTTGTTTAATTTTAAACTATTAAAATAAATTAAAAACCACATTAACCATATAATAAAAATTTAGATATTTATGTCCACGTTATATTTTGAATTTTAAAAACGACTATAAATTATTAAAACTATTAAAAGTCTCACATTCAAATTTTGTGATCAATGGTTTAAAAATACAAATGATTACAAAATCATATAATAAAAAGTCTAATTTAGTTAATTATTAAGATTAAAAGATATATATATATATATCATCGTTTTAAATTAAACTATATACCATATAAAATATATAAATATTTTAATTTTGAAATTTACTTTGAACAATTCTTTTTGATAAAATTTTTGAACGAATATTGACAATTTAATTTTTAAAAATTATAAATTACTAAAACTATTAATCCCATAATAAAAATTTTGTTATCAGTAAAGTAGTAGGATAAAATTTACAATTGCCGTTTTGATATCAGTTTTGTCTTCCTCGTTTTTGGCGTCGGATATATAGACATTTCGACTAATGATGATCAAAGATAATACCAAACTTGGAGTTTTCGTCGCCGTTATCATGCAACATTGAAATGCTATATAGTGTGAGAGGCATCATTTCTATAATTTTTATATAATGAAAATTGTAAGACTTTTTGTAAGACCGTAGACATAGCATGAAGGTGAAGCATTTTCATCACCGGAAGCTCAAAATAGAAGCACAACATGACCAACCCATGCGCTTTAAGTAACCATAAACCTACACACGGATGGTAATTTGTAAGACTTGATCAAATGCAAATTAAATTCAAATCAGCAGTGGCTTGATCATGTAAGTCCCATATTTTAAAACGAGTTTACTATTTTCGGAAGGTTCCAAACATGTTGATTGTTTTTGAAGATCACCAATTCACCATAAGTTTCTTTTTTTCTCGTTTTATCTTCATTCGCACATAACAAAAATCATATCTCATTAGATCACAGTTCAGAGTATTGAAAATCCACTTTTAATTAGATAACCCCCCCCCCCCCCCCCCCCCCCCCCCCCCCCCACAAAATGATTATATATGCCGCACAATAATAACAAACTAAAGGAAATGATGATACCCAAATAAATTAAAGGTATAATGATACAATGCACAAGAAAGATAGAATGCCTTTAGAACATGCATTCCTTTAACCTGTTATTGTCGCAACTGTTTTTGTCACGACCCCTTTACACTAAACTTCCTCATATTTTCCTCATTGACATTGCCGTAAAACACACACCCAAATCTTTTTTTTTTCAAAAACCTTTCCGCTTAGGAGCCAAAGTGAAATATTACATATATGTTCTTTCCGCCGATGTGTTAGTTACATGAATAAAAATGATAAGTAGCTAAAAGACGTTAGACCAACCGCAACGGTCGGTTTATTGAGTCCTTAGCTCGCGGTTTTAGGAAAAATAGAATTAAAAAATTTTAATTAAGTACGGTTTATTAAGGACCGTAACTTAATTAGAAGGCTGGAAGGATTGAATCCTTACCGACGTGTCATCCCTTCCCCGGTTCGATGTCGGGATGAATTTGGTTCAGGGAAAAAAAAATTAAACGCGAAGGAGATTAAAAAAAAAAAGCTCTGGGCGATCGAAGAGGCGACAGACGACTTGGTGATATCGAAGGTAAATCGAAGCCTCCTATCGTTCGTTTATGGATTTGTTTTGGTCGGATGTTGTTCTCCTCGAGATTTAGGGTTTCTTTTCAGTTTTAAATCGATTTGGGGATATTTCGATTGAAGTTAGGGTTTCAAATGATTTGGGGATGACGATTCGAATTGATTAGGCTTTGAATACGATTTTGTTTTCCTTCGATTGATTTAGTATTGATGTTTAATTTCCATCTTATTCTCTCAGGTTACGGAATCATGGGCCAAGATTATAGCTATAGCCAACCGTCGTCTTCAGAAGTGAGTTTAACTTGGCTTCTTCAAGAAGAAGCAGATGTGTATGCCGATGAAGCTCAGAGTAGGTTGAACCTTCAAGTCCCTGTTCAGTACGTTCCTCAACCTGATGTCGAAGAAGGAATCCCGAAGACATGTTACTGTGGTGGTGACCCTGTAGTCGCAACATCTTACACACCGAGAGATCCAGGGAGAAGGTATTTCACATGTCAGAACGTAGACGACGACGACTGCCATGTTTGGAAGTGGTGGGATGTGGCCGTTACGGAGGAGTTGAGTGACATTCAGACACAACTTAGGCAGCTCAAGGACCAAGGTAACGAGAGTGAGGAGAAAGTGGTTAAGCTTAAGGAGACAGTTTGTGAGCTAGCTAAGAAGAATTCAGGGGTTACCACGGGCTTCCACTTGCTTTGTTGTTTAATTGGTGGTCTCGTAATAGCTCTCCTGCTTATGTGTCTGCCGGGTTAGTTCTATACTTGTGCTTGTGTTTAGTGTTTCTTAAGTTATTTAAAAGCTTTTAACTGTTTCGTGTAATGTGTGATCAGGGGCAGGGTCCAAAGCTTGAAGCGGGAGTGTCTCACCTCGACACTGTGTATATAAAAGGTACTAACTGTAACAACTTCCATCTTTCTTGTTGTTTTTGATAAGTATAGTTACCAAGTAACTACTCGGATTTGATAACTTGAAATGTTTTAAGAGTTGAAAAATTAAATGAAAAATGTTTTATATCTTCCTAACCTCTCCGATTTGATTGGTGTTAAATGATAATTTTAAATGCTAGTGAATTTCTATCTACCTTTCTTTAACTTGTGTGTACTTGAAAACTTTAAATCCTCTACTTAAAGGCTCTGTGTTAGTAGTTGAGTAACACAGAGTTATATCTAGTAAACCATGGATACCCCTAGTTTTGTTAACCTCCTCAATAGCCAAAATCCCGTTGATCTTGATGCACCTGAACATGTTTGGATGAGTAGCCAGAGTTCAAATGTTAAGGAGAGGCGTAAGTGGTCTCCCAAAGAGGATAAAATCCTGATTGGGGCTTGGCTTAACACAAGCAAAGACGCTGTGGTGAGCAATGAGCAGAAAGCTGACGCTTTTTGGAAGAGAATCGTTGATTACTACAATGCAAGCCCTCTCTTGGTTGGGACAGCACCTAGGGAGCTCGGTCAGTGCAAGCAGCGGTGGGCGAGGATTAACGAGGGCGTCTGTAAGTTCATTGGCTGCTACGACGCGGCTCTGAGGTGCCAGAGTAGTGGTCAAAACGAGGATGACGTGATGAAAGCTGCCTTGGACTTCTACTACAACGACCACTCCATCAAGTTCAACCTCGAACATGCTTGGAGGGAGCTCCGGCATGACAGTAAATGGTGCTCAACCTATCTGCCTAAGGAGGGGCCTAAGGAGAAGCGCAAGCAAGTGTTGGAGGTTGATGGAGATGAGGAAGTGAGAGAACCTGAAGCAAGACCTATCGGGGTAAAGGCTGCAAAAGCTGTTCTAAAGAGGAAGAAGAGCAGTAAGGAACTTGAGTTGTCAAAGTTAGAGGCCCTGTTTGAAATAAAACAGAAACTCTCTAACCAAAAAATCCTAGAACGTTTGATAGCCAAACAAGACCCCCTCTCTGAGATGGAAACATCACTTAAAAACAAACTAATGTCTGAGATGTTACAGTAAGGTATGTTTATAGTTTTGAATATAATTTCACTTGCAGGGTCACGGGTGCATTTTAGACTTGTCACATTTTGAGGACATGTGAAGCCAGCTCACGGGTGAAGTAAGCTCACGGGTGAAGTAAGCTCACGGGTTCCTCTGTCATGACTTGTCCTTTCATCTCTAATTTGGCCTTATGTACTTCTATAAGTTGGCGTAAAGCCTCGGTTTAGGTAGCACTTGTAGTTCACTTGTTTCTTTAGCTTTCTGTGTACTTGAAAACCGTTGTATTGGCGTGAAGCCTCGGCTTGTATTGACATAACTCCAGCACTTTGTATCAGTTGTAAGCAGGTACTTGTTTCTTTGTTATCTATGTATGGCTTGTGGTTCTTTCGGATTGTATTAATGTGATCAGCTTCGTGTATCGCTTGTGAATTTTAAACAAATTTAAATAAAAAAAAATTACAAAGCATATGGAACTCACTTGAGAATTTTAAACAATTTTAAAAAAAAAATTACAAAGCATATGTCTTCACTTGTGAATTTTTAAAAAAAAAAATTTTACAAAGAATATGTCTTCACTTGTGAATTTTAAACAATTTTTAAAAAATATATACAACATTTTAGCAAACTATTTAGATAACAGAAGTCTTCACTTGTAAAATTTACAACACAAGTGTTTTTTTAAACAAAAAATTAATTAACAATCTTCATTTTCAGTGAAGGATTACGAAGTAAACACACAAAATGTCATCATCTTCATCCGACGAACTCGAAGAAAGACTAGAAGAAGTTTTTGACGACATTTTGGAGGACACATACAACAACATAGTGGAGTCCCATCACAATAACCCAGTTAGACGTCTTTATATAGAACGCGATCGAGAAACGGGACACGAACGTTTATGGAATGATTACTTCTGCGAGAATTCGACTTTTTCCCCCAACTTATTCAGACGTCGTTTCCGCATGAACAAAGACTTATTCATGCATATTGTCCATCGCCTTTCAGATGACGTCCCTTTCTTTCGTCAGTCAAGAGATGCAACCGGGAGGCCCGGTCTTTCTCCACTACAAAAATGTACGGCTGCTATTCGTCTCCTCGCTTATGGTTCTGCAGCTGACGCAGTTGACGAGTATCTTCGACTTGGTGAATCCACGGCACTTTTGTGTTTACATAAGTTCACAGAAAACATAATACGGTTATTTGGAGATGAGTATCTACGAAGACCAACTCCAGAGGATCTTCAACGACTACTTGATATTGGAGAGATACGCGGCTTTCCTGGAATGGTAGGAAGCATCGATTGTATGCATTGGGAGTGGAAAAATTGTCCAACCTCTTGGAAAGGACAATACACACGTGGATCCGGAAAACCGACAATTGTCTTGGAGGCAGTAGCTTCACAAGATCTTTGGATATGGCACGCTTTTTTTGGTTCTCCAGGTACTTTGAACGATATTAACGTCCTTGATCGATCACCTGTTTTTGATGACATTTTACAAGGTCGAGCACCAAGAGTTCAGTACGTGGTCAACGGACACCAGTATGATTTGGCGTACTACCTCACAGACGGCATATATCCAAAATGGTCAACATTTATCCAATCTATCTCCCTCCCGCAAGGTCCTAAAGCAGAGTTATTTGCTAAATGTCAAGAAGCGACTCGAAAAGATGTTGAGCGGGCTTTTGGAGTTTTGCAAGCTCGATTTGCGATTGTGAAAAACCCGGCTCTTACATTAGACAAGACGAAAGTTGGGAAGATTATGAGAGCATGTATCATACTACACAATATGATAGTCGAATATGAACGAGACGGATACACTCAGTACAATATATCTGAGTTTGAAGAAGGAGATGGAAGCAGAAGTTCTCAGGTAGATATGTCCTACAGTACCGAGACGCCTACAAATCTCGATAATATGGTTGGCATTCGGACTCATGTTCGCGATAGGCGTATACATGAACAACTAAAAAACGATTTAATCGAAAATGTTTGGAACAAATTTGGTGATCAAAATTAATAATTGTTGTATGTTTCTTTTAATCATGAAATCAGTAATTATTGTATTTTTATATTTTTTTATGCAATAAATTTTTTTTTTTTTTTTCAATTTTTTAAAAAATATATTATTATTTTATTCCTAAGGACTTCTGATTGGATAACACTATTGGACGTAAGATTAAGACAATAATCTTTAACTATTCAAAAGTTAAAAAATAATACTTTTTAACTCCTAAGGACTCCTAATACAAGTACACCAATGCATATGCTCTTAGTAAGAACAAGGTTGACCGATATGCCAATGACACCCCGATCCAGACTCGGTCTGAGATCTCAACCCGAATGCAATAAAGCCCAAAATCGAGCACCATCAAGGTCCATGAAAGAAACATAGGTCCACGAAAATCGAAGTCCATCATGACTTCGAGGAGTCTAACACCCCAAGCTCGGGAATTTAACCCAAAACGTGAAGGAATCAAAGTCATTACAGCCCATCGTAAAATCACATGATCTGCACCGGAAGGCGGAAACCATGCCACCGTTACGATATACCGGGACAACCAATAAAAAAGACAAAGAGGAGCCAAAGAAAGGGGATCCGAATTCTATTATAGCTAAATTATATTCTCTTGATATTCAAACTCCATTGTTATCGAGCACACCCTTTGTACTCGTTATTAAATCATCAATAAAACATCTATTTTTTCATAGTTGATCATAGTCTAGTCTTTTTTTTTATAAATTATATTTCTGAGTGAATTTTAGGATTCATCAGGTTCTTTCACACACACCCAAATGACTATACACACAGTTCATACGCTACTATGAACCAAGTTGCTTTGGTTTAGTGGTATAGGAGCTCCAGCTGGAGTGTCCGTCCCTGGGTTCGAACTTTGGCCACTGCGAAATTTACATGTGGGCTGCAGCACCCGAGACCGAAGACCGTTACACGGTGAGCCACATGGTGACGCCCTGGCAGCGTCCATGCTCACTTCGGTCTCTAGTCTGGACCACTTCGGTTGGGGCAAGATACTCGGTTAACAAAAAAATACGCTACTATGAACTTGGATTGTGTAAGCCAGGTAATGGAAACATTGCATACATCGGTTTTAAGCTAGAGCTTGTTCTATCTTTCATCGAAAAGTCCATATCTGTTCATCTTACAAGAAGAGCTTCACATTCTAAATCTAAGATACGTTGTGTTCATCTAACCAAGAGTAATAAACTGTCTCTCTTGAAGCAACACGGATTTAGCAAAGAGTATAGCTCTCTCTCTCTCTTGCAACTAAGACCGTATTCTTCAACAAGGTCAAGACGCATTTTTTTTTCATAAGAACAACGCTGCTTCTTAATGTTTTCCCATCTAAAACTAGTTCCACCACTGCACCAAATACATTAGATTCAAAAAAATTATTAACGGGCCTTAAGGGATTAGCCCATAACTTATTTTGGGCCTATTTTATTGTCTTCTCAAAATATTCCTTACAGTGAATCTCCAACTCAGGTTTTTGCCCTAAAACCTCTGTCTTTCGATTTTGCCTCTCAAAATCAAAACTTTGTTCTTAGTACCGAGCCGCCATTGAAGGACCTCCATCCAAAGCTCGTCTTGGTCCTCTGCTACAAAGGGTACAACAAAGTTCTAATTTTTTTTTTTTTTTTTTGCTTTTAGAAAAGAAAAAAGTTCTAACTTTGTCTCCTCTTTACACTCTCAGCTCATCCAACAATGTCTGCAAAGTGGCGAGCTCTCCAGCATCGCCACCGTTACACATACAGCGCCATCGTGTTCCCAACCTCCTTCACCACTTCTTTAAACCAATCTAGTTTATCTCAATGTTGTCCCAAGTTCTACTCCGACATCGAAGAGTTGGTCTCTCTGAACTCAACCTACGCGCAAGTTAACCACGCCAAGAGAGTCGTCGCTTCGTTCGGCGAAGTACTCTCGAAGACCCACGAGAATGACGGGGAGAAAGAGCCAGCCTTTGTACGTGAAGCCATCAGGCTTTACCTTGAGGTTCTCTTCATGGAGAACTCACAGCCTCTTCATAGAACTCTCGTCTCAGCTCTGGCTAAAACCCGTAAGTTCCACTCCGTGATTAGTTTGTGTTTTAGAGAGCTTTGTGATGTGTACGGCGGTTTGGAAGACGGTGGTGGGAAGAGATTCTGCGTGTCTAGAGTTGCTTTATCTGTGATGGGAATGCCTAAATTGGGATACTTGGTTGATATAATTGAGGATTGTGCTGTTTTGGTGGGTCGTGATGTTGTCTCCGGGTTGAATGGTATTGTTTTAGAGACCGAAGCTTGTGCTAGACCTCCTCCTACCGTTATGGAGCAGTGCCAAGAGGCTTTGTCTTGTTCTTATTACTTGTTTCAGCGGTTTCCTTTGAAGTTTAAGAGTTTAGTTGGGGAGGATGCGAGTTTTATGGAGAAGGTTTTCGCTGTTCAGATGAGTATTTTGAAGTCGGCGGCTTTCTCTAGAGACTGTTGTGTGGCTGCTGGTGTGAGTTTCTGTGCTGCTCTACAGGTTTGTCTCGAGGAGGAGGAGGTTGGATTGTTTATAGCTCAAGGTATGTTTCGCTGGAGCGGTGTCGTTGAGTTTAATGATATTGTTGGTAAAATTCCATTTGGTGGAGACATTTGTTCTGAGATCAGATGCTTTTCGTCTCTGAGTAGACTCTGTTTGATCAGAGGCATTCTTACAGCGGTTTCTAGAGGTGTTCTTGTTTCCTCTGTTGATTGTGATAATAAAACTATTCTGTACGATGGAATATTGCCTGAGCTTTGTGATTTATGCGAGAACCCTATCGACAGCCATTTAAACTTCCACGCGCTAACCGTGATGCAGATCTGCTTGCAGCAGATCAAGATGTCTACGTTGAACGATCTGGCGGAAGATTATGATCCAATGCCGGACAGCAAAGTCTCCCGGGTGCTCAAAATCATATGGAACAACTTGGAGGATCCTCTGAGCCAGACGGTCAAGCAAGTTCATCTCATGTTCGACCTCTTGCTAGACATTCAAACCACCGTTCACCAGACGTATGATAAAGTGGAAGTGAGGGAGTCTCTGCTGAAGATTGTTAATTACCTTCTTCGTTTGGGGTCACGGTGTAAAGGAAGGTACGTTCCGTTAGCGTCCTTGACGAGGCGGTTAGGTGCGAAGACTCTGTTGGATATGAGTCCTAACCTATTGTTTGAGATGGCGAATGCGTATGTTGATGATGATGTCTGCTGTGCTGTCACGTCGTTTATAAAATGTTTCCTTGAGATGTTGCGTGATGAATGCTGGGGGAGTGAAGGCGTCGAACGGGGCTATGCGGTTTATCGACAGCGTTGTTTGCCTCCTTTTCTTTACGGTCTTGCTTCTGGAATGTCGAAACTCAGGTCTAATTTAAATACTTATGCAGTTCAAGTTTTGCTAGAGCTGGATGTGGATTGTATATTTCCTTTGCTTGGTTTGATATCAATTGGGCCGAGTGAGGAAGAGACCAAGCTAGTCTACACTGAGTTGAGTAGCATTAGTATGGAACTGACAGTTGAGCAGAAAGTGGCTGTGTTAGTGTCGCTGCTGAAAGTTTGTCGCACACTTGCCTTCCTTGAAGGGGACATTGAACAAAAAGGAAGCGCTGATGCATTTGCATTTGTCAAAATCAAGGGTATCGAGTTGAAAGTCCCCGTTGAGTGGCTTAAAATGGCATTGACACATGTTGATGAGTCCGTTCGTGTGGATGCTGCAGAGACGCTCTTCTTAAACCCCAAGACAGCTAGTCTTCCTTCCCCCTTAGAGCTCTATCTCATCAAGGAGGCTGTTCCCTTGAACATGAGGTCGTCTTCCACAGGTTTTCAAATGAAATGGACTAGTTTGTTTAGGAAGTTCTTTTCTCGAGTTCGCACGTCGCTGGAGAAGCAGTATAAGCTAGGAAGCTGGCAGCCACGCCTAGCGAACGGAAACAGTGAAACATGTTTGAGTAAAAAGTGTGACGAGGATGCAGTCTTACGAGCAGAGAGTCTGTTCAAGTTTATGAGGTGGCTGAGCTCGTTTTTGTCTTTGTCTTGCTACCCGTCTGCTCCTTACAGGAGAAAAATAATGGCGACGGAACTTATACAAATCATGATTGAATTCTGGCCTATCGTACCTTCCAAGGACCCCACTTCTCATCTTTACCCTTACTGTGATATTGTCACTTCGCATGATTCAACTTTATTGCTGGTGGGATCGATTGTTGATAGTTGGGACAGGCTTAGGGAAAACGCTTTCCGTATACTGCTTCATTTCCCAACTCCATTTACCGGCGTTTCAAGCGAAGACATGGTTCAGACCATTATCCCCTGGGCCAAACATCTAGTGTGCAGTCCACGTGTAAGAGAGAGCGATGCAGGTTCTTTGACTCTACGGCTCATCTTTAGAAAGTACGTGTTGGACCTTGGATGGATAGTCAAGGTTTCCACCGATGTTGTTTGTTGTCAAAGAGAGTGTGAAGCCACGAATGGGTTTCATCAGAACTCCAAGCCCAAGTATCCTGTGATTGAGTATATCAAATCGCTGATTCACTGGCTTGATACTTGTGTGAAGGAGGGAGAGCGTGATCTCTCTGAAGCGTGCAGAAACAGTTTTGTTCATGGAGTGTTACTGGCTTTGCGTTATACTTTTGAGGAATTGGATTGGAACTCCAACGCATTGTTATCTAGCGTATCAGAGATGAGAGAGGAACTTGAAAAGCTTCTTAAATTGGTGACGCGGATAACTACGTTGGCGCTCTGGGTGGTTTCTGCAGATGCTTTGTGTTTGGATGAGGATATGGATGACATAGTAGATGACGATAGTTTCTTGTCAGATGTTCAAGATGCTGCTGCTGCTACAGCTATCTCAAAGGAACAAAAGGATACACATCCAAAACCTGTTCAAGAAACAATACAATCAGAACAGGTGGTTATGGTTGGTTGTTGGCTCGCCATGAAGGAGGTACTGGTTCTGTCTTCTTCTCCCAATTATCTTTACTTTGACGTCACTTTTTTCTGTGTGTTTCTTAAACTGTCTTCTTTCTTCAGGTGAGTCTTCTTTTAGGAACCATCATAAGAAAAATTCCATTACCTACCAGCAGCCTTGCACCTTTAGAGAATGGTGATCTGGCTTCTGCAGTCCCTGATGATTCAGTAGTAGGAAATTCTGAATCACTGCTTGACCTGAAGCAGCTTGAAAAGATTGGAGATCACTTCTTGGAAGTACTTTTAAAAATGAAGCACAATGGTGCCATAGATAAGACAAGAGCTGGGTTTTCAGCTCTGTGCCACCGTTTGCTATGTTCTAACGATCCAAGGTATGATTCTAAGCTTCTTGCATGTCCATGTAATATTGTAATTTGTTCTTCTATTTACCGACATATTGTGTTCGTGTTTTTCTTTTTGTAGACTTTGTAGGTTGACAGAATCCTGGATGGAGCAACTTATGGAAAGAACCGTAGCCAAAGGACAAACAGTGGACGATCTATTAAGAAGAAGTGCAGGCATTCCGGCTGCATTCATCGCTCTGTTTCTCTCAGAGCCAGAAGGTTCACCAAAGAAACTTCTCCCACAGGCGCTTAGGTGGCTGATAGGTCTTGCAGAAAAGCCTCTCATGGATCCCGTGGAGCAGAAGGATTCTAATTCTAAACATATGGATGAGGAGGTCGATCCTTCTAATATGCATCCAAGTGAAAAACTCTCAAAGGTCCGTGATGAAGGTGTTGTTCCAACGGTGCATGCCTTCAATGTTCTCAAAGCTGCTTTCAACGACACAAACTTGGGCACTGATACTTCTGGATTTTCTGCGGAGGCTATGACTGTTGCAATAAGATCCTTCTCTTCACCATATTGGGAGGTCAGAAACAGTGCCACACTTGCGTATACCGCCTTGCTACGCCGAATGGTTGGTTTCCTTAATGTTCAAAAACGTGGATCTGCTCGGCGTGGCTTGACTGGCCTTGAATTTTTTCACAGGTATGTCTATTAGATCCTCCCCAGTGTGAAATAAAGATCTTTGTAGTTAGTTAATATTGTGGTGGTTTCTTTGAAGGTACCCCTTGTTGCACCCTTTCATATACGGTGAACTAAAGGCAGCGACTGATATGCTCGACACATCTGGTCCATCAGATTCAAACCTCGCAAACCATGTGCATCCGAGTTTATGGCCCATCCTCATTCTCTTATCAAGGCTCAAGCCTTCACCCATCGCAAGTGAATCTGGAGATGACCTGGACCCTTTTGTGTTCATGCCCTTTATTATGAAATGCTCTACTCAAAGCAATCTCCGTGTTCGTGTTTTGGCATCCCGTGCTTTAGTAGGTCTCGTTTCCAATGAGAAACTACAAAGCGTTCTTCTCCGCATTGCCTCAACATTGCCTTCTAATGAAGTCCAATGTGGGTCCTTCAACTATCTTCACGGAGTTTTGTTGCAGCTTGGCAATCTCCTAGATACAAACTGTAGAGACCTTGCTGATGACTCCAAGAAGGATCAGATTATCGAACAACTAGTCAATGTCCTTGCGAAATGCACATGGATGGTTTCTCCGTTACTGTGCCCTTGTCCGATCATCAGTACATCGTTCTTGAGAGTGCTTGATCATATGCGAGCTATTGGATGGAAAAATCTAAGGGATGTTTACAAGTTGCATTTGGATTTATCTACAAGGTGCTTGGATGCAGACGCTTCTTACGGTTTCTCCTACTATGACCCTACAGTCGCTGAGCTTAGGGAGCAGGCAGCTGTATCTTACTTTGGCTGCGTGTTTCAGCCATCTGATGAAGCAGCTGAAGTGTTCCAAATCACTCAAAAACCAAATTCGCCGTTGCAGAAAGTTCCTGAAGCGTTAGATTTTCCTGACCTTAAGGATAGGCTCCTCCGTTGTTTATCTGATCAGTCATATGAAGTTCGTTTAGCAACACTGAAGTGGTTTCTGCAGTTTCTGAAAGCAGAAGATTCCAGTTTCTCAGAGACGAGCAGTATCTGGCATTGGGCGAGTAACGGACTCCAGGTGATGTTATTGGATCTCTTGGAGAAGGAGAAGAATCATAGATGTGAGAATTACATTCTGAGGATTCTTTGCCAATGGAATCTTCTTATGTTCAAAAAATCATCCAAAGAAGGCGTTTATGTTGGTTCGTTGAGTTATGATTCGGTGGTTCATCTTTGGGGTAGGCTGACTTCTTTATATGAGAGGACAAGACATGTTAAGACTCGAGGTACACTCATGTCTTGCCTAGCGATTTGTGTGAAACATCTCACTGGTTTGTTCTTTGACAAAAAGGAAGAGGAGCCAAGATGGAGTTGTGTAATCGATTGTGTCTCCTACTTTGTTAACTTGATCAAAGAGAAAAGCTCATCATCCGAGCAAGTGAATGTTCGCCAAGCATCTGCAGAGGCTATTATAGCATCTGGTATATTAGAACAAGCGAATCTCATTGGTCCTCTTGTTTCAAATCACCAAACACCCTCACGAAGCAAGTTTCAAAACGCTTGTGATGTATACGCGTATCAGATCCTGGAGATGTGGTTCACTTGCATCAAACTGCTGGAGGACGAAGATGATCTCATCAGGTCAAAACTCGCCACGGATGTCCAGAAGTGTTTCTTCTCCACTGCCATGGAAGTGCCTACGCAAGTTGAGAAAGTCTTGGAACTGAGCTTCGACCATTTATCTTCCGTCTTTGGTCATTGGAACGAGTATTTCTTGTATCTCTCGAGATGGGTCTTCAGCACTGCAGATTACACTGCACCGCTAAAGGGAGGTAGTGATCTAGTGAGACGGGTTTTCGACAAGGAGATAGATAATCACCACGAAGAAAAGCTCCTCATCTTGCAGTTTTGCTGTGACCATCTGCAGAAGCTAGCGAACAGGGACTTGCCCCAAGGGCAGCTACTGGAGTGGAGGAGTAAATTTCACAATAAGCTGCTTTGTTTCGCTAAAGACCATGTGGGGAAACAAAGAGAGAGCTGGGTGGGAGGTGTAGGGAACCACAAGGATGTGTTTTTGCCACTCTATGGTAACCTCTTAGGTCTCTACGTCTTCTCCAACTGTATTCTCAGATTCTCAACTGATGGCAATGACAAGAAAGCTATGTTTGCTGATATGGTTGAGCTCGGGGAAGCCTTGAAACCGTTTCTGAGGAACCCTTTGGTGTCTAACATGTTCAGAGTAGTTGTCGGATTACATGAGAAGTCGGTGGATGATTCTTTGGTGGACCTGTCTAGTGTTCTTGCTGGAGAGGTTTGGGAAGGTTTTGATCCGTATTTTCTTCTCAGATAGATGGTAATGGTATGTTTTGGCCTCTCTCTCTCACGCTCTCTGCTTTGTTGTAACAATAGTTTTGGGAACTTTGAAAATATACTTTTTGCTATTTACGAGGTTATGCCACAATGATTCTAAAACATAAGAGTACTACGCCCTTGGACAAATACTATTTCAACATTGTGATTTTTACAAAATGTTAATGGATTATGACCTTGTCATGTAAAATATAAGAGACTTTGCATTACAAGCTTGTCATGTAAATTTAGACCTTTCTTATATAATTGACTTGTGACGGTGGGGACACTACTTGCTGAAAAGACAGTACACGTTGTGGCACATGCATTTGCCAGGGCTGGTTCAATACTTCCTGTGACTGCATTGCTGATTAAAGCAATTGATACAGGATGATGATGATGATGATGATGATGATTCTGTGTCCAAAACAACCATCTATGCCTTCGAGAATTTATGTTTTCAAGTTTAATAAATCATAGTTTGGAAACAATAGCTTGATAGGCTAAGATGCGTTGAGTCAAAAATGTAGTCATCATCCACTAGTATGTATCCAAACGGTGAATTAATGTGTAAGCAAAAACTATATGATTTACATTTTCATCTCCTCCCACTTTAAAAATGTTTCCAACCTAGCCGCACTTTATTGTGTGTTATTTTATCTTTATTTTTAGTATATATGTTATCTCTAGTTTAGAATTATTCAAGTCTCTATCATATAAGTCTCAAGCATTATTCATCAGGCCATTCATCCTCTTAGTATTAGGTGCAAGACAATCTACTCCCGTGGATCGATTTTTGATGGTTATAATGCATAATGAAGTCATAAAATCTGCATGAATAAGGCGGTTTAAACGGCCTAAACTATTTAAGAAGAATTTTTGGACATTACTATTTCATAATAACTACTATTTATAAGTTTGTTCTCTTTTTTTGTTTATTTGACTCAAAATTGATCAAAATTAATAAGAAGAATAACAATTTTCTGAGTCGTGTAATAGCATAGGTAAGCATAACGATTGAACATTGTCCATTTTTTTATAAAAAAAATCTTTATAAAAACATCTAAACTAGAATTTAAAACTTTCAATTTTCATTTATATCATATCATTTAAAACGAAAAGAAAAAAAAATCATAAATTAACTTTAAAATTATATTGTTACTTTTTATTTATACCCTTGACTTTTTTTTTGAATGGCACTAACAATCAAATTGGCAGATAAAGGTAAAATACTTGACTTGCCAACGGCTAGTCTTCTTGATACCATTAAGACTTGACCAGATGGCCGGAATATCTGAGAAGATGACTTCAATTAATGGGTCCCAGTTTATAAAATAAGGCCCGTTATTTGATCACCAGGCCCAAACATTCAATAGCCTTGACTCGGTAGTTTAACAACTTGATAACCAAACCTAACAACCGGTTAAGTTCGGTTATCAATTCGTTTTGGTTAAAGGAAAATGGTACCGATCGCATGCACTGTCACTTGCTGATAATAAATATCGACTGAACTATGCATTTGTTCTTATGTATTACTGCATGTGCGCTTGCAGTGCTTTTATTTCTCTTCATTGCAAATATTATTTTAGTTTTCTGTTTTTAATATTGGCAAATACTAGTCAATACCTAATATTTATTTTTTATGCTTATAAATTATAATTTTCCCTCTTTTTATTTATTTTATCTATCTAATAACTAAAATAGGTATTTACGCTGGAAAATGTGCTTTGCCCGTCCCTACATCACAAGCACCATCCATACATCACACATGCATTCCATGTTATTGAGTCGTCATTTAATAATAGCAAAACATATATATGCATTTATAAGAATATTATGCCTCTGATATTCCACCTCCATGCTTATTATGATTCATCCCTACACTTTCAATGCGTTATGTGAGATATATTATATAGTAAAAATATCAAATCTACAATATATATGAGTTGAAAATTCGTATTACTTTAAAAGAAAGTTGGATTCGTGCTATATGAGTTGTATTTTTATTGACGTCTTTGAGTTGATAACGCAACTATGCAATTTAAATCTAAATGGTTGATAAACAGCCTGTTAACACAATAAAAAAAAGTTTTATTCGTACATAATCGGTAAACTGTCGACAAAATGAAATTTCACACTTGTTATTAAAAAAGAAAACCTACCTGCATAAAATAAATAGACATAGCACAACATTGACAAAAGAGACGAAATTGAAGGAGTCCCGTGTCTCTTCTTCTTCCTTTTCTTCCGGCCTCGTGAAAATCAAATTGATCTCATCTTTTTAACTATTTGTTGACATATATACATACATACACATGTTCACATAAATAGATATGGTTGTATGACTTGTGTCTATCAAATCCAGAAATCTCCATTATCTTATGCCAAATTCTCATACTAATATCTCTAATTAATCTGCTTACACCACCACCTACGATAACGACATATGTAACGTACAATTAATGTCATCTAAAACTATGTTTACCAAAAATCCAGATGTGGTCCACTAATACCAATCGCGAACCATACCCGAATAAAACATACAAAATCATATTTTGATATATTATCATGGATATACAAACATTTTATATAGAGAAGTCCTTAACATCATGAATGACGTAGACCATCATGTAATTTGACAAACGCCAAAGACCCACTGGTTCTATCCGAAACAGCAATTTTTTTCCTTTTTAAAAGAATATCAATTCATTTTCATGGAACACCGAAACAGCAAATCATGACGCAGAGAAAATCTCGTTCGTCAAAAGACCCTTTCGTCAATTTCTATTATTAACAAAGCCTATGCATTACACATAAATGCAATAGCCACTATTCAATTCTTAAAATTATCATAGCAATAAATCAAAAGCTAGAGAGGGAGATAGCATCTCACATATCATTATCATGTTATCATGCATGTTCCCGTTATTCTTCATTTTTAAATAACACTAGATTCTGACCCGTCTTTTTAAAGGCGGATATATTTTTTGTTTTACATCTTTTTAGTCTTTTCAATTGGTAATTTAAATATAGGTCTAATGACATAAAGCATAATAAATAATATTCTAAATAATGATAAAGATAAAAAAAATAATAGTTGGATCATACTTTTATCAATGGGTCATACTGCTATTTTAATAGAATAGATAACCAGTTGTTCAAAAAAAAAAATAACATAACCCAGTTGTTCAAAAAAAAATAACATAACCCAAATAATAATATATTTGTTTTGATATTAGGGTTTTTGAAAGGAGCAAGCCCACATTGAATGCCACGCGGTTTTGTGTGGAGGGTAGAGACTTTTACTTTCGCTACACAGCTGACTTTGGAGGCTTTACCTCTACTTTTGTAGTTAATGCTTTACACATTTTATTATAATTCATTTTATATTTATTAGATTAAATACTCAATTTTGAGAGACCAAGAGGGGTCAGCAATCTCTCTTTCTATTTATATATATATAGAAGAAGAAGGTGGACATAGAACTTTGTCGCCAAGCTTAACCATTAGATACATCCAAAGTCAAGAGTACTAATTAGTGAGCTTAAGAGTACTGTGACTTATCAACAAGTAAAGTTATTCCAATTTTCTTCTATTTTCTTGGCAAAGAGTTGTTGTAGTGGGAAACTAAGAGAGGGAAAAAAGTTAAAAAGGGAGTGATTTTTAATTAGATTAAGAGAGCTCAAGATAATGGTGAGACCTCCTTGTTGTGACAAAGGAGGAGTGAAGAAAGGGCCATGGACTCCTGAAGAAGATATCATTTTAGTTACTTACATCAAAGAACATGGTCCTGGTAATTGGAGAGCCGTTCCGACCAATACTGGTATGTCAATCTTCATTCTTCATCTCTTTCGTTATTTACATAGATATTAAATCATCTCTCAAGGTTTATATGTATATATGTAGATAAGGAACCAAAATGGGTATGGATTAAATTTGGTTAACGAATATATACACTGTTCTCCAAATGGGTTTGATTGTGAAATAATCGTAACCAAAACTATATTTGAAATAAATTAGCTAGGGTTTTGCCGTTTTGGTTAATGAATTTCAGATCAAGATTTAATGCATGAGATCTTGTTCTTGTTATATATATATATATATATATATATATATATGTATGTATGTATGTAAAGGTCAAGCTCTACTCATTGGTTTTAACTTTTAAACATTGTTTAACCTTCATGAACATTTTTTCTTGGAAATTTAGGATTGCTTAGATGCAGCAAGAGTTGTAGGCTTAGATGGACAAACTATTTAAGGCCAGGAATCAAAAGAGGCAACTTCACAGAACATGAAGAAAAGATGATTGTTCATCTCCAAGCCCTATTAGGCAATAGGTAAATTTAATTATTCACTCCTAAATCAAAAGATGATTTCTCTAATTTTGTTTTCCGCAATTTTTTGAGTTTAAACGAATGAAAAAATAATAGAGGGCATTTAATATTTGGTGTAGATGGGCTGCAATTGCATCATATCTTCCACAAAGGACCGACAATGACATTAAGAACTATTGGAACACTCATTTGAAGAAGAAACTCAACAAAGCCAATCAAGATTCTCATCAAGATTTTGATCAATCAAGAGACCTCTCTTCTTCTCCATCATCTTCTTCTGCTAACTCCAACTCAAACATCTCAAGAGGCCAATGGGAAAGAAGGCTTCAAACTGATATTCACTTGGCGAAGAAGGCTCTCTCTGAGGCTTTGTCTCCTGCTGTGGCGCCAATCATTACCTCTACATTTGCCACCACGGCCACAACATCTTCTTCTGCTGAATCAAGACGTTCTACTTCCTCAGCTTGCAGGTTTCTTAGGACGCAAGAAACATCTACCGCTTATGCCTCGAGCACCGAGAATATAGCAAAATTGCTCAAAGGGTGGGTGAAGAACTCTCCGAAGATTTCGAACTCTGCGGATTTAATGGTTTCTCCAGATTCTGAGACAAAAGATGTGCTCAAGAGTGATGTCGAGGACTGTGCAGGGGAATTCCAGTCATTTTCGGGGTTTGATCACTTGAAAGATTGTGACTCATCATATCATCAGGCTGGAGTATCACCGGATCATGAGACCAAACCAGACATAACTGGATGCAGTAACCAAAGTCAATGGTCTTTGTTTGAAAAGTGGCTGTTTGAGGATTCTGGTGGACCGATTGGTGATATTGTGTTGGATGAAAACCCTAATTTCTTCTGAAGAATTTGCCTAATCAGATGGTTCTAATTTTAGGATCATCATCTCTTTTTCTTTTTATAATTTGTTTATTTTTGGCTTTCCGAATTAACTAGCTTAGATAACCTGAGCTAATATTAATAATTTTATTTAATTTCCCTCGGTAATTACAATTATTATGGGGGCGTTGTTTTACAAATGGCCTTATGAATTCCAAAGGGGTAAAATATTGCTCACCCAATGTCTTAGTATTGGCGTAAAATTCCATATCTATATTTTCAGTTTACTAAATGTTATATTGAATCATTGTTTTTACTATGTTATATTTGAGTCTTTGAAATGTCCACATTGCATGTAGACATAAACGCCAATATATTTATATACCTAAACTGAAATGACAAAAAAAAAAAAACTTAGCAACTTGTTAAGTTGTTTACTAATATCGGGATTAGTTAGGCTAATTCAGTATAAGATGCGCTCTATGTGTAGTGGGTAGATAAGAACTATTGCTATAAAACGATTACTACTAGTAAACAATCAATACTTACAAGTTCCAACTTGCCCTTTTATTAGCAGAAAAGTACACTACACTTGGTTTAGAGTGTCAAATGGCGACGCTCATCAAAAGAAAAACGTAGATTTAAAGACAGGCTTACTATTGGTGAATTTGATACACCTATTGATAAAGAAAATAACACTAGTAAATAAAATTAAATGAAATATTTATTGCTTGAAATAAATGGGGCCGACAAGTTATAAAAGTATTTTAAAACGGGATGGATTGAAAGTGATGAAGAATTAAAGTTTGACTTTCAATCTTTTGTGACCTTGTGAGTTGTGTTGCGACTCGTGACTTACCATTAAGATAAGTTCTCCAGAAGTCAATGTCACCATTAATTTACCATCTCCTTTGGTTTTAAGATAATGCGTCGTGGTCGTTTGACGGTAAAAGAACAGTGGAATCATGTGTTAACAAAAATTGAACCGGAGATTAAATTGAGCTAGTGTTATTGTTTGTTGGATTATGGTTCAATCGGCCTAACCCACTATTCCCAAATGAATTAATATGACATAAGTTTATACACTGTAATTTTTTAAGCTAATACATTGTATTTGTCCCACTAATCTCGTAAAGAGAAAATTTATCATGAATTTTTTGATCCAAACAAGAAATAGTGAAAATCATATAGAGGCACAAGAAGCAGCAGCTCCTTTGCTGTGAAGCTTATGTACGGCAAGAACCGTATGCAACTTCTTGGCTTTTGATTTAATTCTCATCAGCCGTTTTATTTTATCTTTTGTTGATTTAAAAATTAAAACAGCAGGCATAAATATATACATGGTTCATCAGTATTTTGCCTGTGCATTATACACTACAAGAAAAATCGGCATTAGTAGCACCCGAAAAACGCTATCATAGGGTTTCATAGCGTTTTTGTAAACCGTCTGACAGCCGCAGCTATAGTAGACCCTCCCCCCTTATCGTAGCGTATTTTCGTGTGCTACAAGAAATAGATATATTGTAGCGTTTATCATGTATTATATTAAATTGTTTTAATAGCACCTTATTTTGGCTATTCATTATTTTTTATGGCGTTATTATTTTGTAATAACGTAATTTATAATAACATATTTTCATTGCTATAAATATTGATTGCTGACAAATAAAAAAAAATGATATATAAAAATGGGTTTACAACTGATTTCGATATATAAATTAAACCGGTTTATAAATTATTTCGGTTTATATTAAAAAAATCGGTTTACAACTGATTTCGGTTTATAAATTAAACCAGATTACAAATATTTTCGGTTTACAAATTAAACCAGTTTAAAAACGAAATCTGGAAAAAAAACCTAACTTCTTCGCACTGCCTCCCCCGCTCTGCCTCCTCCGCCACACAACATCCATCTATGAAACCTAGTTTTCCAAAAACCTAACTTTAAGCCGCTACTCTCTCCTCCTTTCATGGTTGTCATAGCCGCCATCTCCATCACTACAGAGCTCCGATTTCGCCTTACCTCCACCTCCTTTAAGCTCCTATGCCTTGTTTACCTTCTTATTCATCTGCCTTCGCCCCTTCTCTCTTCTCTATGTCTCCTGATGTTCTTCATCTTCTGTTTATCCTGAAACCCAGATTTCAGAACACAAACATTAAAAGATTTAAACTTTCATGGCAAATCCTTTCCATCAACTTTCTATACCAAAAACAGTGACAAAACCAGAATCAAGAGAGAGAGAGAGAGAGAGATGCGTAGGAGATATAAAGACCTGTTTCTGATTTAGGTTTTTGGGTATCTCAGAATCTAGGAGGTGACTTGGTGGAGCCATCACGTGATTCACCTCTTCTTCCACTCATCCTTCGGCATGGTCTTCTTCGGATGCGTTGCTGTAGTCGTCTCTCTCGTGTGGTCCCTTCCTGAAGAACCCTAAGATAGGGAAGATCACTTTACCTGGGTGTTGGATATGATCCGAGAAGGCAAACGGCACTTCTGGAACTGAGATGGATTGAAAGGATCGTCAAGAGATGCAGAATGACTCTTGATATACCCACGATCTAAGGCTAACCACCAAAAAAAGAATGAATGTGTTGGCTAACCACCAAACAACACACAAAGATGAATTGGCTGACCACCAAATCAACAAGCCGGTTCACACCAATGAACTAGCTAAAGAACTCTCTCTCTCTCACTCAGAGAAGAAACAAAATAAACAACCAAAACTGAACTGATTTTATTCATCAAAGGAACTACATATTTATTGTGTTTTGTAGTCAAAGACAATTAAAGAAAATGTGGGAAAACAATGCATAGAAAATACAAATTTGACCAGATCTGAATTAATGAGTCAAAGACTCAGTCTTCCATGCAGATTGGTCAAAGATGGCCCTTCAGATAATGTCCAGGTTCATCCGAACCAAATGGATGCACGGGGTAACGATAAGGACGCTTGCGGGACTGTCCGGATGGTCCGTCGGATGAGAATGCATGTCCGTCTTTGGTTTCTTCACCACCCAAGTCAAGTCTGGCATGATCCACGTCAAGTCTGGCATGATCCAAGTCAAGTCTGGCATGATCTTTCTCAAGTCTGGCATGATCTTTCTCAAGTCTGGCATGATCTTTCTCAATTCTGGCATGATCTTTCTCAAGTCTGGCATGATCTTTCTCAAGTCTGGCATGATCCAAGTCAAGTCTGGTACGGTGAAAAACATGAACCTCGGTTGAAATGTTCAGAACGTCCTGAACTCCATACTGAACTGGTTCCATGTAATGATCTGTGGACTGCGGCACATCATTCCCTTCCACTTCAAAAAGATTTGTCCTCAAATCTGAAACACTAAAAGGAAAAGGATTATAAGCAAAAGAACCATAATCAGAACGTTGCTCACCTTGAGTTTGGTCCGGTTTCTGAATGGAAGAAGATCCTTCTTTATGACCACAGTTTTGCTCTCCACCTGACCCTTCCTTCGGTTCATGTGCATAGTCATCGAAAATTGGTAAAGGGTCTTCCTATTCTGGCTCGGTTTCAATTTTCTCCAAAGTCACCAACGATTTCTGTTTTTGGCACTTGTTGGCATAATGACCGACCCTATGGCATTTGAAGCACCTGGTAGAAAGAGCCTTGCTTGTGGTTTTCACAGCCTTGCTTTTATCAGAAGACAACACATTAATTTTCAAATCAGAATTTGAAGGAGAAGAAGAATTACTTTGTTGTTTTGGTGCAGAAGAAGTGTTGGTGTTTCCCTTCTTTTTGAGTTGCCGGACAACATGAATCGCCTTATGCAACATCTTTTCCAAGCTGGCATAAGTCTGAAGCTCGTTCTGATTAGACACATCACGGTTGCTTCTCTTGGCTTTGGTGAAGGGACGATCACCACTTCTGACCAACTTCTCATCATCGGATCTGTTTTGTCTCTTCCTTTGTTTCTGCACAAAGTCAAACCCATTAGAAGCAAACTGTTTCTTATCAAAAATTAATTGCTCCTTTTCAAAAACAGTTTTAAAAGGAAAGTAGACGTCTTGTTGTGGTTTTGATTTTTTGAGAAGTCCAAACATCCTGAAAACACTTAACAAAGTTAGCAAATAAGAATCCTCACACTCTCAAGTGTTTAGCTCACGATTTTTAGATGGTCACTCAGAGTTCTTTCACTGGTTCAAAAGATGATATGCAGTCAAAATTCAGCAATCAAAACCCAAAACGAACTTTGTGGCAAAAAGAAAAGAGAAAGAAAGATGAAGAGAATTTTGATATGGATCCGCCTTAACTGTCCTAAGGCTGGGTTTCTCTTCAGCCGGCAGGGTTTCTCTTCCACCACTCCCCCTGGATTTCTCTTCAGAAGTGATTCAAGCCAAAACTTTTACTCTTTTTTTTGATAGATTTTTTTTTTCTCTCTTTTTTTTTTTTTAATAACTGGCGATCACAAGGGAGTAAAGGAACAGCCCGGATCCAACAAGAAATAAGAAAATAAAATCGTGGAGAGATGAGAAGATGAAAAGATGAATTGAAAACAAACCAGCCAAAGTGGCTCTGATACCAACTGAAGAACCCTAAGATAGGGAGGATCACTTTAGCTGGGTCTTGGATAGGATCCGAGAAGGCAAACGACACTTCTGGAACTGAGATGGATTGAAAGGATCGTCAAGAGATGCAGAATGACTCTTGATATACCCACGATCTAAGGCTAACCACCAAAGAAAGAATGAATGTGTTGGCTAACCACCAAACAACACACAAAGATGAATTGGCTGACCACCAAATCAACAAGCCAGTTCACACCAATGAACTAGCTAAAGAACTCTCTCTCTCTCACTCAGAGAAGAAACAAAATAAACAACCAAAACTGAACTGATTTTATTCATCAAAGGGACTACATATTTATAGTGTTTTGTAGTCAAAGACAATTAAAGAAAATGTGGGAAAACAATGCATAGAAAATACAAATTTGACCAGATCTGAATTAATGAGTCAAAGACTCAGTCTTCCATGCAGATTGGTCAAAGATGGCCCTTCAGATAATGTCCAGGTTCATCCGAACCAGATGGATGCACGGGGTAACGATAAGGACGCTTGCGGGACTGTCCGGATGGTCCGCCGGATGAGAATGCATGTCCGTCTTCGGTTTCTTCACCACCCAAGTCAAGTCTGGCATGATCCACGTCAAGTCTGGCATGATCCAAGTCAAGTCTGGCATGATCTTTCTCAAGTCTGGCATGATCTTTCTCAAGTATGGCTTGATCTTTCTCAAGTCTGGCATGATCCAAGTCAAGTCTGGTACGGTGAAAAACATGAACCTCAGTTGAAATGTTCAAAACGTCCTGAACTCCATGCTGAGCTGGTTCCATGTAATGATCCGTGGACTGCGGCACATCACTTCCAAACAACACCGTGAGGGTCTTAGATACAGATTCGTTTGTGGTTATGGTGATGGTGGTGGTTGAGAGAGATTTTGTTAGAGGGATGGAGAAGAAGATGAGAGACGGAGACAGAGAAATTGAGAGAAAAGAATCAGAGGATACACGGATGAGAGGAGAGAGAGAAACAAACACATCTTTTTCAATGCTTTTTTGTCCATTGGATGTATCTTAATCATCGGTTGTGATTGAAATATAGTGTAATCCTAGTGCTTGCACATTATTGGTTACTTTACTTTGACCAATCATATCTTTTATAACTATTTATTGTTTTATTTTTGTTTTAATACACAAAACAATTAGTGGTGACTTTTAATGTACAAAAATTATTTTAAGACATAATTCAAAGAATTAGGATTCACAATTTGAAAATTAAAAATTTAATTTTAGCTTTAAATTTGTTATTGATGTTTGGGATATATGAAATGGAATTATGGTTTATGTCTTTATGATATAGGTTAGTGCGAGATATGTATTTTAGGGTTAAGGGTTTAGATTTATAACTGAGTATATGGTTTGAGTTTTAGAATATAACTGGAGTTTAAGTTTAAAGTTTATATATAAGTTTGAAAAGATTAGATTTATGACTTTGTATGCAAGGTTTAAGTTTAGGGTTTAGGGTATTAGATTTAGGGTATAGATTTAAGATTTAGTGTTTGAGGTTTAGAATTTAAATTTGAGATTATATTTTTTAAAATGATTAAATTTTGAACTTAAATTTAAGGTTGAAGCTATCTTATGAAAATATTGAATTTTAAAGTTTATGTTTAGGGTATAAAACATATTTAGGGTTTGATTTTTTTAAAAAAAATTACAAAATACAAATGAGTTATAGATATTGTTTTTAAAGTTTAGGGTTTTGGAGGATCGAGAAATAAAAATATCATTAACTTTAGTGACTACAATTAGTTTTAAGTTTAAAAGTCATGTTTAATAGCTAGGAATTATATTTTATTTATAAATTAGGATACATATTTGAAAAATAAATTATAATTTATAATTTCTATAAGAAATTGGTTCTAGTCTAGTAATTATAATATTTGAAAAGATTAGAATTATGATTTTGTATGTAGGGTTTAAGTTTAGGGTTTAGGGTATTAGATTTAGGATGTAGATTTAAGATTTAGTGTTTGAGATTTAAATTTTACATTTGAGGTTATATTTTAAAAACATTAAATTTTAAGTTTAAATTAAAATTGAAGTTATATTATGAAAAGATTGAAAATTAAGATTTAATGTTTTGTAATGTAGGTCAATATGAGGTATGTGATTCAGGGTTTAGGGTAAAGATTTAGAATTAATTATATGGTTTGAATTTTAGAATATACTTGGACTTAAATTTTTAAATTTATATTATATTTGAGGTTTAGATTTTAAAAACATGTTTATGGTTTGGGTTTTGTTTTGTTTTTTTTTAAATTACAAAATACAAATTTTTCTATTCCATAAAACTTATCCAAAAATACAAAATTTTAGTAATACATATTCTAGGAAAAAAAATGTTTTAAAAAGATCCATTTTCAAGACATGTTTTATTAACTAATTGTAAATTTCAAAAACTTAATTGCAATTATTGAATTGTTATTGGCTTAAAATTATGAAACAAAGATAAACACAAAAAATATGCAAATTTAATGTGTTTTATTAAAATGTGTGAAAAATCTAGAATATGTTACGTTAAAAAACAGAGAGAGTATTTTGTAATGGTATTTCATTAGACTTATATGTAACTCAATGGACAAACAATTGAATCAGACATGCTAGATTGAGATTGTGAACGTAAATCTAGCAAAACTGCAACACAAGATCAGAACTTTACCCCAAGTAAATAAAAAACACACACAGAAAAAAAACAGAGCACGAGTTATGTTCTTTTTTTTTTTTTTTTTTGAAAAAGGGCATCACGAGTTATGTTCTTCTTGAATCTTGAATCACCAGACCTTTGTCTTCTCGTCTCGAGCCATGCTTCTTCTGACATGGCGTCGGTGGGGAGACCACCACCATCAAGCTTCTTCAGCCGCCTCCACCTTGTTTAACTAAGAACAAAAAAGCAAAACCAGAATAAGAACACTAAGAGAAAGAGAGAGAGAGACAGAGTTGCGAAACAAAATAAGATAGAAATGATTCAGTAAATCAAACCTCTACTTGCCTAGCAATCTGGCATTTGTAACCTCTATGGAAACTATAACGTGCATATGCTTCTGAACACTATCCAGTTACAAACCATAAACAATTCTAAGACGGTCTCCAGCATATGACATATAACCCGTGTCTCCAAAAGAATCTTCTATGCTTAGTATATAAAACAAACACACATTCTGCAGGCACATGGAGCTACTTCTTACCTCTCTCTCATTGGAACACAAGGAGAGTTCCACGAGCCCTGTCTAACCTCTGAGCTTTATCATCAAAATGTGTACACCAAAAATAACATATATCAGACTTTGTTGAATTGATATTTAAAATTACAAATGCTCTTTAAAAATAATGCCCAAATACCAACTCAGTTTCTTCTGCAGACTCATTCACTATTAGAAGAAGAAAACTCAGCAAGTTGATCAGTTAATAAGAAATAGATTTCAAGTTCTTCAAATGAACTTCTTCTCCAAGTAGATTATAATCAACGCAGAAAGATAGTTACTTTAGACAAAAACCACCACATATGCAACAAAATTCCACATAAAGATATGAAATAGCTACTGTATACATCAAGAAAACAACGCTAAATCTACTTCTGGCAAATCATTATCTACAAGTAGAAGAAGCAATCTCCTCCAAAATCATATAATCTTTGAACAAATACATATATTCACTACTCAGAACAATTCCACCAGAAAGTTGGAAACTTTGAAGGTTAATTATCAAACCTTGATGACGACAGAAGTATCAATACAGAAGTAAGTCCCTGAGCGACGACCATACTGCAAAAGAACAAAATACAGGGAGATGAAGAACATAAGCTAAACTGATCAACAGTCCTATCCCAGAAAAGTACTAATCCAGAGCATAAGAGCTCTTCACCACTAGCATCAGTAAACTCCAAGAAAACAATCACAAGAATACCGAATACCAGCAATGAGGAAAGGAGTCCTTTGACCAAGGCTTTGAAATTTCGGTGACATCAAAACCCGCAGCACATGATGGCAGGAACAAGACCCAAACAGAGGCAAGGAAGCCTCACAGAGCCTGGAGGAACGGTGTGGACGGGGGAGGAGCAACAGAACATAGACGTAAGCGAAACCTGAAGACCTTTTACCTGCACGCACTTGACCGGAGAGCTCGAGACTGACACACAAGCACGCCTAGATGATGAAGCCATAGCAACAAACGTCCACCTTGAGCCTGTAACAAACAACGGGGCAACCCTCAGGACACCCAGAGAGGAAGCGAACCAGACCAGACCAGATCCGCAAAATAACCACCGAAACAAGCACTATAACACCGGATGTGGAGAGGATGATGCTGCTCGGACCCCCACGCGCTACCACCTTCTGTCGGAGAACCAGATCTGAAAAAGGTAACTCCCAGATCTCCGACAAAGAACCCAAAAAGCCGACTTCACTTGATGCTCACCCTCTAAGGAACCCTCTAAAAAACCTAAATATTTAAAGATGTTTTTAATTATGATTATCTAATTTATTTGATATTATAGATAGTTTTTTTATTTCACAGATTCTACAGTCTATAAAAAAAAGTTTTAGGTTTTTTACCTAAAATACTTTAAAAAATTTTTTGCTTTAACTTTTTTGCTGTAGTTTTAAAAATAAAACTAAATCATGATTGGTAAAAACTTATAGAAACTTGATTTAAGCTTTAACTATTAAAAATAAAGCTACAACATGATTGATAAAATTTAGTGATTTAAAAATAAATAAAGCTAAAGTAAGAAGATAAATCCCAACCAATCACCTTCGTAATATTTATAAAAACTTTTTAAAATCTCTTTTTATTGGACTAATCATTTATAAAAACTCTTTCAAATCCCCCCTTATTGGAAAATAAGAATTTCATTAGTAAAATATATCACTGGTTATTTTGAGTTATATAAAAACAGATTTGCAGTTAAAATTTAGTAGACACAAAATACCACCTCACGATATGGTATTTGGGAAAATTGAAAAGGTATTTTCCTTTTCTCGTTTAAACATTTATCCAAAATTGATCGATAAGCTGTTGGCGACAAATTTTTTTTTGGAATTCATCTGGGGTATTGTTCATTTGTTCCATCGTCGTCCTGCTGCCTCTGTGAAGTCGTCTCTGAAAGCAGGGACCATCTGAGAAATCTGGTTTTTGGTTCTTCAAAGGATAAGCTACAGAACATTGGGATTCTCAGGATAGGTCTGAGAAATCTGGAATGCTTTCTCTGACTAGCTTTCATTGAGGGACTCATTGCTCCCGAACCCGTAAGTTCATTGCTGCACACGCTACAATTTGCAATATTTGGACCAAAAGAAACAAGCGCTTACAACGGTGGTCTTCAAGATTATTGACATGACTGTAGGTGACATCATCATGGGCAAAAGAGAGAGGATACCATTCATGTATCTCATCATTACGACATGAATGACTTCCCTAACTATTTCTCATTCAACAGTTTTCTGAGTTGTTTTGTCTTATTGATACTTTCAAACTAATAAAACTAAAAGTGACGTGTTAACTTTTTTCAAAAACCATCAGATTTCATAAAATCTCTTCTAATCTCTTCCTAAATTTTTTTATTCAAATCCCAAATTGAAAGAACGGAAGTACCTTTAGTAACCGATAATGCGAACCTAACGTTGAATTCTGAGAATGCCCGTTATCGTAGCCTTCTTAACACCGTTGAATTCTTATAGAATGCCCAGAAATAAGGATTCAAGAGTTGTTTAAAACAAAGCTCTAAGTTTTATAAAAATCAATAATCAAAGTTGTGTGTCTCACAAACCTAAGAGATCACAATATATAGGGACAGAAGTCCTAAAACAAAAGAATAAAGGAAAACCTAAACGTATGAATAAAAGGAAAACCAAAGCTCAATGGGTTTAGGATGTACGCTACATCAGGTCCCCTCCCGTACGAGAGATTCGTCCAATCCAGATAGCAAGTCATCATCAGGTTCGTATTTGAACAGGTGCCGGACGTTAAAAACATATGCGGTATGAACATGGGGAGGCAAAGGAAGCCGATAGGCATTGGCGTTAATCTTCTCAATGATTTCCACCGGACCTATTTTTCGCGCCTTCAACTTGTTGTACTGACCCATTGGAAACCTTTCCTTGGTGAGAACAACCCAAACAGAATCGCCAACCTGAAAATGCACTTCCCTGCGACGCTTGTCTGCTGTCCGCTTGTATTTGATGGATGTGCCCTGCAAGTTATCCTGCGCTTTCAGATGGATGTGGGAGATCTCGTCGATCAGCTCGACAGCTCGTCCATGGAACTCGCCATGTTGGGGAAGAGGAGTCAAAGACAGAGGCCCCCACGGCACCACACCATAAACAACTTTAAAAGGGCTGAATCCAAGGCTCCTATTATTTGCGTGATTGTGAGCAAACTCTGCTTGACACAAAACTGAATCCCAAGAGCGAAGATTATCACCAACCAAGCAGCGTAACATATTTCCCAAGTTCCGATTGGTAACTTCCGTTTGTCCATCGGTTTGGGGATGGTAAGCAGAACTCATGTCCAAGGATGTCTTAAAGAGCTTCCAAAGAGAACACCAAAAGTGACTAATGAACCTTGAATCGCGATCTGAAACAATAGACGTAGGGAGTCAGTGAAGCCTATAAATTTCTCGAAAGAAAAGCTGAGCAATCTGCACGGCATCTGTAGTCTTTTTGCAAGGAATAAAATGTGCCATTTTGGAGAATCGATCAACCACAACGAAAACAGAATCATTCCCACGTTGAGTTCGAGGAAGCCCGAGAACGAAATCCATGCTGATATCGCTCCAAGGTTGCGTCGGAACTGGTAAAGGGAGATAAAGGCCAGCGTTGGAAGCATGTCCTTTGCCCTGTTGACACGCCGTACAACGAGTAACGAACCTTTCCACATCACGCCGCAGCGTTGGCCAAAAGTAAGATTCGGAGACAAGTTTTAGCATCCGATCTCGTCCCACATGGCCTTCTCCATGTAATTCCTTGATGATCTGCAAACGAAGACTGCATGCAGGGACGCACAATCGATTGTCTTTGAAGACAAAACCGTCAACCATAGCGAAATCAGAACGTACCCCGTGCGTAAGATCCAACCACATCGCGGCGAAGAAAGGGTCAGTCGGATAGAGGTCTGCAAAACACTCGAACCCGAGGACCGAAACCCGCAAGGTAGCGACCAGAGCATGGCGTCAACTAAGCGCATCTGCAACTTTGTTGAGCTTCGCGGACTAATGTTTAATAACGAATGTAAACTGTTGCAAGTATGCAGTCCAAGATGCATGGCGAGAAGAGATTTTGTCCTGAGTGCCCAAATACTTTAAAGCAACATGATCGGTGAACAACACAAACTCTTTGTGGGCGAGATAGTGCCACCAATGTTTGACTGCTTGCACAACCGCATAGAACTCCACATCATAGGTACTGTACCGACTACGAGCACCTGCCAACTTCTCACTGTAATAAACAATAGGGCGACAATGTTGGCTTAAAACAGCTCCCACTCCTAATTTCGAGGCATCACAGTGTAATTCGAAAGGGGCGTCGAAATCTGGTAACACAAGTATTGGGGCTGTTGTCAACTTCGCCTTGATAAGTGAAAAGGCATCATCGGCTTCCTTAGTCCACGAGAAAGTGACATTCTTCATACAATCCGTCATAGGTGCCATAATAGTACTAAAATTGTGTACGAAGCGTCGATAGAAGGAGGTCAATCCATGAAAACTCCGGACCTCTGAAATTGTCTTTGGCGTTGGCCAGGAAGCCACAACATCAACCTTCTGAGGATCCACCCGTAAACCGGCCGCCGAAACCACATAGCCAAGGAATAAAACCTCCGAAGTCCCGAAGTCACACTTCTGCATGGCGATAAAGAGCTTCTCCTTTCTTAGCGCGTGTAAGACGTCTCAAAGATGTATCAAGTGGTCCTCCAACGTGGTACTAAAAATCAGAATGTCATCGAAATAGACAACCACAAACCTCCCGATGAACGGTCGAAGGGCCTGATTCATGACACGCATGAAGGTACTTGGTGCGTTTGATAACCCAAACGACATTACTAACCATTCAAACAATCCTTCCCGAGTCTTAAAAGCCATTTTCCATTCATCCCCAGGACGGATACGAATTTGATGATACCCGCTTTTAAGGTCAAGTTTCGTAAAAATTGATGCTTTACCGATCTGATCCAGTAAGTCATCAAGTCGCGGGATAGAAAACCTGTACCGAGTTGTGATTTTGTTGATAGCTCTGCTGTCTACGCACATGCGCCACGAACGATCTTTCTTCTTTATCAATAAGGCTGGAACGTCACATGGGCTTAAGCTTTCCCGTACATAGCCTTTGAGAAGTAAATCCTCTACTTGTCGACGAAGTTCTTCGTGTTCCTCAGGGCTCATTCGATAATGTGCCCGATTTGGTAAAACTGCGTTGGGTACAAGATCGATTTGATGTTGTATATCACGAAGAGGAGGCAAACCAGCTGGGAGGTCGTCCGGAAAAAGATCATTAAACTCTTGTAATAACGGCAAAAATGTTGATGGCGTTGATTGTTGTTGTAATGTAGCTGGAGACGTAGCGACCAAAGCAAAAATGGGACGTGAAGCCCGCAGCTCGAGTTCAAACTGTGCTCTCGAAATAATCAAAAGGTTCTGCTTGGGTTCCGTTTGTTGCTGGTTGGCGCAAGTCGTGAGGTCCTTTTCAGGTGAGGGAAGCAGCGTGATCTTCCGACCCTGGAATATAAACGAATGAGTGTTTGTTTTGCCGTTGTGTATAAGCCGTTGTGTATAACCTCGCGATCGTACTGCCAAGGACGCCCAAGTATTATATGTGACACGTCCATTGGAGCTATATCACAATAAAATGTATCCTTATAAAAGGATCCGATCGACAGAGTTACTGGGGTTCGTTGGGAAACGAAGACTTCAGCTCCTGTCTGCATCCATAAGAGGCGGTAGGGGTGTGGGTGGGCTTCCGCAGTAAGTGCTAGTTTGCGCACTGCTTCCTCAGAGACGACGTTAGCAGAGCAACCTGAGTCGACCACAAAACGACATACTTTCCCTTTGACCGTACACGTTGAGCTGAACAATGACGTTTGTTGCCATGCTTCACTTGTCTTTGGAGCAAAGCAATTACGACGTAGCATGAGCATTGTCCCGGTGTCCCATGCGACCTGTTCTTCGTCGAGCTCCTCTAGTTTCTCGTCCTCGTCATCATAGATGGGGTATCCGTTGATTTCCTTATCTGAGGCGAGCAGACCATGACGACCAAGAGTTGGGCAAGCAGTTTGAATATGACCTCTTTCCCCACAAGTGAAACAGCGTAGGGCGTTTGGTCGGGACGGTCTGGCGTCGACGTTTGTAGTGATATTGGCCGTTGCGCGAGGATTGTTCCGCGTGTTATATGTAGTATCACGACCTGATGACGGTTTTGTTTCGTCATTTGAAGTCGCTGAACTGTGTGGTTTTGAGTTGTTGTTCCATTGATTGGCGGTGTAGCGATTTTGCTGCTCTACCAGGAGTGCTCGTTGTCTTGCTTCAGATACTGAACTTGGATCAAATTGATGAAGCACCGTCTGAAGTTGAGTTCGCAGCCCTGCAATATATCGTGCCACCAGTTGGTCTTCCGAGTCTTGAATATCTACCCGAGTGAGTATCTGGTAGAATTCATTCGAATAGTCTTCAACGGAACGAGAGCCTTGACGGATATTGTGAAATTTTTGAAATAGAAGACGCTCAAAGTTGAAAGGGATGAATGTCTTGCGCATATACTTTTTTAATTTCTCCCAAGATGAGATCTTCTCTTTTCCACGTCGAGTACGGGATAGTTTCAGTTGACTCCACCACGCGGCTGCATGTCCGCGAAAGCGAGTTGTGACAAGAGGCACCCTCTTATGTTCTGGGACTTCCTTGAATTCAATGAATTCGTCGACAGCCACAAACCAGTCGAGTAAATCCTCTGGTTGCGATCCTCCGTGAAACTCAGGGATATCAATTTTTAAACCCGAAGTCCATCGAGGAGCGTTGTCATGATGGTGTTGTCGATGATACTGTTGATGAAGAAGTTGATCCCCGAAAGGATTGTCTACGTCGTCGTCTTCATGTTCCTCGAAAACAAGATTGTGGTTGTGATGTTGTCGTTGCGGTGGGTGTGCGATTGGTGCGTTTACCGCGTTTGCTGCGTTCGCCGTTAGCGCAGCCTGAACTCCGGCTTGAACTCCGGCCTGAATTGACTCAGCCAATGTTCTACGGATTTCATCATGAAAGTTTTCTTGGAAGTCTTCCAAGAATTGTTGAAAGTGTGTCCAGTCATTGGCTGGTTCTTTGCCCGGTCGAGGAGCCATCACAAGATTGAAACAACGATAGGAATCGAAGTTCAAAGTCTCTGATACCAACTGAAGGAGCGGAAGTACCTTTAGTAACCGATAATGCGAAGCTAACGTTGAATTCTGAGAATGCTTGTTATCTTAGCCTTCTTAACACCGTTGAATTCTTATAGAATGCCCGGAAATAAGGATTCAAGAGTTGTTTAAAACAAAGCTCTAAGTTTTATAAAAATCAATAATCAAAGTTGTGTGTCTCACAAACCTAAGAGATCACAATATATAGGGACAGAAGTCCTAAAACAAAAGAATAAAGGAAAAACTAAACGTATGAATAAAAGGAAAACCTAGATGACTTAGAAAAGGAAATAAGAAAACCAAGCTCAATGGGTTTAGGATGTACGCTACATCACAAATTTAGGGGATTGTTAAATCCTTTCAAAACTCTCAAATCATCAATACAATAAGCTCCCCTTAGTTCTTGCAAACGGTTCAAACATTACGTCTGTAAATAAAATTTGGGAAAATCGCATTTTAAACCCTCAGAGTGTCACATTATAACACTTTAAACACTGAACGTTTTTGACTAGCATTTTAAACCTTGAAAGTGAGATTTTTATCATAACAAACCTCCAAGTCAACTAGGTGACCTATACTGTTCATTTTGTGATGACGTGTCGGTTTTTTTTTCATTTTTTAAAAATAAAAAATAAAATACATTGAAAATTCGAAAAATACGAAAAGATCGAAAAAATTCGAAAAAATTCAAAAAATGTAAAAATTCAAAAAAATAGAAAACAACATTTCAAAATAAAAATAAAACAAATATTTTTAAAAATTAATCCAATTATAAACCAATAAATATATATAATATAATAACTTGAATGGTGATTCTAGATTCTGGTTTTTGGTTTTTGATTTTTTAATTTTTTTTGATTTATTAATACTTAACTTGTTAAATTTTCAAAATTAATCCTATTATTGGTATTATTTATCAAAAAGATATTTATTTTAGTAATTTTAAGTTTGTTTAAAAATAAATTAACTTATACGTGAAGTTCTTTAAAATAGTAAATAACTTTGAAATTAAATAAATAACTAATCAAACTTTAGTGAAACTAAAATATATGTTACTTATCTAAGAAGCTCAACGCATACCAAAACCTAACATATACAAATCTATAGGCATACATCTATATCATTTAATTATATTTCAAACTAACTTACAAAATTTTAGTTAAGGTCAAAAACATTTTAAGTGGTTTATGAGATTTTTTCTAGTTTCACAAAAATTTAACAAGTTAAATATTAATAAATCAAAAATTAAAAAAAAATAATTAAAAAAAAAAACAGAATCTAGTATCACCATTCAAGTTATAATATTATATATATATATATTGGTTTATAATTGGATCAATTTTTTAAAAATATTTTATTTTATTTTTAATTTTGAAATATTATATTTATTTTTGAATTTTATATTTTTTTGAATTTTTCAAAAAAATCGATTTTTTCTAATTTTTTCGAAATTTCAATGTATTCTATTTTTTTAAAAAAAAACCGACACGTCATCACAAAAATGAACAGTACAGGTAGACATATCAAAATGGGTATAATTTAGTGGATCAACCCAAACTTAACGAACCCATGGACTTTAATGAGTCAAGAATTTGAATCTTATTGGATAATTGAGTTTAATGGATAGTGGGTTTAATAAGTTTGGTTTAGAATGGATTGGACTAATATGAGTTAATGAATAACCCAAACCAAACCAATTTCTTCTTTAATTCCATTAAAAGAAATTAGAAGCGGTGACGATCCTCTCGAAAGCTCCGACGATTTCGCCTTCGGCTACCCTTTAAGCTTCGGCGGCGATCCTCTCGATCACCCTCTTCGGCCGCGACCCTCTCTATTTCACCCTTTTCGGCCGCGACCCTCTCGATCTCTTCGATTGATCTCGACCTCTTCAATTGATCTCTATCGTTTCTCATCTCGTCACCTGCCGTATCTTGTCATCTAAGAGGCTCGATCTCATCTCCATCTACTGTATCTCATCTCGTCACCTGCCGTATCTCGTCACCTAAGAGGCTCGATCTCATCTCCATCTTCTCGATCGTTATATTCGTTGTGAGTATTTTGTTTTCGTTGTGGGTTTTTTTGTATCGTAGAGCTTATGTTGATGGTTTTAATGGTTTCACATGGATTAGATGGTGAAAGAGGAGAGGAAGATTGATGATAAAGTTGCTAGGGAAAAATTCAGTCGAGTCATTATCCGACATAACCTTCCTTTCCTTGCGGTTGAATATAAGGAACTTAGGGATTATCTAAGTTATTTAAACCCAGATTATAAGTTTTACACTAGGAACACTGCTGCAGCCGACGTGGTTAAAACTTGGGAGAAAGAGAAGAAAAAGTTAAAGTCTGAGTTAGAAAATATTCCTAGTAGGATATGTTTAACCTCTGACTGTTGGACTGCTTCAGTCTCAGGAGATGGATATATAGTTTTGACTGCACATTATGTAGACGAGAAGTGGGTATTGCATAGCAAAATTTTGTCATTTTGTGATTTGCTTCCTCCACACACTGGTGATGTTTTAGCTAGTAAAGTTCATGAATGCTTGAAGGAGTGGGGAATTGAGAAAAAAGTGTTCACTTTGACATTAGATAAAGCCACAGCTAACGATTCTATGCAAGAGATTTTGAAGGATATGCTAAATTTGGATGATAATCTGTTGTGTAAAGGAGAATTTTTTCACGTGCGGTGCTGTGCTCACATCTTAAACCTGATAGTACAAGATGCTTTAGATGGTATTAGTGGTGCATCGTCTAAGATTCGAGATACTGTGAAGTATTTCAAAGCTTCAACAGCTACAAGGATTGCACTCTCAGATTGCATAGAAAGTGATGAGGAAGCTGTCTTCTCTTTGGATGTTCAGCATAGATGGAACTCAACTTATTTAATGCTTGAGAAAGCTTTGAGGTATGAGCGTGCCTTAAATAGGTTCAAAGTGGTTGATAAAAGCTATAGGCATTGTCCCTCGAGTCAAGAATGGAAGAGGGCAAAGATTATCCACGAGATTTTGATGCCCTTTTACTGTATAACCACTCTAATGTCTGGGACAAGTTATTCTACATCCAACTTATACTTTGGGCATATTTGGAAAATTCAGTGTTTGTTGGAAGTGAACAGGAGCCATGAAGATAGCATCATTAGAGAGATGATATCTAAGATGAAAAAAAGTTCGATAAATATTGGGAGCAGTATAGCGTTATTCTAGCAATGGAGGCAGTCTTTGATCCTAGGATGAAATTTAGACTCCTGAAGCGTTGTTTATGACGAGCTTGATCCCTTCACTTCGAAAGAAAAGATTAAACATCTTAAGGATAAGCTTTATAAGCTTTTTGAAGAGTATAGGAAAAAGTATCCTTTAACTCCTGTTGTGAGCTCTACAAGAGTAGACTCGCGTGTTGCTAAAAGAGGAAGAGGGAACTTGGATGTACAAGATGTAAGTTCTGTTTGAGTTATTTATTATGATCGTTGATTCATTTAAGTTTCAAATGATCTTTGATTACTTCTCTTTAAATGATACATGATCTGTTTGATTTAGATGATGTTCCAGACTATTTGGAAGAAGGAAAGTCAGCTTTGGATATGTACTTAGAGGATCCAAAGTTAGATATGAGGAGCCATCCTAATTTGAATGTTCTGCAGTATTGGAAAGAAAATATATATCGTTTTGGCGCTCTGACATATATGGCAATGGATGTGCTTAGCATTCCTATAACTACAGTGGCTTCTGAATCTTCGTTTAGTATTGGTTCTCAGGTTATAAGCAAGTATCGAAGTAGATTGTTGCCTAGTAATGTTCAGGCTCTATTGTGTACACGTTCTTGGATACATGGTTACCTACTTGATGATGAAGGTAAAAGTATTTTGTCTGTTGATTAGCATGATTTATTTGCTGTGAATTGAGATGAATTTAACAGTTCAATTGTATTGCAGAAAATGACGAAGGTGAGATGGTTATTATTCGAGCAAGCCCAAATGGAGTAGAAGAATTTGGGAGCAGCCAAAGAACTGAGAACCTTCAATCCAATCCATAATTAACTTCGACGTCCTCCACCGGTGAGAACTGAGAACCTTCAATCCAAACATTGTAAACTTGAGGTCTTACAAGCACTCAAAGTATTGTTTTTTAGCTTATAGATAGATTGAGTTTGATGGAACTGTTGTAGACTTGTAGTTTGCCGCTGGTTTGTGTGTTTTATGGTGTGCTCGAGCTTTAGCTTCTATGACCTTATTTGTCTGAAAGTTACTTAGTTAATCATCGCTTTAGTTTTCAGGTCTTAGTGTATTGTGAAACTTAATCATCGTTTTAGCTTCTATGACCTTTTTTTCTCTTACAAGCGCTAAAGTGTTGTTCCTTCCACTAGATTCATTGAGTTTTGATGAAGCTCTTGTACTTTAGCTTATATTACCTTGTTGTTTTCTGATAGTATCTTAGTTGTGTGCTCAGATCTTTGTAGCTATTTACAACAGTCAAAGACAGTTTTTCTGAGCTTTCGCAAGTTGATTCACTCTGAGCTCATTTCATGTTTCAGGCACTTGTAAGGAAGAGATTGGTTCTGTCAGTATGAAGAGATTCGTAAGCTTTTACGTTGGTGACGAAGAGGAGAATCTTAAGAGTCTTTTATAAATCTATGCTTTAGTTTTTAATTTCATGAAACTGCTGAGAATATGAAAATATTATTGTGAAACATGCATTTTATACAATTTTCTCCATTGTATTAAATTTTATGATTTTTAATTTATAAATTATAGAGAACAAAAAAGGTTATATGAGTTATGGTATTATTGGTTAATATTGTTACTATATAATAGTTAGTCAACTCATTAAAACCACTAACTCATTAATCTAAATGAATTAGAGACTAAACCAAACCATTCTAAATGAATTAGAGACTAAACCAAACCATTAGGTAAATGGTTTGGGTTGAACCCAAACCATAACCAATAGAAGACTGGATTTATTTGGATATTGTTTGGTTTGGGTTGGTTTACCCATTTTGACAACTCTAAGTACATGTCACCTAGTTGACTTGGTAAACAAGTAAACTTCATTGGAGGTTTGTTATGATAAAAATGTCACTTTCAAAGTTTAAAGTGCTAGTCAAAACATTCAGTGTTCAATGTGCGAGACTGTGACACTCTCAGAGTTTAAAATGCGATTTTCCCAATAAAATTTCGAGAGCATATCACATTGACATACTTTACCCTTGTAGTTTTACACTTTAACATACTTTATGCTTGCAGTGTACTTTCGACATGTGTTGGTCTTTTTTTGTGCCGAAATTGCCCCTAACAGAAAGTAAATGCTTTAACATAATAGATTACAACATTGGTTCGGTCCTAAACACTAGTTTGTGGTTACTTGACAACCGAGTTCGTGGTCACGGTTTTGTAAGTCTTGTTGGACTTGTGGTCATTGATTAATGTTGAAGGTATAGTCACAAGACAAACGTAACAGTTAGCCTAGCCGTAGTTGTGGTCAGTGGTCAAAAACAACTTGAAATTGTGGGCACTAGATATTGGTAAATCCGTAGATCCAGGCTGTTGGTTGGTGTATTTTCATCTTTATGGTCACTGCACAAAATCTTATTGCTCTGGCCATACCATAAACACTTGGTGGAAAAAATAGTAATTAATGGACTCATGAAACGGTGCTGTATATTCATCTCCCACTGTAACTGGCCGCCAATACCACACCTTACCTCGTAAGCTTCTTCCAATTTCCAGAACCCACATCGTTCACCTGACCCCTGCCCATAGCTGTCTTCGTACAAGCAATGTTCCTCAAGAACCTCACATCATTGTTATGGTGAGCGTCACGCAGGTAATGGCTCCTCGAAAAATTTGATTCAGAACCATCACTATCACCATCTTCTTCAGCCACGAGTGTTGGAGGAGTGAGGGCTTATGGTGGAGTTGGACGAGATTGAAATCTTGCGGCGATGGAGACATAAAGAGAAGAAGATAAAGTTTTTTAAGTACAAGGGCTTTTTGGGTAAATTACAAGAACAAAGTACATGATCAGTCCAAAGTATGTGTAAGTGTAAAATGAGAGGGTAAAAGTATGTCTAGATGTAATTTTTTCTAAAATTTCAAACATAAAAACATTCTTTTGGATCATTATAAGTTGGCAAAATAAAATAACACATAAGCAAGTCAATGTGTGTGTGAGTTGTGAATAGTTGGTGAACTTGGTCTTAGGCCCGTGTTAGACTTTTAGCCCAATAGGAAGAAAAAATGTTAAAAAGAACTGAAGAACCATGTGCGTTCTTGCATGAGGTCTCAAAGCCCAACCTCTTGGTTCTATTTAGTGCAATGATCTTTCTTGCTTTCTCACATGTTATTATGACTGAGATATTAATTATTTAGTAGCAGAGTGCCTAAATTAAACTAGACGATAAAATGTTGATTACTACCTAAAGTTAATTAAGAACATCCCATAATAAAGTGCATATCACACAGTTAACTTAATTCAATCTATATAAGTGATACAGAATTAATATTATTATTTTTGTAACAGTTGAAGCTCCGTATAATCTCTTACATATTCGAAGTTAGCTTTTAAATATTCCAATTTTAAATATATAAGGTCCATAATTTCTCTTAGTTCTGAAGTCAGCTTTTAAATATTTTTATCTGAAAGGTATTGTTCTGTATTAAATGTGATTTGAACTCGGAGCACAAAAAAACTAATTTCTCTGATGGAAATTGCATGGTATAACACCAACAAAAAATTTAAAATTCACTCACTAACCAGAATAACACGATCTCTCACATTTTTTCTCTTCCTATCTCTTTCTATCTTATTTCTACAAAACCAATTTTCTTTTTTTTTGGCTATTTCACAAATAAGCTCATTCTCTTATACAACCAACATGTTAGTAACATTTTTTTTGTCAAATTCTAAATTTATTTCATAAAAATGGCATTGTGATACAAGTAAACCTGAATTAAAATCTGCTACAAATAATAAAGGACTATCTAAAAATCCCCCAAACAGATAAAAATATTCTTAAACACAATACTTAAGTCTGATTAATCTCAATCCAGTAACTAAGACAGTAAGACTAAAGCTAGAGGAGTAGATAAGCCGTTAACACTTAGCAACCAGTATGACCAACTGAGCTAATTCATGAACCTCCAAGACAAATAGTCAAGGAAGAAGCGAGCAACAACGGAGATAATCTTGGAGGATACATGCGGAGGCGGTTAGGCGTCCCGCCCCTGACCCTCACAAAAAGAGAAATCCGTAATCAACCATTCCAGAGGCAAAAAGTGGAGGAGATTGTAGATCTTTGCTGATAACTCTAAAGTTAAATAATCTAGATTTAAGGTTTAAAATTGGGGGATATGATAGGTTTTGGAACGTAGAGTTTATGATTCTAATAAATATATAAATACATACTTTAAAAAAAATAAAATTTGAAAAAATAAAATTTGAAAAAAAAATCGAAAAAAGAAAATTAAAAAAAGTTCGAATTAAAAAAAAAGTCAAATTTGAAAACTTTTTATTTAAATAATTATTTATTATATATATAGAAAGAAGAAAAATATAAGAATTTTTTGCTTCTTAATGAAGAAAATATTGTTTTAGTGAAGATAAACATGAATAATGATACAAACAATATGGTAAACATGAACTTTGTTCAAACATCAAACATTATAATGCTTTTGTACATCCTATTTAAAATGGACATCATGTATATAGTAGAAGCGGAAGTAAGTGGATACAAGTCAAGTTAATGACGAAAGTCAAGTGAAGCAATAACAAGAGGCACGAAAATAAAGTTAACCAAGATGCGTTTAAGACTTGAAATCTAAACAAAGTGGAAAGGTAAGCTTTTGATGATTTTAGTCGAATGGCAGAGGAGTGTTGGATGATCCCAAGACCCATTCCCACCTATTTAGGATAAATCCAGAGAAATTGTCAAAATCATCTCATTCATATAATACCATTTTTCACGTTTAGCTTAACCATATTTATATCATTTTTAAAAAGGTAAATAGACACATTTATAACTCTAAGTTAACTAATCAGACTTAAAATTTAAATTTGAGAGTTGAAGTTGAAGTATTGAAATGTGGGGTTTAGAATTTTAATAAATATATAAATAAATGTCAAAATTTCTTTTAAAATTTTTTAAAAATAGTTTCAAAGAAAAATTTCGAATTTCAAAAATAAAATTTGAAGAAAAATATATATTCAATTTTTTTTATAAAAAAATTTGAAATTAAAAATGTATAATTCGAAAACCATATAAAATTATTGTTTTTTATTTTTACTTTTTACTATTTATTTAAATAATTATTTATATTTTTATATCTATAAAGTAAAGGTATGATCTTTTGACTTTTTAATGAATATATATTTTTGAAAATGTCTATTTCATGAAGGTAAACATGAATTGTGGTACCAAAAAAAGGTAAAAGTGAAATTTCTCCATAATTTTAAAAATTAAGTTTTTATTGTTACAATGTTCACTATTGTGTTCATTAATGGATTGAACAACATTTATAATTTCTTAGCATGGATTTTGTTTTGTCCAGAGGTGTAAATAGTATCGTCCCTAATATTTTGGTGGCTTAAAGCATAGATATCAAATGCGGCCATATATATACATAATAAATAATATATATTTGTAATCTTATATCTATTAATAAAAAATCTTAGAAATAAAAAAAATGTTGATTGTACTTAATATATTCGAAATTAATTTTGTAAAATTTATTAGTTTAGATATTAACAAAAAATTATTTCTAATTTGTCTATTTTTGAAGTTTATTAATTATAATCTATTAATATATTTGTGGCATTTTTCCCAAAGGATGGTTTCAAAATTTAAAACCATGATTGAAATCACGGAAAGACTGATGTTCTAACTTTCACGAAAAGCTGAATTCTCTACAATATGACCTTAATAACATGGGTGGTTTTCTTTTCTAACTGGTTAATTTTAGTTCTTAATAGGTATTAGCTTGATGGAGAAAAAAAAGATGACATTCATCATCATCACCATATTTATAAGTATTGGGGTATAATGAACATCGTTCTGAATATTGATTCTTAGTAGTGGCCGTGTGTGGTCCAAAACCCTAATTATGCAATATGCAGAGGAGGATAAGAGGTTGACAGGTTTTGATTGAAAGCCTTTCTTTCTCGCTTTTCCCTCAAATGAAAGCAATCCTTAAAAAGTTAAATTATTTAGATTCTCAGTCTTGTAATTAATTCCAAACTACGTCAAATCGAAAAAAAAAATCCAAATGTTTTTGTAATGTTTTGGAGTTTATCCAAATTTAATTGTACTCTTCGTATCCATGACTCGTGACTCTGTTTAGCTTATTTGTTTTTTCTTCTATTCCATCGTTCTCATGAATCATGATCAAATCAAAACTCCAAGAATCTATTGATAAAAAAAATATGTTTGCATTAATATTTAAATAATGTAAATGAAACTACGAAGAGGACATAATTCAAAGATATGGCTATTAGTTAATGCAAATATATAGAGATAATACTTTTTAAATATAGGAACGATTATTCAAAAAGCTTCTGGCAATCTATAACTCAATTCCTAAATAGATAAATATAAAAAAAACATGAACTTGATAAAAAAACATGAACAAGAACAAGAACAAGAAAACATCAAAATATTTGAGGAGCTTGCATCATATAAATGAAAGATTTCAGAAACAAAATCTATCAAACTCATATAAATAAGTAAAATGCTTGCAGTACCAGATCCAATATGACAAAAATATAGTAACAAATATTGTTCATGCACCACTGAGAAAACATCCATGATGGCTCGGACACTAGAGGCAAAGTATGCCTTATAAGGATATTCGGACGCTCAAGTCAAAAAGTTCTCGAAAATATTTAGGTGAATGTTTAGAGAACAACTGCATCATGTGATATGCGGTAATTCTTAGTTTTAAAAGGTTAAAAAAAAAATTACAAAAAAAGGTTAGAAAAATTTTGAAGTATTTTTTTCAGTGTATCTTGAGAGTGAATTGGTAACACCCCACATGCGACCTAGATCAGGTAAAGGTGCTAATCTTCTCATGGCTAAACTGTCTGTCTTATTTTTAAGTTTTGAAAAACAAGTGAAATTTCTAACATTTGCCAAATAGTGAAAACACATTCGATAAAATTTGAAGAAGAAAGAGGTTCCTTCACAGAAACTCAAAAATCAGGGCTTCTTTTCATTCTTAATGGAATCAACATTCAGACAGGTTCATATTGCAATTATCTTACAAAATATTAAAACTGCAGTCAATTTTTTAAACTCGCACTTCCTATACAAATTGTTTAGCCGCAAGGAGATTAGTACCTCCTAAATAAATAAATAAGATTGACCGTTGAGTAGTCAAAGATTACACATCACTAATGGAAGCTGGGGAATGAGAGTTGGGTTATTGAGAAACATAATCTCTCGTTGCTTTAAATCTCTATCTACTCTCCTTATCATAACCATCATTACTCCACTAACCACTTTTGTCTTTTCCATTAATATATTGTAATTTTACTTTACTTATATAAATTCAGCCTCCACTAACCCTCTTTTAACATTTTTTTTGATAACTAGAAGGAGTTCGAGTCAGATCCTAATCTCTTTTTAGATCTAAGACCACCAGTATTTGCTAATATTTGATGGCATAGCGTAAAGTATTTTTCAACGGAAACCGAAATAAGAGTACAACAGAACCAATATTTGTGCTAAACGACTAACACAATGCACGGTTAGTAAGGCATTTGAATACTTTCGATCATGAAGGTTTTATCTTTTTTTCTGACTTGTGTGGACATATTAGTTTCCAAATGGGGAAATGGTTTTTAACACAGATTATTAGATTATACTCTATTATTTAAAGTAAGTGACCTGACTATAAGAACGTTGTATATTGTTTAAATCCTAATCCACACCAAAAATAGTAAAAAGGAACCATAAAGATTTTTTTGCCATGGAACATTTAGTTATTCCTGTATAAACTATCAAGTAAAACTACAAAAAGGTTCTGTTGGCCTATAATTATATTACTAACTTATGGCGCATATATGTCTGGTACGACTCCTAATTGTCGTTAGACAGAAACAATCTTATCAAATCAAAATAAAATTGGTTGTACATTGTCTGCAAATGCTTTATACATTTATCTACACCCATGCATATATATGTCTTGATATAAAATTATAAAAATATGACAGAACGATGAATCTCGGAACTTGCAGATGTGAAGTGAGCATTGTACTGAGTGCGTCTATTCTAAATCAATCTTCCACCAACAGTAAGATGAAAGTTGAAACAAGGAAACTATGATCAGTGTTATTTGACATTTTTAACTCCCAATCAATTGAAGACACACAGACACTATATATACACGTATATTTACTTAGATGAATGATACATATCAATGATGTCATCTCAGTTAATACGATGATATTCAGATAATATCTCATGACTTGCGTAAAATTCAAAGGTTAATATATTTATATCAAATCTCGAAGAAGAAAAGATCAAAATATTTCTTATCTAATTATCCGATATTGATGGAACACATGAATAAAGACCCTTTGATGTCTAACCGAAATACGAATGAATGTATGCACGTGTAATTGAAAATATCAAGACGTAATTGCAAAGTAGCAAAAGATCGTGAAGGATTGCGTTGTCCTCATGATGTACATAGTAAGTTTGGTAGCCCAACTTATCAGTCCCACGTTTTTAGGTCCAAATGTATACATTTATACACACATTTCTATCTTAGTTCATGCATTTTCATCACACAATCTAAACATATTGATTGTTACTTAGATTACAACAGAAGTTGAAATCTAGAGTTTAAGTCCGTACATTTGATCGGGTAGAAACCAAGTGGATCACAATATCACGTATCCGACATAAACAGTTATTTTTGTCTATGCATAGATTTATACTCGAGCTGGATACTAATTCATATTCTTTACGATATGTAATAATGATTTTCGTAACCATACGTGTAATTATAATAAACAAAATGAATAAGAGAATATAGTAGAAGCAAAACATGGGATTAAAGGGGATGAGGGTTAAGGGGGCCACCACAGTACATATTAGGTCTTAAAAGACAAGCTTAGCTGTTTTCTTCCTTTTAAAACCAATCACTTTGTTTGGTCTTAAAGAAAAGTTTTTTCATCATTTTAGGGTTTTCTAGCAGGATTGAACAAAAGATTCATTCACGCACTTGCAAACATAATTTAATTTTCCTTTCATGATATTAATTGTTACAATCTGTATCAGCACCCACTTCTTTAGATATTACGTTATTCTATTGCTTATTGTTACGATCATTGATAAGTTAGTTAAAACAATAAAAATAGATTATAAGCTAGCGCGCAATATATACATGATGGAATATGATAATGTTTTTTTCTTCTGAAAGTTTCATATAGCAGCAGTTTTTTTTTATCCGAATACTACGTTCAAGGATCATAATACTATCAACTAAAAGACGGGTGCCTAACTCACATAGTGGTGCGGCTCCATGTCTCATGCTTATAATTGCACGTGATTTTTTTTCTTCTTGGTATCTCCGGAGTTACGGATATTTTTGAACATTATTACTAAACCAATAGGTTACAGTAGACAAATAAATCTCTTTTCTAGCTAAGCCTAGCCAAGTTCCAATTTCTGACTCAGCATAATTAGTTAATCACTTCCAACTGGATGAAGAAACTTAGTGACTGAGTAAAATGAATTTTAAATAACATGAGCAAAAGAAACTTCCAGCACATTTAGGTTCATAACCCAAAAAGAAGATGTACTCATTCAATAACATGCATACACATGTGAATGCATAGTTGTGGACGCCAAAATAAACTTAAATTAAGAAAAAACATATTTGCATATGTTGATTATCGGATGAAAATATATGTTGCATATATCCATCTAAATATATGAAAATATTTGATAAGTTGATTATCGGATGTGAATCTGAATATGTGATAATGCATTAATATATACCATGATCATGTACATCTACACACACACCCATATATATATACATACTGACATACACACGAAAAATATCTAAGGTTGGTTGTCGATTGCTATCAGGAATGCTATAAATATGTCATCTAGGGTTAGGGTTAACAACTCTTGTAATTGTCTCGATCTTTCACTCTCATTTCTATCTCCCACCGTAGAAATTTAAAGTAATAAAAATTATTTATATATAGATATATCATCTTCTTAAATATACCTATATATATACATCACATTAATACATTATTACAAATTTAAATTTTACAAAGGAGTCGAGAAGAAGAAGAAGAAGCATATGAGAAAGCGTCAAGTGGTGTTGAGGAGAGCCTCGCCGGAGGAACCTTCTAGAAGCTCGTCGACGGCTTCGTCTCTGACGGTGAGAGGGTTGAGATACGGCGAGTGTCAGAAGAACCATGCCGCGGCGGTCGGCGGATACGCCGTCGATGGCTGCCGTGAGTTCATGGCAAGCAACGGAGAGGAAGGTTCGGTGGCAGCGCTAACGTGCGCCGCCTGTGGCTGCCACCGCAGTTTCCATCGTAGAGAAATCGAAACCGAGGTTGTTTGCGACTGTAATTCACCTCCTTCGACTGGAAACTAGACCAGTAAAAACTAGACCTAGGTAAGAGTTAATTGGTTGTGTCTTTGTGTGCTATATATTATATATATAATACACGGCTGAAATTCTGAAAATATATATTATATTGTTTTAATACCTTCGTAGTGTCAAGGGTTTGTGTCTCGTTGAGAAGTAAAGCAGAAAATTTCAGAGATGTATAGATTGGAGGTTGTGGAAGATCTATAATAACTGGATGCTTTAAGCATGTCTCAGAAAAGATCTATGAAATATGAAGCTTATAAGTTTCAAGAAAAAAGAAGATTATTGTTGTTTTTATGTAATGTTTTATAAAGTTTGATTTTCTGTTTCTGGTCAAATTAATGTATTTTGATTATGTGGTCGAAGCATATATCGTTTCAAATCAATGTCACTTTAAGACAAACTACTAAGTGTATTGTGAAATAAATTTGTAACAAATTTAATCTTGTATTCTTAGAACATGTATATATGGGTATTTCTTGATGAATGAACGAGATTGATTGTTCCCTTAACATATATGGAAGGTTCCTCTCTTGTAACAAAGCTAGATAAATATAGAAATAGAATTATTGTTTCTCTCAATTTCTTAATTGTTCATATATACTTCTAAAAATTAGAACGGTTAAAGACATTGTTACCCTTAATGAATTTTATATATAATTTATTATATAATTAAAAATGAATTTTATGTTAATAATATTAGATTATCAGTTATATTAAATAATTTATTATAAAGTAGTATAGTAAAATTTTCAAAATAAGTAACATATTTTCTAAAAACAAGATAATTATTATATATATCATGTTGTTATCTAGAAATAATATTTTCTATTCTAAAGTCGAAATTTTTTTTAAAAAAATTATAATTAAATATTAACTAAGCAAAAACATTTGTATCAAGATATTTTCTAAATTATTTCTAATACGTGAGTGTTTTTAAAGTTTTAACACAATAATAAGTATTTATAGTTTGATGAAAAAAATTCTCATATATAAATAAATTGATGTTTGTTTTAAATCTTTTAAGAACATAAATAATTATTTATTATGCAAAATTTTAAACTAATAAATATTTGTAAAAAAATTTGTATGTACGGACAAAATACATCATTTTATATTAATTTTGTGGAATGAGAAGAGAAAAACGGTTAAATTTGGTTATGCTGAGAGGACTCCTTTTGCCTTTAAAAAAATATGGAACTTGTGGTAGTTAACTTTTAAATCACTATTACATATATTAATGTTATTTTCAAAAGTACATGTTTCAAACTAGAGATCGATTAAATTATATAAGTTCATAATTACCGATTGTGCCATAAGGTACCACTTCCTTCGGAATATGCCTTTCCGTGCATGTTTCCAGTAATAAAATACTCTTTTACATTTCCAATATGGAAAAATACTCTTTTACATATTTTACATATTTTGTGTTAAAAGATAGTTTTCTTCAAGTTTATATAAAATGACTAGAAAATTAAAAAAAAAAAAACTTTGAATTAAAAGGAGAGCCAGAGGCCCACAGATCTAATCTTTGTTGGTTGCTAACTTGCTATGATGAAAAAGATTAGTTTTTAATTGATTTATTAAAGAACCGTTGAAACTAATGATCGTTCATGAGAATGGCTTGTGATTTCTGATGATTAGATTTCCATTAAATCAGAATTAGGTGGGAACTAAATCTAATCTAACTGAATACTCACAAAAAGTACAAAATAGTTAAATAAAGAAATAAAAATTAAGGAATGCCAAAACAAAAGAAAAAATGAACTGTTACAATCTCCAATTAATAGGGTTTTGAGCTGTTGTTACTGCGATAAACTACAGCAAAGACCTGATGAATTAGGTGTTACCATTCGAAGAAAGTTAGATATCTTTGAAATAACATGTGAGATGTATCATCATGAACGTACATTGTTAGGTATTTGAATATGGAGAGAAACAACTCCTGCTGCATATGTTTGTTAGCAACATTGTACCGAACTTGGTCAGGCCAATGTCGATTTTATATCCCTACAGTTTCATATGTTTAATATATATCTATGCTGACAAAATATATTATACTTCAAGAAAGATGACGTTCTATTTTGTAAGGATTTACAACACAAGTGATAGATTAATTAAAAAAAAAAAGTTTTCCGATCGGGTTCAATCAGCACATAATCACATTCTCATGAATCTAGTTATATTCCTAAGTTTTCACACTCAACCATTCACTTGCCCCCGATCGGTGACATACCATCCCATCGTGGACTGGACTAAGACCAAACGGGAAAAGTGTCAATTTCAACCCCAACAATTTATGTCGTGCCAAATACAACCCGAACAAATAGTCAGTGTCAAATACGGTTTTAACTCAATTATAATTTTAAAAAATTACATTAATTTCTTAAAACGTGCCTAAATCTACATTGACTCTAACCAAAGTTAGTCAATCGTTACCAAAAACACGACTTCATTTTGATCTAATTTTTTTTAAAAAATATGGTCATTCCAGGACTCAAACCCGTGCTTTGATACCCGTTCAAAAGGGCACACTAACCACTAGACTAAAGAAACATTTGAAATATTATTAAAAATTTGAAATTATATAAACTACTATACATCTTCATCTTATCCAATTAAAACTATGGTGATGATTATTTATGATTTATATAAATACATTAAAATCCTTTTAATTATCATAAATTTAATAAATTTATATCTTACTAAAATATAAATAATAAAATATTTATACTTATACGAAATTAAATATATTTAAAACTTTGAAACTATTTATAAAAGTTTTATACAATTTTATAATTTTATTTTAATTTTTTTTAACCTTGAATGGTAATTTTTTCTTCAAAATTAATACAACATACTATATATTTTATGTTTTTATATTTTTAGTTATTGTTTAATATGTCTAATATTTTGAACAAAATATCTTAGTGAAAGAAAGGTAAAAGGCCTATTAACGTTTTGAACAAAATATTACAAATATATAATATTAACTTGCTGACAAAAAAATATAATATTAACTTTGGAAAATAAAAAAATCCACGTAAGTTTAAAAATTAAAAATAATGTAAATAAGAAAGTTTTATAAATAGCTTCAAAGTTTTAAGTATATTTAATTTCTTATAATTAGAAATATTTTATTATTTATATTTTAGTAAGATATTTTATTATGAAAGATATGATAAATAAAAAATGTTAATATATTTATCTAAATCAGAAACAATCATCACCAAATTTTTAATTGGATAAGATGAAGAAGTATAGTTGTTTATATAATTTCTAATTTATAATAATTTTTCAAAAATTTACTTTAGTCTAATGGTTAATGTGCCCCTTTAAATGGGTATCGAGGCACAAGTTCAAATTCCGGAATGAACATATTTAAAAAATCAAAACGATGTCGTTTTAGCTTGTTAACGGTTGACTAACTTCTGTTAGAGTTAATGTTGATTTATGCACATTTTAAGAAGTCCGGGTAGTTTTATTGAATTATAATTGAGTCGAAATCGTATTTGACACTAACTATTTGTTCAGGTTATATTTGGCACGACTAAAATTGTTGGATTTGAAATTTGCATTTTTTCCCGACAAAATACAATGCTATCACGTAGTATACATATTCCAGTTCTGATATTCTCGAAATCTTAAACTATTCTCAACTCCATTTCATATTATTTGGTTAAATAATACTTATACTTTTCTCTAGATTTTGAATTATGAATTAGTAGGTCCACATGACTCATACCTGGACCATAAATAATTAGTTCGAAGACTCTTACATCGCTAAACTAAACATCTCTTATGTGTATTTCTTCAATGACTTCACATTCACAACTATGTCAAACCATATCTAGTTAAAACTCTAAATAGTCAGTTTTATATTCGATTCTTCAAAACGCAATCTAGTCTAGATGAACCATACCAATATTATAAAAGGATCATCAAGAGTTTTGTATCATTGGAAACTAATCGGAGAGCGGCTTAGGGCGTTGATTGACGACAATTGACTGACAATTACTTCAAAATTCTGAGAATTTTATAGTTCTTATTTTATTAGAACAAATGGTGTATAAGTTTATTAAAGTCTTACTTGAACAAAATTATTGCAGTATCTAATCTAATCTATTAAAAAAGACGGCATGACTCTTTTTTTTTTTTCGATCAACAGTCATGACTCTTTTAATGTGTGATATTTTAAAATAAACCATCTACTAGAATTGATTACATTAGAAAAGCATTAATGCTGTCTCTTAGATAGGTTTTTAGTGTAATTGTGATTTAAAAAGAAAAAAGAAAAAATATAATTACCACAAGAGACGTCTCCTAATTAGGGTGCGGAAGAGCCGTCTCTTCTATTGCAATTAACACAGGTACTTCCCTTGCAATTCTCCACTGTTTTGCTTTTATTGTTTCTTACGTTTATCTATATCTTTATGCAGACAGACACTTCTCTTGCTATTGAAGCTAATTTGATGTGAAGGTGGGAGTTCGAGAGCATCGACCAAGCTGTAACGAATATGTCTCAGTGGTTCTCTGGATCAAAATCTGAAAGATCTTGCTTGATGGAATATCTTGATACAACTAAAGGTATTATTCCCTTTTCATTAATGGCTTATCGTTCTCTAGATCAAGTAAGCTTACACAGTATTGTTCCCTTGTAATCTTCTCTATATTAAGTTTTGGTAAAACCAAACAATTTGATCACAATTTTTTTCTCTCTCGTTCTTTCTATAAAGTCATATTCTCTTCTCTCCTTCTCTGTATAAAGGGTTAATCATTTTCAATATAAACCAAATAATTTTTTTTAAAAACTCTTAATTAAGAGACTAGCATTGGAACATATAAATGTTAGTGTCTCTTAACTAAGTTCTTAAATAACATTTATTATTAAAAAAATCATTAAGAGACCCTAATAGGGTTGTAGGGTTAATCATGCTCTTACATTTTTCAATCGTTAATAACTTTAATATTAAGTAAAGACAATATTAGAAACACATCTCGACATCTACTCTATAACCAAATGAACTAATATCATTGAGCCAGCTCATGACTTTAAATGAATACTTTTGTTCTTCGGTCAAAGACATAAACGTCTATAACTCATTCACGTCTCGGAAGTGTTACTCTATAATAAACTAATATCATCTTTCCAGTTTCTGATTTTTAATGAATATCAAGTTCATGTCAATTTTGACGGTCACATGCGTTTTCCCAGATTCTATGATTTATTGTGTTTTGGTAGTGCTGTTTTTGCAGTCAACGAAAGCGAAGACAATATTTAAATTATGCTCGCTTGATACAATTAAGTTGATTTAGTTGTCCTATCATTTACTATAGATTATTTGATTGTAAGCTTTGAACATTTGTTAATAATTTAGTGAACACATTGAGCATTTGGAGAAGATGAAATTGGTGCATTGTTAACGTCATTAAGAATTTGTACCTAGATCATTTTAAACCCATCTATGACTATATTTTAGTAGTTACAAATTTTCAACCGCAAGATTAAAAATATCATTCAGTTGTATCTACTTTTAAATATAAACTAGATCTCGATCCGTGCAACCGCGCGGGTTTTTGTTTTCATTTATTTTTATATAAATATTTTGTTTTCAATTCTAAATTGGTATATATTATACTTCTTCCGTTTCAATATAGATGATGTTTTAGAATGATTATTTTGTTTCAATTTACATGAAGTTTTGAGATTTTAAGGTTAACTTTATTTTTATTGAAAAAAGTATTATGAAACAGCGAGAGTAATATACATGTGTCTATCAATTTTTAAAACATAATAAGTTTACGGTATATTTTTTTCATTGAATAGATTGTTTCAAACTTTCACATGTATTTGTATCTTCTTATATATATATTTTTGGATTATTATTTCATTATTAAAATCGTAACTATATATATAAAGATTAGTAAAATATTGTTTTATTGTCATATTCAAAGATATTGTAATATTTTACAAATTTAGAAAGTTTTTAAAAAATTAAACATTTCGCTTCATAGATTTATATTATCGAGTAAATAATTAAACATTTATTTTTTGTTTAATTTTTAAAATAAACTATATAGTTTAAAATTTGTTTTCATTGGTTTAAGGTAGAGATTAATCACTGTTAGATAATATGATTTTTGATATTTAAAAAAAAATCTTTATAATTTTAAAAGTTAATATCGACAAATATTTAAATATTTAACTTATGAAGATATAATATTACAACATTAAATTATGTATATTTAATTTATACTATCTATAAATCCAAAGGATCTTCTATTGTTTAAATCAAATTATTGATAGCCCAATAAAAATTTCTGGTATGCCCAAAATTTAAATGATAAGATTAGAGATTAAATGTAACATGATTTTCTAGAAATATGTCCATTAGGTCTATTTTTAAAAAAAATACACATGAATCAAAGTTGTGACTTCTATTTTAATATATAAGAATATTGATTATCGTGTGAGTAATAAAATATAGGATATTCTACGCATAAATTTCAAAGCTTGGAGATCAAGATCACATATTTATTTTTGCCGACACCTTCTCAAATGGTTTCCTACATTTGTCGAAACAGAATTACCTAATATACTTATATTTTCCATAACAACTAATTCATAATATCCTCTATATAATATATTTGATACCAGATTTACGATGAATATATCAATATCTACAATATAGGTAACCATAACAACAGATTCTTAATATATATTTTTTTTGAAAACAAGACATTCACATACTCATATTGACTCTGTAAACCAAATCGGTAACTCTGCATATATGTGAACGACGAAAGACCGTTGTTTTCTAGCACTGCGTGCTAAGCTATCCGCCCGTTGGTTCTCCGTCCGAGGTATATAAACGATGTCTGAGTTGAGGAAACTTCTTTGTAAAAACTTGATATCTTTCAGATAACTTTCAAATGCTGGTCATTCTTCTGGTTCCGAAACTATCTTCACCAATTGAGAACATCTGTGGCAAACGTAACATGAAACTGTCTTAAATTCTTCATACATTTCATTGCCCAAATCAAAACTTCCACCTCCGAATGAAGAAGTGAAAGACATGCCCTTACATTCCTCGCCCCTAATAAACCATCAAAACCCGGTAGGGTACTATACCAGCTTTGTCCTGAAAATAGTTCATTATCTTTCCATGAACCATCTATAAAACACCAACGTCCTGAAGTTACTAATGGGGTTCTGGTCTCCACCTGAAGTTCCTTCTTTTGATCAGTGAGTACATGTGCCTCAACCCAAAGTGTTGATTCCAATTCTGCTAATTTAAATGTTTTCCTTGGGTCAATATCCAGGTTACTAAATACTTTATTATTCCGACATTTCCATATGTACCATAATATCCATACAAATTGATGGTCATCCATCTTTGGATTGACTCTCCAAAAAGATGATCCATGTTACCAAAAAAAGACCTTACAGGAAAAAAATTAGGATTCGATGGTATTTTAGATAATGCCCACACTTGACGTGTTGGAGGACATTTAAAAAAAACATGGTTTATTGATTCCTCCGGGTCTCCGCATCGAGCACAACATATGTCTCCTTGTATTCCTCTCGCCTTTAGTTTTTCATTACCCCTATACAACCTGAAAGGAGTTGCCATAAAAAAATGCTTAATCTTCGGCGGACACCGCACTTCCCAACAGAAGGCTTTAAGTAAATCCACTGTGGGCCCAAAAATTTCTGGTGGTTTTTCCTTATCAGGATAGACCCGTTCCACTTGATACCCTGATGTTACCGAATATTTCCGATTGTTAGTGAAATGTCATCCATTCCTATCTTCTATCTAATGTTTACTTAATGGGATACTTTCAATAATTTTTACATCATGAGGATCCACCAAAGCCCTAATTGCAAGAAGGTTCCAAGTTTGGGATTCTGAGTTGATGAGGGAATCTACTGTGAGGTCCTGGTAACTGTGTTGAAGGTTTTTGTTTGCCGGTCTCGGGTGAGTGGCTGGGATCTAAGGATCATTCCATATCGAAATAAATGAACATGTTCCCACCTTTTTAATTAGTCCTTTACAAACCAAAGGTCTAGCAGATATAATACTCCTCCAGCCATATGACGGGGAGTAAGAGCGGATCGGTTCTAGGGGTGAAGCATTCTTGTAGTACCGTCCTTTGAAAACTCTAGAAAAAAAGAGTATTTGGCTTTTCAATCAGCCTCCACAATTGCTTTCCAAGCATCGCCGTGTTAAAATCCATAAGATCCTTAAAACCTAGTCCACCATTGTCTTTAGGCACACATACCTTATCCCATGATTTCCAATGCATGTCTTTTGTGCTCCCTTCTGGGCTCCACCAAAACTGAGCTACTGCACTCATTAACTTCTTTATTGTAGCTTTTGGTAACCGATAAAAATAGACATCACATGTTTTGGCAGGGCTGTGACCACTGATTTAATAATCACCTCTTTTTCTCCTCTAGTAAAGAATTAAAAGTATATCCATTAACCCTATTATTCAAGCGATCTTGAACAAACTCAAACACATGTACCTTAGATCCTCCAAGGCTTTCGGACAACCCTAAATAAGATCTCATTCCTCCTAAATTCTGAATACCCAAAATATCTCTCATTTCTTGGCGACTGGATTCTTTGATCTTATGTCGAAATTGAATTGAGAATTTCTGGAAATTAATTTGTTGCCCTGAAACAGCCTTGTATTCCTTTAAAATCCTGAGAATGGTTTGACACTCTTCCTTATTTGCCTTGCAAAAGAAAAAGCTATCATCGGCAAATAGTAAATGAGAGATTGCTGGACAAGCTCTTGCTACCTTCATATCGGTTAATTGTTTCACTCTCTCCGCCTTCTTGATATTCATAATTAAAGCCTCAGAACACATAATAAATAAATAAGGAGACAAAGGGTTCCATTGACGTAAGCCCCGCTGGGAATTATAAGGCCTCGTGGCTGACCATTGAGAAGGACCCTATATTGAACCGAAGATATATATTCCAACATTAAGTTGATCCAACGAGGATCAAACCCCATTTTGTGAAGAAGAGCCTCAATAAAACTCCACTATATTCTATCATACGCCTTGTTCATATCTGTTTTAATCGCCATAAACTTATTTTGACATGACTTATTGGTTCTCAGTCCATGAAACATTTCCTGCGCTATAAGAATATTATCCGATATTAACCTTCCTTCCACAAAAGCCGATTGTGTCTCCGATATTAGACGTGCGAGGCAAATTTTCAGTCGTTGACACAAAACTTTCGAAATAATCTTGTAACCCACATTACATAGACTTATCAGCCTCAGTTCCGTCATCTTTGTAGGCCTCTCTATTTTCGGAATCATACAAATATTCGTAATATTTAACCGTGGATCCATATCTCATGAAACCAAAAAAGTATTCACCATCTCGACTACATCCTTCTTAATAACATGCCAGAAATGCTGAAAAAATGGATGTCATTCCATCCGGACCTGGCGCTTTCTCCGGATGCATCATGAATAAAGCTTCTCGGACCTCATCCTCTGTTGCTATTCTCAATAATATTTGATTCATTTGGGGGGAAATAGACGGTACTATCTCTTCCAAAAAACTATCAAATTCTGTTGGAGTGGTAGTACTAAACATACCTTCAAAATAATCAACCGCTACCTTCTCAACTTCATTCTCCTCTGTTATCCAATTACCCATTTCATCATGGAGTCCCACAATTTTATTGCGGACCCTATGCTGCTTTGTTAGAGCATGGTAAAACTTGGTATTAAGATCTCCAGATGAGTGCCACATATTCCGACTTTTCTGATGCCAATATTCCTCCTCATCCTTATAAGCCTCTTGTAAGTTCCTGGAAACTTCAAGAATCTCTTCTTGTGATCTATTGTTATCTGTCTGAACTTCCACCAGTGCATGTTGAAGATCTTTAATTTTGTCCTTCCCATATGGCTTATTGTCTTTTCGCCATGAGGAAATTTCATGACGACAAATATTAATTTTTGTAACAAAGTCCTCATTTTGCCCTCCCTGGTTATTTGTCCAGCCTGTCACAATTGATTCCATAAGACTCTCCTGTCTGATCCATCTCTTATCAAACCCGAACTGTCCCCTTTTTTTCCTTGAAAAATTATCCTCCAAAATAGCGACCACATGACGATGATCAGAGCCCACTAAACTCAAATATTCTGTGTAGGAACATGGGAAAAGCGTATGCGATTCCTCATTTGCCAAGGCCCGATCCAATCGACATCTGACCGTCACTGCACTTTTTCCTTTGCCTCTCCTTCCTTGCCATGAAAATTTATTACCTCGAGCCAGAATTTCTAGTAGTCCACTATTCTGTATCATATTGTTAAAAGGGATGAACGAAGTTGCACATCTTAGGGATCCCCCATCCTTCTCATGATTCCAGTGATCTCATTTAGATCTCCAATAATAAACCAAGGTTCAGATCATGATAATCCGTACAGAGTTAGTCTCTCCCATACCTGTTCTCTTAACTTTTGTACCGGTTCCCCATAGACAAAAGTAAGAAAAACTTGTTTTTCTTTGACCACCGTTTCGATGTCTATCATTCTGTTGCTAGAATATAAAATTTTAACTTGATACTCATTGTTATAAAAGAGGGCTAATCCACCGCTTCTCCCAGTTCGATCCACCGTAACCATACTATTCCACCGTAACCATACTATCTTAGCCAAAATGTGTTTGAAATCTTTATACGAAATCGAAATTCTGTTTCGTTTCAGACAAAACTAGAAATTTTGGTTTGTGTTGGTGTCATATCTCCCGAAGACAACTTATGGTCCAATGACTTCTGAGTCCTCTACAATTCCAGCTTAAAATCTTCATATATAACAAAATTTATATTGCTCTTTCGAGCCAGAAAATACAAGTTTAATGATACCCGATAATGTTTAACCTCAAATTCCATAACCACCATATTAGAATAACATTCAAATACTCACCAATGTTATGAACAATGTGGATTGCTAGAAGCCAAAGGCCAAGACCGAGGCCCATAGAGAGAGAGAGAGTCGGCGGCCCAAGAGGAGAGAGAGTCGGCCGCCCCATGTCTATCATGTTTCCATTTATCTTTCATGTTTATCTTTAGGAGGTTTTCCTTTTCACTCTAGGATTATGATTTGGATACTTTCCTTTTATCTATCCCTTTGTATCCCCTATATAAGGGAACACTTTGATTCAGAGATAATAAGAACAATTGAACACGATTTCATCTCTTGTTCACAACACGTTATCAGCACGATAGCCTCTGAACCCTGAGACCAAAAAAAATCGAAACCTAGAAACCCAAAAGTCTAAGCCGGCGATCCAAAACCAAAACCCTAAACCTAATATTGTCCCTTGTTCATCAAGAACCATCCTAGCTTCTCAGATCACGTTCCAGACCGAGAAGAACCGCAAACCAGCTCGCGATCAAACCCGAACCCCGCGACTGACCCGAGATGATCCAATCTCCGATTAGCGATCAGCCGAGACACCTCCAGCCGCGATCGACTCCATCCGCGACCCGATAGGAGGCAGCAGACGTCCGATCATCTCAGCTTGAAGTCTCTTCCATTCTCTGGTGGTCCGGTTCATAATCCCCTACGAAACTAAGGTATAAACACAATCTGAGAACCTAGAACAGTAAGAACCCTAATTCCATCATTATGGAAACAATGTCTTGATGAAACCCTAAAAGAAACTATGAGATTAAAATCGACAAGCCCTAGAACTAGAAACATGAATTGATTCCAATTAGAACCTGCTGTATGTTGATTGATTGAATCTGAATTTGACAAACCCTAATCAAGGAATCGAAAACCCTAAACCCTAAAGGAAACATGTAGCCGATTCTAAGATTGATCTTGATTGCTTGATTTGAATTGAGGTTTAGGATTGTTTAGATTGCTTGAATCAATCTGTCTGAACATGAAAATACTTAAGGCCTTGAAACCTTAAACATAAGTTGATAGAACATTAAAGATTGAAACCTTAGGAATGCTTAAATCGTTTTGCACAAATCCGAACATGGTATTGCATTCACAACTGATTAAAACAAGATCGGCCAGCATATAGAAAACACTTGACCTCGAATCTGATTGCATTAAAACTCATATGGCCGTGTGGCATTAACCTTCCTGGTACATGTAGAATTGATTTTTAGGATTGATCGCACCATGGTAAATTTAGAATTGCATAACCGAACCTGATGATTGATCATAGAGCCGTGCGGCTTGTTTGATAGCACCATGGTCGAATTAGAATTGTTTGAACATCATAAATGCGTAAGACGTGTTGTGGCCGAGCTTGCTTATATCATGCGGCCACGTGATCCCATTATGAATCTAATGTCTTGTATGATAATGTGGATCAGATGTCGAAAATAGCAAACAGAGACTATGCAGCCCTGAATCTCTCCGGAGACAATTACTTGCAGTGGGCGCTAGACACAAGGATTAGTCTAAAATCCAAGGGACTCGGTGATACTATCATCGAGGACAGTAATGAGAATGAAAAGAATAGATACAGGGCCATATGTTATATGCGCCATCATCTCATTGAAGGTCTTAAGGATCAGTACATGACGATTGAGAATCCATTGGATCTTTGGAATGCTTTAAAGCACAGATATGATCACCAAAAGATGGTGTTGCTTCCAAAGGCAAGGCACGATTGGATGCATTTCAGATTCATGGACTTTAAGTCCGTGGATGAGTATAACTCAGCCTTGTTCAAAATCGTCTCAATACTAAGACTGTGTGGTGAAGAAGTGTCTGATGTGATGATGCTTGAAAAGACCTATACGACTTTCAATCAGTCGAATTCTGTATTGCAGCAGCAATATAGAACAAAAGGTTTTGCCACATACACTGATCTGATCTCCTGTCTACTCTTGGCCGAGGCAAATAATGAGCTTCTCATGAAGAACAGTGGAGCTAGACCGGCCGGGACAGCACCATTACCCGAAGCCCATGACGTTGAAAAGAAAGATCCCAAAGAAACCTACTACGCCCAAGACAACAGGAAACCATACGGTCATGGCCGTGGTGGGTACAGGGGGCGTAGGCGTGACAATCATAACGGTCGAGATAACTACTCAACCGGCCGAAGAGGAAACCACAATAACCGTGGTCGTGGTTCCAATTACGGTCGGGGCCGAGGGATTTATGGCCGTGGACGAGGTGGCATATCCAAACCATCTTACACGTCCAAGTCATTGTGTCACAGATGCGGGATGGACAATCATTGGGCCAAGAATTGCAGAACTCCAAAGCACTTGTGCGAACTCTATCAAGAGAGTATCAAGAATAAGAACCCGGAGGCAAACATGATCCAAGAAAAAGGTCATGATGACAAAGGATATGGGTATGATGCTGATGATGAATCCGACAGGGACAACAAAGATGACCAAATGGATTTTGAGACATCTGACTGTCTAAAGGACTAGTTTTTCGAATCACATTGTCTTATTGCTTTATGTCTTTGATTTGGTGTTTTTATTTTATGAAATGACATTTATAATAAAAGTTTTACAAAGTCTCTAAAGCCTAGTAAAATTTTACTTATAGAAATGAATGATGAGATGAGTATACTTGTGGTGGATAGTGGCACAAGTCATACGATCCTTAGAGACAAAAGGTATTTCATGAATCTCACATTGCAAAGTGCAAAGGTACAAACCATTGCGGGTGAGGCCAGCCTGATTGAAGGTCACGGCCAGGCCTATGTGATGATGCCCAAAGGCACTCACCTAGAGATCAAAACCGCCTTGTATTCCCCAAGCTCTAGAAGAAGCTTATTGAGTTTTAAGGACATAAGGTTGAACGGTTTTCACCTTGAAACATGGGAAGAAGGAAACAAAGAATTCCTTAACATAACTTTGATCACCAAAGGCAATAAAAAGATCCTAGAGACCATGCCCGCAATGTCCACTGGTCTTTACTATGCAAAGATCAGTATGGTCGAGGCAAATACCTCAGAGCTATTCACTTTATGGCATAACCGGCTTGGCCATCCCGGAACAGGAATGATGCGAAAACTGATGATGAATTCATTAGGGCACACGTTTAAAGGAGTAATCCCACGAAATCTCACATGTGCTGCATGTGCACAAGGGAAACTCATAACTAGGCCATCACCAGCCAAGGTTAATAAAGAAACCTTAAACTTTCTGGAAAGGATCCAAGAGGACATATGTGGACCAATACACCCACCTTGTGGGACGTTTAGATACTTCATGGTCCTCATTGATGCATCGACCAGATGGTCGCATGTATGTCTATTGTCCACTCGGAACCTAGCCTTTGCACGGCTGCTTGCTCAGATGATAAGGCTGAGAGCACATTTTCCAGACTTTCCACTCAAGACTATACGTCTAGACAATGCTGGTGAGTTCACGTCCCAGGCGTTTAATGAATACTGTATGTCCATGGGGGTAAAAGTAGAACACTCCGTGGCACATGTCCATACACAGAACGGCTTGGCCGAATCTTTCATTAAACGTATCCAGCTGATAGCCCGTCCATTACTTATGAAGTCTAAACTTCCGGTATCAGCATGGGGACATGCGGTTTTACATGCAACGGAACTGATTCGCATCAGGCCATCTAGTGAGCATAGATATTCACCATCCCAATTACTTACGGGTCATGAGCCAGACGTGTCCCACATCAAAACATTTGGATGTGCCGTCTACGTTCCAACTGCTCCACCACAGAGAACTAAGATGGGACCGCAGAGGAGGATGGGAATATACGTAGGATATGAATCCCCAAGTATTATAAAGTATCTTGAGCCAACAACCGGTGATTTGTTTAAGGCCAGATACGAAGACTCACAGTTTGATGAGTCCACATATCCGCCCTTAGGGGGAGATAACAGCCGGTTGATAACAAAAGAAATAGAATGGTTTAGACCATCAACATCTTGGCAAGATCCTCGGACTAAAGATTGTGATTTAGAAGTCCAAAAGATAATACATCTTCAAGAGCTAGCTAATAGACTGCCAGATACATTTGCTGACCCAAATAGAGTGACAATATCACATATCCCGGCTTGTAATGCACCTGTAAGATTAGACGTCCAAGATGGACAATGTCAAGCGGCTACAGAGTCTAAGCAACGTTTAAAACGTGGTAGACCAATTGGTTCCAAAGACAAACAGCCTCGGAAATCCAAGAAAGGTGCTGGATCCGAGAGCATCAAGGAAACCGTCCAGGACATAGATGGACCGGTCGAGCCAACCATGACGGTTGAGCCGAGTGTACCGTCCACACCCGATGATCCGGTCGTTCCTCCAAGTGAGGTCCGGGACGCTGGACTTCACGGGACACCAGAGCCGGACAACCAAGAGATCTCTATAAACCATGTGATGTCTGGAAAACAATGGAACAGAAAAGATATCAACGTTGATGATTTATTTGCATACAAGGTAGCACTTGAGATCATGGATAAAGATGAGGATCTAGAACCCACGTCCATACAAGAATGCATGCTAAGATCGGATTGGATCAAATGGAAACAAGCTATAAACGTGGAGTTAGAATCATTGAGAAAGAGAGGCGTTTTTGGCCCTATAATCTTGACACCTAGAGATGTCAAACCAGTGGGATACAAATGGGTCTTTGTAAGGAAGAGAAATGAGAAAGGAGAAGTAGTGAGATACAAAGCACGGCTTGTAGCACAAGGATTCTCACAAAGACCAGGAATAGACTATGAGGAAACTTATTCCCCTGTGGTGGATGCGACTACATTGAGATATTTAATCAGTCTGGCCGTGAGAGAAAACATTGATTTGCGCCTAATGGATGTAGTTACAGCATACCTGTACGGACCACTGGACAACGAAATACATATGAGAGTTCCAGAGGGTATTGAGCTCAAAGATAAGAAAGGTTCTCGAGAACAACATTGCATTAAGCTGAACAAAGCTTTATATGGTTTAAAACAATCAGGTCGAATGTGGTATAACCGGCTATCCGAGTACCTAACCAAAGAGGGATATAAGAACGATCCAATAAGTCCATGTATATTCATAAAGAAATTCGACAGCAAGGGCTATGTTATAATATCTGTCTATGTGGACGACCTGAACATAATAGGAACCTCTGGAGAGATTTCCCAAACGGTCGAATGTCTAAAGAAAGAATTCGAAATGAAAGACTTAGGGAAAACTAAGTTCTGTTTGGGATTACAGTTTGAGTATAAAGCAAATGGTGTTGTGAACGAAGGGTTTGAGACTGAATATTTTCGTGTGTCTCTGTATCTTATTACTCAATCAAAGTGTTCCCTTATATAGGGGTTACAAGGAATAGGAAAAAGGAAATTATCCAAAACCTAATACAACATGAAATAGGAAAAGATCTAAAACAGATAAATGGAAAACATCTAGATCTAAGGTCGGCCAAAGGATAGGCAGACTCTCTCTCCTCAGCCGCCGACTCTCTCTCCTCTTGGACACGGCTGTGGTTGGGCCTGGTCGTGGCTGGGCCTGGTCGTGGCCTGAGAAGCCATCTCTTCTTGTCTTGGTTAATGGCAATCCACAATGTTCATAACACTCCCCCTTGGATGCCATAACCATACAGGATTTGTAGTACGCTTAATGTTGCCTCATTAAAACCTTATCAGGAAAACCCAGTGGGACAAAACCATGATGAAGGAAAAAGAGTACAACACGCACTACTCCCCCTGATGTGAACCTCGGTGTAGGTTCTACATACTACGCATCTTGATGCGTGATCTATCCTGTCTGTGTAGGAAGGGAGTAATCGGCCAGTTTCATTACTGCACCGTAATTAAGACCACTTAGACCTCTTAGGTCGTTTCTCATGTCCTTTGACATTGAGTGTCCCGTTTGAAGCATGTGTGCTAAGCAATGTGAACCACATTGTCCTCGGGAATCACATGTTGGTCTTTGCAAAAACGTGTTTGCATCTGTCCATAGTCTAGACGTGACTGTCTACTTATCAAACTCCTTTACTTAGGTCGGACAGACCAAGTATTTATGGACAACATACTACATATGGTTTATCATTCGACCATGTTTCAATCTGGTCGATCTATGTCCAGGTCATAGACCTTGTCTATACATGTTCACTACTTGTTTCATGAGTGTTCATGATCAATCATTGCTGTGGCTCTTAGGCCGAACACACTCATGGATGTGGGCATTGATTCCTTTGCCTTAGGTAATGCCATATGATGGCGTCTCATGACCTTAGTTGTTGTGGATCATATCACACGCTTAATATATATTGTTAGGTCATGGATCTTGACTCCACGGGCTTACAATACTTTTGGTATCCGACCGGGAAAGGGTAGATCAAATATCTCCTATTATCCTCACGACAAAGTCTTGTGTAGGTTACACAGCAGCTGTAAACTATTCTGCTATCCCGGATCCTTAAGGGATCTGATGTCGGATTACAACCTGTTGGTTGATCTCTTATACTAGCCGTGATCAAAGGATATGAGTCGGACATCCTTGGTAGAAGGAGCCGGATGCTTATAGCCTGAGGGCTGGACGCTTTTGGTCAGAGAGCCGGATGCTCTTAGCTGGTGTGCTGGACGTTTTTAGCCAGACACCCGTATAGATTTCATTCTATATCTACTAACCTCTTTTAGGTTTAGTATAAGCACAAGGAATTTCTTTATAAATTCTCATATATATATGGATTGTTATTGGATTGTCTTTTACACAACTCCAAGATCAATGATCATGTGTGATCAATTTCTTTTATATACTTTATGCAGCTGCTTTTGCTTCAGTCCATGAATCAGCTTAGGAACAAAGCTGTTCTCTTATCTTATCTTATCCAGTGATCCATATGCTGCTTACTACATTTAGTGTATCTATTTTCTTTCTTATGACCAGACTTGGTTTAATATCGAAAATCTGTAGCAGCAATCACCACATAGGAGTTCATCTCCTTATAATCTGTTCCTTTGATCTCTGTGAGTACCTCGTGTAAACAAGCTATGATCTAATGCTGTTAATATGAAGTCATAGACACTCTAGGCCACGTGATCATGTGTCCTCTCTCACGGTTTCTTTATCTCACAAGATCCATCTATTTCACTGGTTTATCAGATGGCGTTTCTGTACATGGCCAATACGCTCATCTCTCTTTAGATACTTTGAACCTCCACGTTTATCTTTCTATTCTTTTATAATCGTTATGATTCTATGATTGTATGATGAGTACTCATTCGTGGGTACATGATCCTCGCTTATGTTCAAGTGCTATTCTCTTATGTATCTTTATACAAATGTGTGTGTCGACACTTTCATGTGATTCCACTATGTTCCAGACATGATCTGATCACTTTGAGATTTCATTATCCAGGACCTTTGTTACCTAGCAGCTTGGCGTCCCAAGACTACTTGGTTTGGTACCTTAGATGTGTAGCTGGCCAGCCTTTATCTCTATGTCTGGTATGGTTTCTCTTATCATGACTTCGGATCTGTCTATGCACCTTTTCTTTCTATCCGAGTTTCTTTACTCTTATGGAACACTTGGTCTATCTTGCATAGACTCTATAGCAACTTGATTATGTCTCTTCTAGGACTTTAAATTTCGTTTGGTGCTAAGCTGGTTAGTCATTCTTTTTCGGGTCAGTGTCTGGCATTTCGATTAGCTTCTCAATTGGCTATCTTTATATTATCTATCTTTGGACGTCTTATATCATAATGTATAGTCCGAGGATCTTGCCAAGACAATGATGGTTAAAACCATTCTTATCATTCATTTACTCTTTCTTTATCCAGCTTATAATCTTTCTCCTTTAATGTTTGGATAGTCGGATCCATTTGATCATGCAATCCGTACTTGACCACTATTTTAATCACCCATGTTTTGGCTCAAGCTTTCTTTGAATTCGTGGGAGAAAGTATTACTCCTATCCAACATATATTCCCAATCCTCTTCTGAGGTTTCATTTTAGACGGCACATATATGTATGTGGTGGTTTTATCTCAGAATCTCCTAAGATGGTTTGTCTGGTTTTAATGACCCGTATTCATTCTTTAGATGGGAATATCTATGCTCACTTATATGGCCTGATGCTTATTATCATTCTGTACATGTATATTCATAATGTCCCCAAGCATATAGGTAATGGCCGAACCTTTTATAGGTAATGATCTTTCCAGCCGGTTATGGCCTTTGCGGCCAGACCGTTGTCTCTCATTGTCTCTTCGGCTTCTTTGGCCGAGTCATGGACTGTGTGCGGACAAGCCTGCACTATTCAGACAAGTCACGGCCAAGTCATGGCCAAGTCGTGTAATGGACAAGTCACATGCCTCTTTGGTTTGGCCGTTTGTATCATGGCCTCTTTGGCCGGGTAATGACCCTTTATGGTCTAGTAATGGCCAAGCCATATATCATGGTGTTTAGACCATAGTACACGAACTTGTAGTATTGATCATGGGTTTATCCTCTCTCCCCCTCATGACCATACTATAAGGTCGTGGTGCTTTGGGATAATTAAGCCTAATGAGTTTCCCTATGTGTACATGTTTCACAACGTGAGATCTTTACGGGATAACTCTGTGCTTTTTCAATATTAATCTTTTGCATCAAGTTCTATACTAGGATGGCTAATCCTATCATGCCATATAGTGTAAAATTTCGTGGTGTTTCTCAATATGATCACCACATCTCTTGCCTCTTATCATACTGATCCTTAGCATAGTATAAATCAGTAGAGATCATCGGTATAGTCTCGACCACTTTCTTTCAAAGGTCTTAGGCGTTTTTATTCTTAAAGATCTGAAGGAACTTTGTTACCTTTCTTGCCCATTGTATCTTATTTGGAAACCATTCATTATAACTTCAATGGACCACATTTCTTTGGGTGTATATAATGCCTTATAGGCAAATGCCTTAGCCATAGTTTCCTACTAGGCTTTCTATACCATTCATGATTTCTTACTTGGTTTTATGCCCTTTAGGCAACTCTTTAAAACATTCATATGTTTAAGTAAGATCAGACAAGATTTAATAAACTTAAAACCAATTCCATATAAATCGTGAATGATCCTTAGGTTAAAGTAAACACGAATGCAATCATAAAGCAATAAGACTAGTCGTATCGAAATTTGGTCCTTTTGAAAATCAGATCAGTATAAGTGGCGAAGCCTTCTACAGTATGACTTTCGACACATGGAATGTGGAATAAGACTTCTCTAGTAACTCTTCCTTGGTTACTACTTCACCACAAAGTCTCAGCATCGAGACTGTCTTAAACAAGACTGAGTCGTACTCATCCATGACTTTGTAATCCAAGAATCTTAGATTCTTCTAGTCATTTCTAGCCTTTGGAAGCAACACCGTTTTCTGGTGGTAATTTCTATGCCGTAAAGCATCCCCAAAGTCTAGTGGATTTTCATAGTGATGTACTGATCTTGTAGACCTTCAATGAGATGATGGAATACTGTACCAATTCATTCTCATTGTTGTCCTTGGTGATTGTATCACCAAGTCCCTTTTCGATATCTGAGTCACATTGTCATTTAAAAATTTCGGTTCACAATGTGGTCATGTAGCCGCATGATATTTAACAAGCTCGGCCACAAACAAGTCTTACGCATCTATGAAAACAGTCGATCATGGTGTGAATTAGGTCACACGGCCATGTTAGTGTGATACAACAATCCTAGAGATTGGTTCATGATACAATCCGGTTTCTATATCAATCCGGATATAAGGCCATACGGCTTTTGCCTTAGACTTTCACGATTTATTATGTGATACAACGATCTTAAGGATCGGATCATGATGCAGTCCGGGTCATATGACTATCCGGATGCTAGGCCACTCGGCCTCTTAGATGTACACTAAGCCACATGGCTTTTAATCAACCAAGGGCACAAGGCCGCAAGTGTGTACAATGTATTAGGCCTTACAGTCGTCCAATATGATTCACGACAAAACACAATGCCACACAATACATATCAAGTTTACCTATTTCAAGGTTGGTAATGTTTCAACTAGATTTTAGAATCAATCAATCTAGCAACCTAACTCTCATTCAAAAAAACATTTTTAAACTTTCAATCTTTTAAAACTTTTATTAGATTTAAGATTTCAAAACCTTTAGGAAATCAAAACGAGAGTTAGGATCTTAAAACTTTCAAGTAGCCGATTAAGGGTTTCAAGGCCTTAAGGATTTCGAATTTAGAGATTTAGATCTATCAATCAATCTATCAAACAATCCTCATATCTCAGATCATCAATCAATAAATTAATTTAGAAACCTCAATGATCAATAGATCATATGAAGTCAAAACCGATTTTAGGGTTTTAGGGTTTCTAGGATTACGATTCCAAATTTAGGGTTTCTTTAATTCAAATCAGAAACAATCAAACAATCAAACATGTTCTAGGGAATCAATTTTAATCTAGTGATTTATGAGATGATCAATTCTAGGTTATATCAATTTAGGGTTTCATCAAGAACAAATGGAGTCCATAATCATGGATTAGGATTTTAGGGTTTGTTCTTTCTAGGTTCTCAGATCACGGTATACCTCTGTTTGAAGGGTTGAACCGGACCACCAAGAGAGAGATCAGGAACGGATGAACCTCCAAGCTGAAGTGGACGGACGTTTGCTGTCTCCACTCGGGTCGCGGAACGGATGCAGGCGCGAGCTGAGGACGATCGCGGGCCGTCTCGGGTGTGAGCTGTTTCAGACGCTGCCTCCTATTGGGTCGCGAGTTGCTTCCTTTGCGAGCGCAAGCTGATCTGGATTGCGAGCTGTCTCACTTGAAACGTGGGCTGGCCTTGTTTTGAACGGGGAGCTGAGGACGTCTGGGATCAGGAACACCTTAGGGCTGGATCTGATCAGATGTATGTAAGCCAGAACTCAAGCAAGAACAAGTTAGGGTTCTTCGCACTAACTCCTCTTCAGCTCATGAAACAATTAAACAAAGGGGTATTAGATTACATGAAACACCATATTCTAAACAAGGTATCATCAAATAACTGAGGTATGATAAACTTATCTTTCAACATGATTTGAAATTGGCTAGAAAACTTGTAGGTTCGGATTAGGGTTCCAAAGAACTAAGTCGGCGCCGTCTGTTGTTTCTGCAAGTGTGGGCGCGTCTGAGATCGGATTGACAAACGGTTTTCGCAGATAGATTCTTCTCGTCCAGAGCTTCAATTTGATATGTGGCTCGTCTTCTGGTTCCTCGGGGTTGGAGAGATAGATCGATTTGAAGTTCCGTCTGATTTAGGGTTTATGTGTGACGGATTTTAGGTTAGGGTTTTGTCTCAGGGTCTAGAGACTATCGTGCTGATAACGTGTTGTGAACGAAGGGTTTGAGACTGAATATTTTCGTGTGTCTCTGTATCTTTTTACTCAATCAAAGTGTTCCCTTATATAGGGGTTACAAGGAATAGGAAAAAGGAAATTATCCAAAACCTAATACAACATGAAATAGGAAAAGATCTAAAACAGATAAATGGAAAACATCTAGATCTAAGGTCGGCCAAAGGATAGGCAGACTCTCTCTCCTCAGCCGCCGACTCTCTCTCCTCTTGGACACGGCTGTGGTTGGGCCTGGTCGTGGCTGGGCCTGGTCGTGGCCTGAGAAGCCATCTCTTCTTGTCTTGGTTAATGGCAATCCACAATGTTCATAACAAATGGCATCCTTGTGCATCAAGAAACTTATACAGAAAAGATACTCAAGCAATTCAATATGGACCAGGCACACCCCTTACCGTGTCCTATGGTCGTAAGGTCCTTAGACCTTGAGAAGGATCCATTCGGACCTAAGAAACCGGACGAGGAAGCACTCGGACCGGACATGCCTTACTTAAGTGCCATTGGGGCCTTAATGTATTTAGCTAGTCATACTAGACCGGACATAAGCTTTGCCGTGAGCTTACTATCCAGATTTGGATCATGTCCGACCTTAAGGCATTGGAACGGAGTGAAACATCTGTTCAGGTATCTGCAAGGAACAAAAGACCTTGGTTTATTCTATACCAACCGGCCAGGAGAGAACATGGTCGGATATGCAGATGTTGGGTACTTATCTGACCCACACCAGGCTAGATCTCAGACAGGATATGTGTTTACACATAGTGGAGCCGCAATATGCTGGCGTTCAACAAAGCAATCCTTAGTTGCTACATCGTCTAATCACGCCGAGATCATAGCAATGTATGAGGCAAGCCGTGAGCTTGTTTGGTTGAGGAATATGACCGGCCATGTCTTGAAAGAGAGTGGTCTGTCCGTGGGACAAGAGAAAGAGGAGCCAATAATCATCTACGAGGATAATGCAGCGTGCATAGCTCAGCTCAAGGAAGGATACATCAAGGGAGACAGGACCAAGCACATCATGCCCAAGTTCTTTTTCACCCACGACTTGCAGAAGGCAAAGGAGGTTCAAGTAGTCCAAGTCCGATCCAGCGACAACTCAGCCGACCTTTTCACCAAGTCTCTGCCAACCTCAACATTCAGGAAGCTGGTTCATCAGATAGGGATGCGCCGCCTGAAGGATCTGCAGTGATGCCTTCATCAGGGGGAGTGTCATGCGTTGTACTCTTTTTCCTGTCTACGGTTTCCATTTTTTCCCACCTTGGGTTTTTGGTTTTCCTAGAGAAGTTTTAACGAGGCAACATCGTGCATGATACGAGCCCATATGGTTCTAGCATCCAAGGGGGAGTGTTATGAACAATGTGGATTGCTAGAAGCCAAAGGCCAAGACCGAGGCCCATAGAGAGAGAGAGAGTCGGCGGCCCAAGAGGAGAGAGAGTCGGCCGCCCCATGTCTATCATGTTTCCATTTATCTTTCATGTTTATCTTTAGGAGGTTTTCCTTTTCACTCTAGGATTATGATTTGGATACTTTCCTTTTATCTATCCCTTTGTATCTCCTATATAAGGGAACACTTTGATTCAGAGATAATAAGAACAATAGAACACGATTTCATCTCTTGTTCACAACAACCAAACGAATGTAAAACAAACAGACGCCGTCGTAGTTCAGTATCCTTATGATAATAATTAGACCAAATTTTTCCAAACAACCGCCATTCTCGAATCGAGGCCTAAAAGACCATCCTTTTGTTTACCAAGTCCAATTTTAAAATATAGGCTAGTAACATTAAACTCCAAAACCCCCATAGGAGACCAAAGAGAAAACATGTTACTATTAGAAGTACACGAGCCCAATCCGAATATAACGCCATACAACAGTTATTTTTTGTAGACTTGAGCTTAATGATAACCAATAATTCAGGCTCACCAGTGTGAATATACTTTCTTCCCATCTCCTCAAACCAGCAGTTGACCGTAGATTTCTTATAATTGCCAATGAAAAGCTTTTTCAAATGTGACCATTTGCATAATATCGCTCTTAGTTCCAACAAATTAAACTTCCACTCGACAAAATAAGTGTTAACGTCGGGGCCGACGACTGCAGTACCAAAGTGTGGCGTAATTATCCTTACATTCCACAAAATAATAATACAAGCGAGACAAATTATATGAACACTCTTATAGTCTGATAGCAGCTGAATATCTATAAAATCGAACCCATATTTCATATCAGATACTACCTTTAGCACTCTGTCTTGTACGTTCTCGTAACACCAAAAAACTCTTCTCGCGGCCCCTCTTTGTATCTTAGAGAGCCATAACCACCAAATCTGAAAACCTTCCCGCTCCATCATACCATTAACCAGTAATCCCATAACGATATAAAAAGCTTGCCACATATATAATACCCTCAGCATAGCCATACTTCATTTCCAAATTAGAGAAGCCAACACCGAATAGAAATACCGTCAAAACCAATTCAGAGCACCGTGAAAACCAAAAACCATTATTATTCCTAAGCATAAAAACAAACCAAGAAGACAAAGCAATAACTACTTCCCTTCTACCCTTAGAACTAAATAAAACTTCAATACTCATAGAGCTTATTGTAAAAATTGAAAATCCCCCAAAAGCTAGTTCCTTCTTACTCAATCTTACTGCGGATAAGACTTGATTCATAAGCTTAAAATTTGAGGTTGACTGGTTTCGGGTTTGAAGGACCCTTTCTCTCCGGCAGTTTACTGCCTTCTCCATGATGTCCCACCTTGCCTGCAGCCTTTCTTCGTGGAGAGACAAGCGCACTAGCCATCCTCATCTTGGTGCTTCCTGCCGTGCTGATGGAAGGCTTAAAAAGCCTCTTACGGCTTACTTGCTTCAACGTCAGATCCCCTTCCCCCGTTCCTATCTCAATGTCAGCTTTTCCAGACACCACCTCCTCTTCCCGTTGTATACGAACTAGCTCCTCCTGAGCCCGGGAAGCATGATCAGCTTCCTCCTCCGAGAGAGTCTGAAATTCCTCCTCTGCCTCCATATCAACACCACCCTCTGCTAAAGTAGCATTGATAGCGTCCATCTCCATATCAAACTCATCTTCTTGATCGTCCCATTGTTCTACCAATCCTCGAACCATCTGTAGCCCCTTGTCCTCATCAGTAGACTCCACAACTACCTTTGTGCCCTATGCTTGTGTCTTAGCCAGCCCCAATTGGAACTCTATAGACGGTAACAACGTGTCATCCTCTCTAGTGCTCTTGATCTCTCCTTCTTCTCGCACTTCCTTAGATGGAATCTACGGAACGTTATCTGCTCTAGGCTATCTTGAGGAAGATCTAGAATATGCATCTTGAGCACCAGTTCCCGCTTCTGAAACACCATTTCTCCCATCTTCTCTACGTGCAGATCTGTATTGTGATCCCTCACTCTCCCCTTTGTAGTATCCATGATGATTTGAGGGTCTTCTATGTCCTCTCTCCGCCACCTTAACCCATTTAGAGTCTGGTGCGTCAACCATCTTGCCTTTACCCTTGCCGTAGTAGTCCATTCCATCTCTTTCTTTGTTTTGTTGTCCTAAATTGCTATTAATGACCACACCTTTGTAACTCCTAGCTCGATCATCGTGCTTTGCCCCATCAGACCATCCTCCATTTCCCTCTCTGGCTTCCCGCTTTCTCTCTGGACTCGTCTTTAAATTCTTCAACTCGAGTGGGTATAGCTCCTCCTTGTGACAGAGGCTAGAGCAAAGCTTGCAGTAGCCAGAGAGCTTTTCATAGCGAAATGATACTGCCACATCTTCCCCATCATAGAACTCCCCTCCTTTGAAATCCATCGTAGTTTCAAACATAGCTCCTTGAACGCATCAAGGTCCACTGCAACCGTTCTGAACTCAAGTGGGACCCCAATGATTCTGATCCAAAACATTATCTTTGAAGGAAATGATTTGGACTGCTTCGGTTGCCACCTCGCCAAGGAAAGCATCCAATAGTCGAAGTGGAAAGGCTGCTGCTTCAACACCGCCTCCGGGTCCTCCTCCGTCTTGAAGTCAAACTGAAACCTGCCAAATCCCAAATCAGTTCCAATAGCCTCTTCCTCCATTTTCCAGATCTTTGGAAGATTTGTGAAAAGCGCCAGGGTTTTGGAGTAGGTCTTGATTAACGCAGGGTTATCAAAATGCGCCACCGAGATCTTCAGTCTCTTACGAGAACCTTCACCATTCTTCGTGTCCTCGCTGTGGTCCAACAGCTGACTCTGTGTCATGATAACAACAAAGAAACACGACCTTTGAGCTCTGTTAGAGAAGAGAGATGCCAATGTTATGAAAATGATACTCCGTAGAGACGATCTCATCATTCTATTATATTGGCCCCAAATTTCCATATCTTTCCTCGAGAAATATTCCCCAATGAGCCCATATTGATGTATATAGATACCTATCAATCTCAACTTCCCAAAATACCATAACCTCCATTCCCCGTTGAAAAGATTGATTCGATCAATCTCCAGAAAAAATAATATGTGAATGAAAAAGGTGTAACCAGAGAGATAACCTTCATGAGTCCGCGATTCCGTCTTGATGATGATCGGAATCAGACTCCATTCAAACCAGATCTTGTGTATGCTTATTTCCCCAAAATCTCCTTATTGATACCCAAATCGATCCCTAATTGAACCAAAATAAAGCCATGTTTCCATCCATCAGGATTGTGGTCTTGAAATTCCACACCGATCCAATCTCTGACGAGAATGCCCGGATCCCATATTCAAAAAATCATTGGAACCCTAGATCGCCAAAACCATCGCCGAAGAGAGAGAGCGTTTTTTTTTATATAATTATATTTTGTATTATATCCTATATTTAATATATAATAATTACAAATCACACATAATATACTCTGTAGAATACCCTAAAAATCTCTACCCATCTATAATTTTATAATTTTAGATATAATTTTATGTTGTAATAGCATACCTTCATATTTAATTTATTTAAATATTTGTCGATGTTATCTTTTTAAATTATATAGTTTATTTTTAAAAATAACAAAAACTCAATGTTTAATTAGTTACTCGATAATGAAATAATAATCCAAAAAAATATATAGAAGAAAGATATAAATACATGTGAAAGTTTAAAACAAACTATTTAATGAAAAACATCATATTATTATTTTTGAAAATTTTATATACACATCTCATAAATTATAATATATACCAATTTAAAAGTGAAAACAAAATGTTTATATAAAAATAAATAAAAATAAACATATGTGCGGTTGCGTGGGTGAAGATAAGGTGTTACTTATTATGAGTTATGACTTGCATACGACAGAAGGCAAAAAAAAAAAAAAGTAAGTCGACTTACTTTGTTTAAATAAAAGCCCAAATAGTGATTAACCAATTCATAAACATTTATGGGCCATACAATATTTGATAGCCCATGATCCGAAGCAAACGTACACGCCGCATCTACTTTTGTCATTTTTATTTTATCTCTGTAATTTTTGTATTGAATCTAAAGGATAAGACAAAGCTTTTCTGATGCTCGTTGAAATCACTGCAGTCGAAAAAATCCATGAAAACACACACAATACCGTCTTCTAACCCGAGAAACAAACATAAAATTGTCTAAAATCCAAAATTCATTTTGTTCTGTTTGATACTTTTTTTCTTTTAAAATTGTACTGTTAGACTTGAATGGTAATTAAATTATCATTATTATTACTAGGCCTGGGCATAAAATCCATAATCCGAAATCCGAACCGAACCCGAACCAAAAAATCCGATCTGTACCCGATCTGAAATGTAAAAAATACCCGAATGGATCTTGTAAGGCGGTACAAAAACATATCCGAACCCGAAGTGTTATTAACCGAACCCGAACGGGTAACCCGAAAAACCGAAAAAATCAAAAAATCCGAAAAGATATCCGAAGAAACCGGTCCGAATGTCCAAACTAATATACAATGTAATTATATGAAACATGAATATATAATTCAAATATTCAATTTCATATTTATTTTGATATGGTATCTAATAATAAGTATTTAAAATTTAAATAACTGCTTTAAATACTTAATTATATATAAATAAGTATATATTTCTTATGTTTTGCTTTTAAATTTTAGATTTCATTTCGGGTATATCCGAACCGATCCGATATAACCCCAATCCGAATGATATATGTTACTTTATAGGTTCTATGATGTGATACAAAACCGACCCGAATCCGATGTGTTATATCCGAACCCGACCCGTACTTGCAAATTTACAAGAATGAGACCTAGGAGGTGTTATCAAAAAGAACTGAAATCCGAAAAACCCGACCTGAACGCCAACGGGTACCCGAACGCCCAGGCCTAGCATATACGTACAGAGAATTTGTTTTCGATGTTCTTGTGGTAGAAGCATGTAAGAGAAAGACAAAAATTAAATGTTTTTTGAAAGTAGTACAAACATGAGAAATTTAGGATCACATGCATAGTAGAATGAAAATGCAGTTTATACACATAACAAGGAAATGGTTATGATATGTTACATATTATATTGATTTTGGACAAAAATGTATTTCCTTTCGTGTAGGAAAAAAGTGAGATGTTTTCATGCTTTGTTCCAGGAAATTTAAAGAGGCGATTGTGGCCAGGAGTTAAAAAAAAGTATATCAGAGAATTATGGTTACGTATTGTGTTCACAGAAGTAGGACAATCAACTTTAAGGTTACATCCGAAAAGATTATCGGCGATGCAATTACTGAGAAACCAGTCATTGAATCTCAGCAAGCTCGGTATGACTGAGTGAAATTAGGGACTCGAACAACAGTTTCGTGGCCAGAGAAATAAGTGGGTGAACCATAATTTTAAAGAAGATGAAAAATTAGCGATGAATTGTTAGAGAAGATGAACAATAAATTTTGTGTCATATGTTCTATTCTATTTTATAATTATATTATAATATGATACACTTTTCTTCTTCCTCTTATGTGAATTGTATCTATTTCTCTGCCTCCATGAGTCTTCTTGTTCACTACTCATCTAGCTCCAGTGTCTTGTCCTCCAGCACCGTCACTAGCTACTCATTGTGTCCTTACCTCCTACATGTTCTTCTTCTCCTTTTAACTTTTGTGGTGGTTTCTCTCGTACTTCATGGACTCCACTACAACTCAAACATCAACTCTACTGCTAATCGTATCTTCTCATGCACCTCGTAATTCTTCTTCGTCACTACTTCAACATCTCTCCTTCTTGCATTGCAAATGCACTATTTATTTATTTATTTATTCAATTTAGTGAACATATAGAAATGTGACTTTACATTAAATAAATATGTGTTATATTTTGTAAGCGTAACATTATTATGAATCGATTGATTTATACTTACTGATTAAAATTAATCATTTATAAATGGCAATATATTAGGATTATATTATTAAAAATGAACGATGATCAATATGATGTTGAGTATTGTTAATGTGCATTATACTCTACTATTATATTTATCGAAACAGTATAGCTTCCTCCTCTTATTATAAACATGTATAAAACAATATAATTTATGTTATGTGTAAGGACTATGATATGTTTCATATCGAAAAGAACAATTTTGAGTCTTTTAAATTTACTAGTTGTATCGTGATTTGCTTCTTGAATCAGTGCAGACATTCGCACAACGGACACTTACCGGGTCCGATTGGTAATGGCTGTAGCTTTAAAATTTTTGCTGTAGAAAAAAATCTGTAGATTTTTTGCTGTGGCTTTAAAATTTATTGATGTAGAATTTTATGGAAAACACTAAAAATTGCTTTGGATATTTGGCTCTGCAGAGCACTTGTACAGCTGTAGGTTATTTCAAGAGCTGTTGTTTCAAAAAAAAATTAAAGATTGATTGCTCTGAATTTGGTGCTGTAGAAATAAATATGGTTGTGGACATCACCTACAGCAACTACCAATTACCCCCACCATTTCTGAAACTTGCTTTTACAAAACAATATGCAGTATCAGAGGTGATCTGTTTGGTTTTCATTTTCCGACTATACTATATGTTTTATCTTATAGATAGTTTTATATATAGTAGGCTCTAACATTTTTCAAGCACACACGCTTTTAAAAAATAAGAAGGATTTTTTCTCTCCACTGCGGGAAAAGCTACAATGATCCAGTCAGTCATATCAGCCACACCAAACTTCGCTATGTCAGCCTTTCGGTTACCAGTCAGTCTGTGCAAACAAATGCAATCAATACTCACCAGATTCTGGTGGGACTCAAAGGATGGAGAGAAGAAAATCTGCTGGAAATCTTGGGACTCTCTAACTCATCCCAAGAGTCTTGGAGGACTAGCATTCTGTGATGGCGTGATGTTCAAACATTTTATAAGGCTCTGCTTGCAAAAATTGTTTGGAGGATCCTCACCAAGCCAAACAGTCTCTTGGCAAGAATTCTATTGAGCAAATACTGCTACAAGACTTCCTTCACAAAAGTATCTCCAGGCTCAGCGATTTCACACGGTTTGAGAGGCATTCTAGCGGGCAGAGACTTGCTGCTTAAGCATCTTGGCAAAGTAATAGGAAGCGGAAAGAAAACTAATCTCTGGTCGGATTCATGTATACACCCTGAAACAAATCTCAAACCTATCGGCCCTGTCGCCCTGCAAGATAAAGACCTCATGGTAGGTGATATCCTTACAAGAGAAACTAAAGAATGAAACAAGGATCGCATTGTAAGCCTCTTACCTGAACTAGCTGATCACATCTTTAACATCAAACCAAGTATGTTAGGAGCTGAGGACTCATACGTATGGCCTCTGCAGAAGACTGGAGAATAAATTGTCAAGTCGGGGTATTTCTCTGTGCATAGCTATGATACCCAATCGCTATCACTCGTGGATGAAGCTAGCACATGGAACTGGAACAAGCACTTATGGACACTATCCCTACTTCAGAAACTCAAGTTCTTGCTCTGGAAAATCGCCACGAACTCCCTTCCAACCGGTGCAAACCTGCAATCGCGAGGTCTCCTTGTCAATATGAATTGCATGAGATGCGGAGCTGAGGAAACCATCGACCACTTCCTATTCTATTGTGAGAACGCAAAAGAAGTATGGAAGCTTGATCTCTGGTCAATCAGCATTGATACCGAAAGGATGTCATCTTTCAAGGACACTCTCCAAGCTTCGTGCAAATGGGTAAATCTCCCCCCCCCCCTCCTTGGCGTTACTACCAATCTCTTCCCCTGGATATGTTGGAATCTCTAGACTGCAAGGAACCTTCTAGTGTTCGATTCTACCCTCTCCCCGCAAGAGATTGTGGTGAAGGCGCTTTGGAATTCAAAGAATGGGAAGCGGGACAGAATGGAAACATTTCGGAACCAGTCCCATCGACCTTACAGACTCCAGCGATCGAGATGCCCTCTCCGATGATTTACTGCAATACAGACGCGTCATGGAAATCAGACACAAAATTAGCCGGATTAGGATGGATCTTCACAGACAATGAAGGCCAATAATTTACCAGAGGATCGAGCATTCAATTTCACGTCTCTTCTTCTCTTTTGGCGGAGGCGCTAGCGGTAAGAGAAGCATTAATTCATGCCTCATCTCTCAATCTTACTCAAATATGTCTCAGAACAGACTCTCAAGTGCTCTCTAGAGCAATCGCCACGAGAAGAAGACCTTCAGACCTCTTTAGAGTACCCTCAGACGTCGATTCTCTGGCTTCTCTTCCTACATCGACCTTTCTCTTTTGTCGCTTTCTTTTTATCTGTCGCTCAAGTGATGGGCTTACAAACTCTATAGCTAAAGCTTGTTTTTCATTGTATTTGGGCCCCCATAAGCCTATTTCCAGTTGCTCGAAAAAAAAATTAAATGTAATTGTTCCTTCCACTTTGTTTTACTGTAACAAGGCTATATTTTTCATTGTTAGACATGTTACGAATATTCTGCTAAATGGCCTATAAACATATATATATTATTATTTGAAAAGTAAATTTGTTGATTTGTCATGCTTTCCATAGTTTTAAGTTTACTCATATTTTATTGTTAATTAATTTTAATAAATAATTTAAGTGGTTTAACTGTTAAATTTATCATTATATTCAGAATAATTGAAAAATTATAACGATAATATCATAGTTAAATTTATATTATATTTACGTTAGTAATATTAAAACATTATATATATGTTTATATTATATTTCGTTTAGTAATATTAAACCGGCTCTATTTTAATATATATCATATAAGAAAGAACCATTTATCTTTTAAGATAAATTTCTTAGGAAAATCAAAATCACTCATTGTGATTTTTTCACTCTCACGTTAAAAGTTAAAGCGTTTAAAATCTTTATTACCCTTAGTAAATAATTAGCTTAGATTTTTTTAATATATAATTACCCATAAATTAAAAAAATCATTAATTTGATAATCATCATTATCTAAAAAGATTCTTTATTATGTTATCCAGAAAATATTTTACATCATAATATTTTAAATATTTTAAAAATAAATATAAATCCATGTGTATAGGTTAATGTGTATATGAGTGTTTTCAAATTTATTTTACCTAATAAAATATATTTTATTAAAAAATATTGTATATAAAAATTATTATTTAATTAGTTATTAAATATTCAAAAGCATGAAATTTAATGGTTTTTGAATTGATAATATATATTTTTACAAAATTTTGTAAATTATTAAGTTTGTAAGTGTGGGGAAAACACCTAGTTATATATATATTGAGCGGTGAGATTTTTAAAACGAGTTCATATCAGAAATCAGGTTTCTCCCTCATTTTTTGCTTATTTATAATCTTTATATCCAAAAAAGTAATATGATTATTGAATTACTTTTTAGACACTATGGTCGTCTAATGTGACAAGGAAGAATAAAGAAAAACTAAGGGTCCGAATGGTGACAGCGGTTTTGATAATATAAGCGGTACATAATTAAAATTCGTTACGATCCAACTGCGGTTCATGCGGTTTGCGGGACAAGAGCGGATTTGGTTGAAAAAGTAGTGCGGTTTTGATAAAAAGGTAGTGCGGTTTTGAGAGAGAAAAATAAAATAAAATTAATGTGAAATATTTCTGAAATGTAATTTTTTACAATTTACCATTTTTTATTTAATTTTTTAATTCAAAGTTAAAAATTTAATTTGGTATTGAACAAATCACTTGTTTTGACCGGTCTTTAAATTGATTTTTTTAGTTTAACCCAAATATGATTTTTAACCCAATATGTAACAGATAGAAGAATAACTAATGGCTCGTCCGGTTTAACCAACCGGTCCAATCTTATTTCTAAAAATAAATAGATGTATATGATTTTATTAAAATTAATATTTAAACTAAACAATAATAACTAAAATACCAAAATACGAAAAATAAGTATTTTATTGAAGTTGGTTTTGGATTACAAAATATTATAATAGTGACACTATATTAATACAACTAGAAATTATCAAGTTTTTAATAATAATGTCATAATATTTTAATTTTTCTAATTTTAGATATTAAAATTCATTTGAAATCAAATCAAATTTGTATATATTTTTCTTTGTTCTTATAGTGTTAAAATTCTTTTGAAACAAAAATTCAAGTTTAGATAAAATGTATTTAAAGAAGGTGTAACTAATAATAAAAAATACAATGCAATAGAAAATAATATGGAGTACTTCCACTACAAGAAAACACAAGCCTACCGAGAAAATTTAACGAGGAAAAACAATCTTCGTAAATTTACGTCGATTTTACAAGGAACTTACGTGGAAAAATAGTGTCATCGTTATTTCCTCGTAAAGTAACGACAAAAGCGTTTCGTCGTAAAATCGATGCAAATTGACGTGTCTTTTACGAGGAAATACTATTTCCTCGTAAATACAACGTAAACTTCGCGTGTTATTTACGAGGAAATAATTTACGTGTATTTAGCGAGTAAATTTTGAATTCACCAACTTTGTAGGTGTTACACGTTTTTTTTTTTCACCTAATTAATTTTCGTCGTAAATTCATAGGAAAATTACAACTACCAGATTCGAAATTTCCTATAAATATGGATGTTTGAACATCATTTTAAACACACCAACAACAAAAAAACGTGAAAGAAAAAAAAAAATGTCTGGCTCCGGGACTATTTACGAGTTGCGGAAGTGGATGTATATGCATAGAGATGCTAACGGGAGAGTGATGAAAGAATACCTCGCGGGGCTGGAGACATTTATGCATCAAACAGATTCAACACCGCTCGCCCAAGAAAGTGGTAAGATATTCTGTCCTTGTCGGAAATGCAACAATTCGAAACTGGCAAACCGTGAAAATGTTTGGAAGCATTTAATAAATAGAGGTTTCACGCCAAATTGCTATATCTGGTTTCAACATAGAGAAGGTTTTAATTATGATCAGAATGAAGCTAGTAGTAGCAATAGCAATTTTCAGGAAAAAGAACCGGTTGATCATCATTTGCATAATGAACATAGTTACCATTAGGAGGAGATGGTAGATTATGATAGGGTTCATGATATGGTAACTGATGCATTCGTAGCTTATGGTGAAGATGAAGAACCTAATATAGATGCAAAAAAGTTTTACGAAAGGTTAAACGCGGCGAATCAACCACTTTACAGTGGTTGTAGAGAAGGTCTCTCTAAATTGTCGTTGGCTGCTAGAATGATGAATATTAAAACTGATCACAATCTACCTGAAAGTTACATGAACGAATGGGCAGAGTTGTTTAAAGAGTATTTGCCGGAAGACAATGTGTCTGCTGATTCTTATTATGAGATTCATAAACTGGTTTATAGTCTTGGGTTGCCTTCGGAGATGATAGATGTTTGCATCGACAACTGCATGATCTATTGGGGAGATGATGAGAAGCTAGAAGAATGTCGATTCTGCAAGAGGCCACGATTCAAGCCGCAAGGACGGGGACGTAATAGGGTACCGTACCAAAGGATGTGGTACCTACCAATTACAGACAGATTGAAAAGATTGTATCAATCAGAGCAGACTGCTGGAAAGATGAGATGACATGCCGAGCATACTCAGACGGATGGTGAGATGACTCATCCATCAGATGCAAGAGCCTGGAAACATTTCAACAAAGTACATCCGGATTTCACTAGCAATAGCCGGAATGTGTACCTCGGACTATGCACAGATGGATTTAGTCCGTTCGGAATGTCAGGGAACACTGAGAGGGTGAGGAAGAAGTTTAACGCGAAGGCGAAAGTTCGCTTGTTGGGCACGGTCTCCAACTGGAAGGGTGACTGGATCGTGAAGGGGTATGAGCATGGCAAACCCGCTGAGCTCACCACAGATGTGTGGGATGGCCGCATCCATTATGGGCGTCTTCCTGATTCCATTAGAATCGCCCAGTCTTGCTCTAACTCCCGTAACACGGTCGATGAGCACGGAAATGGGCCGATGCTTCACACTACGGGCCAAAAACCCCACGCCGGTGTCCGTTTGGAAATGGTAATTAAATAATTTATTAAATAATTTTTTTAATATATATATTTTTATTCTAACTTTCTTAAATGCTTTTTAGGCCAAAGAGAAGGGACATCTCCCGTCTCTTATGGAACTTTACGAGAGGACCCACAAAAACAAGGCGGGCGTATTTGTAGATGGCAAGTCCGAACAAATCTACAACGACCTGGTTGCTCGGGTTGAAGACCGCCAGACCCAGCTGACCCAGCAGTCTACCGACGGATTATCCGTCACCTTATCCACACTTGAAGTGGATAAGATTTACGAGGAGGTAAATTTTCTAAAATTTTAATTTTTTATTATTCATTTAATTTAACTTTAAATTTTTACTAACAATATTTATTTTTTGTTTTTAAGGTTGTCCCTAAAAAAAAGGGACGGACGTTGGTTCCGTCAACGATGTTCCGAGAGCGACATCGTCTTATGGTCAGCGACGGGATGATGAAGTCACTGAGCTGCGTAACGAGTTGGCCGCGACAAAAGCTCGTATGGGTGGAGTCGAGGGCTTCATGGACGTTATAGCGGCCACAAATCCGGAATGGGAGTCCATGTTGAGGAACATGCGACAACAACATCCCATTCTAGGCGAGTCATCCGACACACATAACGAGGCGGATGTTGCGAGGAGGAGTGAAGAATTCTACCAGGCGATGAACGGGCCTTAGTTCTTTTTTTTCCGGTTGTTGTATTATAAATTCAAAACTTATTTATATATAAAATATTTTGGCCTTGATTTGATTTTTATTTTAAATTATAATTTTATTAATAAATTAAATAATTTTAATTATTTTTTTAATTATATTTTTAAATTTTGTAAAATAAAAAAAAACGAAGTAAATTCATAGCTAATTTACGACCTATTTACGTGGAAAATTTACGACCTATTTACGTGGAAAATTTACGAGGAAATGACGAGAAAAAATAAACGAGTATTTTACGAGGAAACATTTACGAGGAAAGATAAACGAGTATTTTACGAGGAAATACTTTCGTGGTAGTTACGTGTATTTTGCGAGGAAACACTTTCAAGGTATTTACGTGTAGTTTACGAGGAACACGTTTCGAGGTATTTACGTGGAAATATAGCGACCTCCTTACGTGGAATATTTACGTGGTCTTTACGACAAAATGATGTACTTCGTCTTTACGACAAAATATTTTCTTCGCTAAGTTACGACGAATTGGCGAGGAAATATGTGTTACGACGGATGAGTAACGAGAAAACGTGTTTCCTCGTTAATTTCTCGTAAAGCCTCTTTTACGACGAACTCACGAGGAAAACCGCCCTCGTTAAGATTATGTTTTCTCGTAGTGTTCGATTTTCATATGCTATTTCTAATGTATCCATGTGACTAGCATCAAGTTTAAATTGTTGTTGTTCATTCATTTGTCCAGCATTATTCTATTTATAATAGGCGTGAACGTCTGAGTTTCAATTTAATTTAATTCGTCGTACGTATTGATCAGACCATGTATTAGTTTCATTGTAATTTTTAGGTAGAATCCATTATTAAATAATAAATAGATAAATGTTACCACAACAAAAAACGCACTTTGTGTTGTGTACCGCACCACAACGCAAGCTTATCTAGAGTAGGTGCGTTTTTATAGTAACTCGTATAAACAAAAAACTATTTTTGTTTTGTTTTTAGCCTGTGCGTTATTCAATCAATAACGCCCGCTTTTAAATTTTTTCATGATTGGTAACTACTCGTGGTTTTCTCCGTAGACCAAAATGTAGATGCAAAGATCAGATGGAAATACAGACGCAAGTATAACAGCAAATGGAACAGAGTCTTCAACAGAGAAATGTATGTGCAGATGAACAAGTAAAGATGAAGATTGCGACTTGAAGAATGGATTGCGGATCAAGGCGAAATTAATACGAAGACATCTTGGAGAGCAAGTTTGATTAAGAGATTCACTTTGGAAAAGGGAGATCTCACTATGGGAAATTTCTAAAAGACTTTGGAGAGGTTTTAGGGAACTTGCCTTATTTGGGTAGATAGTAAATATTGGGTAGATAGGCGTAGATAGCCGACTTGGTTGTATTGTATATATAGTCATACTCGACCTGTGGATTAGGGTTGTCGAGAGAATTGTATTCTTAGCATAAGAGTGGAGTTCGCTAAGCTTGTAAGCGAGTGAATAACACTAAGGGCTAAGGGATAGAGGTTCTAGAGATCTTGTATTCGATCTTATGACATGTGAGGCTAGAGGAGCAAGTCAAAAATGGTCTTGATCTTGTTCGAGTTCTGTTTAAAAAGAGACTTGTAAGTTTAATTTAAAAGAATACTAGTAATAACACATATCTTTGTAGAGATGTTCTTTGGTGTACTATGTGCTTTACTCTGTAAGTTAGTTCTTGCATTTACACAAAATACGCGCACCATTCATAACATAATATTCCTATAGATCGGAAATGTGAAAGATGAAACAGATGGTAATGGAATCTTCGCAGTGTATAAACAAATATTAATACTTAAATGTGTTTCAGCCACTACGATTGTTTTCGATGCTTTTACTTCTAATATGCAATTTTTAATTGTATCATATATATACATAATACACGGATGGAAATTCTCCCGATGATAAAGATAAGTTATGAATGTTAATTTTCACGAAACATAAAACGTGTTTAATTATCGTGTGCTGGATTAAAGTTGAAAAGAAATGAAACGCATTGGAGACAAATCTTGACGATACAAAAATAAGGTATAAGTGGTTTGAGAAAAAGGACCACATAAAAGTGAAATAATCTTTATTCCCAAAGAAATTTCCAAAAAAAACAAAAATCAAAAAAGCTAAATATTTCCTCGTTTAATACTCTTATCAATAATATTATTTATGTTAATGTCAACATATATATTATTATCGTCTAAATAGACCGATAATAAGACTCATTGTTTTTATAACTCTGTAATACAAAATTGTTAGGCTCATTGTAATGGTGCACCGCAATTTTACTGACTTGCATCAATAATTATATTATATTTGTATAATTTTACTTTTAATTTAGTTTATGTACCAGAATCGTTATGTACAATTTTTGATAAAGGAAAAGGCTAAGTACAATTAAGATGACTTTTCTATTTAATAGGTTGTTTTGTTTTTGTGTAATTACGTGGTCCTCTACTTGATGATTTTCAACTTAGAGGATGTTTTCTAGATAATGTTCATAGGTTCCATTGTATTTTTTTCATACACTAATAATTTATTTATAATATAAAGGAGTGGGAAAAGATACAAACGATTTGGTCTTTGATTCCACAAATCTCAACTTTCTCCGAATAAGCATTTTGCCAGTTTATGCTATCCCACTTCGTGCTTATTTTTTCTGCATCTAAAAATTAAAACTCCCGTTATCGAGACTTACGTGAAATTTAAATTTTGGTTCGAGAAAATTTACGTAGCATGTTGTTAAAATCTGAGGAAAAGAACCATTAAAAGAATATGTGTTGCATTTTATTTTATTGTAAGAAAAAAGTTGCGAGGATGGATGATGCTAAAAGAAGTTGATCACAGCTGCACATTTATTTCAAATCTACCACCATGCCAAAACTGTTAAAATATCGTCACACCTAGCACTTATATAAATTTTGATAAAACGAAAAATATAGTGAATAAGTTTATACCAAAAAAAAAGATAACTAATTGAAAATTCTCGTGAGATAAAAAAAATAACTTAAGATAAGAGAATTTTTTTTAATGTTTATCATAAATCGATCGGCAAGAGATTGATTGATTTTTTTACTCAATAGATAAGAGAATTGTTGGTTGTTCAAAAAAAAAAGATAAGAGAATTGTTGATTCTCATACAAGAGAATCTTACTAATTCATGCTTTATACACTTGCCCTTTGTTATTTATTCATTTTTAAAATTAATTATATAAAGAATTACTATAATATTTACAAGAAACTCTCCCATAATGATAATAAGAGAATTGTTGAATGTAAATCGCGTTTCATCAAAATGGTAAAACGTATAAACTATATACCTTATTGCATAGCAGCATCATTTCAGCATGGTTGGCACTTTCCAATCAAAGTCTATATCCCACTAAGATATAATTCTATAAATTAGGTCGACCTAGGTTATTATTGTTGTCATATATACCATGTATAATATACCAGACAGCGAACTTTTCCAAAAAAACTTGTATGATAAAATCAAATACGAAAAGGCACCATTTTATTTGCATTAGTTACGTCAGAAAAATTTAAATTGGAAGTGGTGCACTGTGCACATGGTACATGGCAGTTAGGGCCATAACCTCAGCCTGTGTTTAAAAGTCATGTCCCCACCACGAAAAAGAGATTCGTGACTTCACGAATTGAGTAAAATAATGGCAAAGTATTTTTATTGTTTCATTATTAATATCAACAAACCCCCTTTGGAGATAACACAATATTATAATCTAATTACATAGTTATGCTTGTTTTGTTTGGTAAGCCGACATGTGCTAATCACGACTAGTATCTAAATTGTCTCAAGTCCATCGCATAATCACGGCTGCATCTCTACGTTTCCCAAATGTAAAGTTATTTAAATTATTCGTAAAGTTAATGATTGCCTCCACGCCCTAAACCCCTATATAGAACTTTAATAATAATAGTTAGATCCCAATTATATATTACATGCCTTGTTTATCTTGTACTTTAAGAATAACGAAAACTTGAGCGTATATACCCAAAACGGATAGTGGGAATGTAAGCGACGAGAGGAAAATAGATTAATGAGGAAATTAAGCTTAGATTATCCAATGAATCTTGGGCTTCAATAAACAAAAGATGACTAATCATTGGAAATTAAAATAATATATAATAATTAATATTTAATACATTTAATTAAAAACTGTCTCTTTTCTCAAAGAATAAAGACAGATTTACGAAAAGGACACCTAGATCTTAGTTCGATCGCGTATTAAATTAAGCGACAAAGTACTTTGAAGATAAGAAGCCAAACAATATTACTTAATTTATTAAAAGTTGCATGCAATTATTAATTAGGGTTCATGTGATTTACCAAAAATCGATTTCTAGTATAGTTACTGAATCGGGTGATTAGTTAATATAAACTTCACTTGCATGAAAAGATCAAATGAACTCCTGAACGTGTTATATTATTACCTCCTTGAGACAAGTTCATGGTAATGTCGGAAAACAAACTAATAATAAAAAAAGAAACAAAAGAGCTAAAAAGGAGTTTAATTAATATTAATAAACGTATTAACGATGATAATAGCAGTGCTTCTTACTCTACGATCTAAGCTAAACAGAAGCTTAAGCTTCTTTATTGCTCTTTCCCTGCAAAACAAAAACAGTTTCTCATCTTCACGACGTAGACGACGACCCGTTAGCCGCAGCTCCGCCGCTATCACTCTCGAACCTCCCACCATCGCCGCCGTGCAGGTCGTGTTTTAAACCGTTTCCACCGTGAACGCCAACATCCACCGCGTTGTTATTATTATTATTATTATTATTAATATTCTCGCCGCCAGAAACAGCGACGCCGTTGTCGATCTTCTGGACGGTGGTGTCGCCGGAGAACGGCTGGTCGCGGCGGGTGTTGAAGGTGTTTTTGTTATTGTGCATCCAGACCTTGAGCACGCCTTTATCAACACCGACCTCGCGGCAGAAGTCGCGCACCTCGTCCTCGTCGCGCTTCTGAATCTTCCAGCCGATACGGTCGGCGAACTCGTGCATCTTGTCTTTCTGGGTTTGGCTGAACTTAGTCCTGAACCGCTTCCGGGAGCCTGGAGTATTGTGGTTGTGGTGGTGGTGAGTGGAGAGGTTGTTGGCCGCGAAGTTGAGATCTGAGAACGGTAAGCTGTTTCCGCCGGGTTTATTGTTACCGGAGAGAGCGAGGAGCATGTAAGAAGAGGAGATAGGCGGCGGAGAGGAGGAAGTAGGGCTGCGAGGGAGAGGAGGAGCCGGTGGGGGAGGGTGGTGACGGTGGTGAGGCTGGTACTCGATTGCGGCGGTAGTGGAGGATGGAGGGAGAGACGGTGGAGGCACGGCGGAAATGAGGGAAGAGTCATCGGGGTCACGGCGGTGGAAGTTACGGTGGCAACCGCAGGCGGCACACTTGAGGGAAGTTGGATCGGAAGGCGTGGAGGAAGGAGAAGGCATGAACTCGCCGCAACCGTCTAGCGCGTGACCTCCAATCGCGGCAGCGTGGTTCTTGAGGCATTCTTTGTATGTGACGGTGACTGTGTGGTGGTGGATGTGGTGGTGGCGTTTGATGATTCCGTTGCTGAAGGAGATCGGTTTAGCTGGTTGGATCCGGGTTGGTGTTTCGGATTCGGGTTCAGGAGATTTAGGAGTCATATCCATTGCTCCAACTTCAAGCATCGATGGCTTAATTATTTTCAAAGATAATCTTGAGAGAAAAGAAAACGAAAATTAGGGTTTGGGTTAAAGCTCAAAACAAAAGTTTGGTATTCAGAAACGAAGAGAGAGCTAATCAACTTTTGGAGATCATTTGATGGTTTTTATATTAAAATGTTAAAAATAACTTTTCGAAGAAGAAGAGGAAGATGTTATAAGATGATGGTGTGGTGAATGTTGCTAAGACGGAATAAAATAATTAATAGGATATATAAAAATTAATAAATATGAACAATAAATATTTATTATGTATTTAAAAGAAAAATTCAAAGGACAGGGGTTCGAGATTGATAATTTAACTATGGTTAGTTGAGTATGGTTAATGAGGAACTGGGGCCCAGAATGGAGAGTGGGGAAATATATGAGTAATAAATGTCTTAAACCTAAAGACAGTCCAGTTATTAATTTTTTTCATGCATTGTGACACTTCTTATTTAAACTCTCTTTTTACTCTCTTTTTCTTATTTTCTTACTATTTTTTCCTTCTGTAAAAACCTGTTTTTCTTACATTTCATGGATATTTGATTGATACAGATGTAACTAGCAACTTCGTTTGGAAAGTTTTAATCTTACTAAAATGATTACTGACGGAGATTATTGAAAATTAGTAAAAGCTTTTGTGTGCAGATACTAAAATGGCCATACATTTTTTTTTGTCATTGACTAGTTCTAATATGTTTGAATACAAATTGGTTAGCTTAGCGTATCTAGCTTAGAAATTGGAACGAATTTATAAACCCAAGCTTATGTGTATATATGTGAGGTTGAATTATGAAATCGCATGTTGTTTCTAAAGAAGCGTTTACAGTACCTCTGTTCTGGCTTTCCGATAACCCCTCAATTTAGTTCATTCACTGACCATCAGATTTTGATAAAATTGTGCGTTCATGTGACACTAAACCATACATTACATCCGATTATGTAAATTTATCTCTCTTTCTTCAAAGACTAATAATAAAAAAATGTATGTGTGTGTATACGGTTGCTTAAAATACGTTTGTTATTGACATTTTGCAGCCTTGCAGGAGAATAAAATGTATGTCACTGTTGTTGGGGATCTTAGGGACTGCCTATTATTTATTGTAACCTGTGTATAAAAATTATAGTATACCAAATAATAAATAGTAATACTATTTTCTGATAATATTTGCATAAAAATTATAGCAGAGAATACAACGAGGAATAAGTTTTTGTTATATATAATTAACCTATGAGGAAAACATTAAATAATTATCCTACTGCTTCTGATTTGTCTTTAATCCAAATATGAGGAAAAACTTGCAAGTTATTGTTTATATATTTGGAATATCTTTCGACGTGGAAAGAACAGGAAGATTGAGAGAATCTGATATGCATTTCGTGAGTTATAGTGTGTTTGTTTCCATGTATGTAATTAACTAGCTAGACCGTGATAATCTTTTGTATGCAGTATCTATAAAGTTTATGGGGTTTCAACTTACAATCGATTGGAATAATTTCACATGTCTCTTGTGTATATTATAGTTCACATTAATCACATCTCAGTTCGATGATGGTATGTAGATAACTCGATATTTAGATACGCGTATTAGATATCCTGATTCAACTTGTATCGATTTAGTTTACTGATTAACGTAGTTGATTAGGGCATTCATGTTTAAACATCAATCACATTTACGACACAATTATTCACGTCCTATTATTACAGCTAAACGACACTTGTTCCGGTCGTAACAAAGCAACTTTCCGAAACCGTACCTTGATTCCCACGAAGTCTTATTTCTTGACTAATCTACCCTCGAGAGATCAGCCATATTACGATCAACTCCAGAAACCGTGTTGGTACTGGGTAGGCTTTAACCTTCTCTGCGCTTCTTGTCACTAATCCACCAGACACGACCAAAGTTATTTTTGGGCTTGAAATGATGATGATTAATGGCAATAAATATGGTTAAATATGGCTTTCTTATTTTTAAATGCTTTTCAACAAAACTACGTAATCATAGTTAACACGCAAAGAATTAAGGCTGACACGTACTTGAATACTCCACATGTCAACCCAAGGTATCACTAGCATAGTTTAGAAGCTTGCCACGTTAAGTTAAACGCTCTCGGGAGAATCATCTTTCGAATAGTCAAGACTCGAAATTTCTTCAAGTTTGTCAACATTTTTAGCAAAGACTCGAAAAGTTAATATCTTTTCAATAATCTTTTAAGGAAATATAAGAAATTGCATAATCTTTCCTTCAAAGAAAAATATAAAATAAAACCGGGCTGATAAGCAATCAATTAATGCTATTACAGCTAACAAGTTGACCAACTGATGTATTTTAATTTATCAAAAAATTGTTTTTTTTTTCCACCAAGATTTTATTTGAAAAAAGAGCCAAGCCCGTAATATTACAATAGCCCAAGTTATGACCGGACCAACTTAAAAAACATAACAGGCATAAGCCCAAAAGGGGAGCCCTAGGCCCAATAGAAAGTGATGTCGGTCTTCTTCCTTTGCGAACCGCAACATCACCTCCGCCTCGCTCAACCCCGGAGAACCACCCACCGATTCACCGAAAACCACACCGGAGCTCTTCCACTCCATACCAACTTAACCACGACCGCCAAACTCTCGCATGTTTCTAAATCGGAGAGAATCAATCGAAACTTCGAGATCTCATCCACCATCGATCCACACAGACATCAAGGAGAAGGCTTCGCACAAACATCACCCCTTTCATCAGAGAGCTTCACTCGTCCTCCGACGAGGTCTCATCCACCGCGACCACACCGAGAACACTTAAATAAACCATAACAAGACAGTCTAAAAAAAACTAAATCCTAGAGCGAAACCAAGGAAACCAGAGTCGGCGACGCAAGGCACAAGACGCCTTCACCCCCCCGGAGTCGAAGCCGACAACGATGGAACTGTAGGAGCCTCCACGTTCCGGAAGCTTAGCCGGCGCCGCAAAGCTGAAGAAGCCTTCACAACCCGGAATCTTTGTCGGTGATGCTAGAGCTATGGGAGCCTCAACATCCCGGAGCAAACAGAACCTGAACTGAAGATCGATACTTCAAGCCGACGGCGTAAGACTGTGGTAGTCTTCACACCCCGGAAACTAGATCCGACGAAGGCGAAGTTGTAGAATCTTCCATTTCGTGGAGACAAAGGCCGGCGTCGGTAAAGCTGTCGAAGCCTCCACCTCCCAGAAGAGAAACCTAAATGAAGCGATCTACTTCACCGTACCATCGACACAATACGACCGCGTCTTCCCTCCAGAACCACCACGCATGGGGATTTGCCAGAGCTCGGACAAGGCGGAAGACCAGAGGAGGTGGAGAAGCGACCCAGGGGAGACGAGCTAAAGAGAAACGACGGGCCCCGGCGGCGGCACGCACACACACGCGCCGGCCGCTTGCCGGACCCGAAGTGAGATCTATTATCTCTCTGTTTTTTTTTTTATACAGGCTTTTGTTTAATGGGTACGAAATATCAAAAAAATGTTTAGTTTAAATTTTATGTTGGATAGATGATAAAGACGGAGCATAAAAACTAGTATCCTCTTTTATTTTCTTGGGCACAGAATCATGAATTGCATGGTTGGTCCATAATAAAGATAAAGTTTTGTTGGCTTTTTTATTTTTGCTTGCATAACCATGTGGTCCTAAAAACGCAAGAACTTATAATCAATGGTCTAATAGGAAAAGGAAAACCCTAACTAGCTTTACTGTAGACTTGTTGGTTGTATTCTTACGCTAACTAATGTTATTTTGCATAATCCCTTTCTTCTTTAAATCGAATAAAATCACTTATTTACACTCTAATAAAAGAATATTATAAAACACACAGATACATAAATCCCGTTTAAGTCGATTGTTAGTTTTTTTTCCACGTCAATAAATCATTTCGTCACTCAAATAATAGCTGGTCTGAGAAACCAAACAACCAACAAATAAAAAACTTATAGTAAATTTTTTTGCAGTCCTAGCTAAAGAATTGACAATAACGTTATGTCTAATTTTAAATTGTTAAATTATTGTAGCAGTGACTTAATTTCTTTTAGCTTAATCAAGAAGGTTAGCCACGCTTTGGTTCCCACTGTTGAGTTGATTGTTAGTTCATGGTGTTAGGATCCGTTCATAAAATTTTATGTTCCACTTCTCCTGATATTGCTAGTAAAACATTTCGTTTAATATAAACATTCAAGTTGGACCGGGGGGGGAAAGGTAAATGATGAAAATTTGAGAGATTAGTACAAAGTTTTAATGGGATCATATGTGGCAACTTTCTAAGAGCAAACCTATCACCCAAGAACTGGATTACAAAATCTTTAGTGGGTCCAATAATTGTTCACCACAAATTTCATATCTACTGTCAGTCTGTTACTGATTACAATTTCATATCTACTGTCGGCTGTTACTGATTATATATATGAGGGATTACTTGCATACTATTCTTATCTCAAGTTTATTTGATTTTTTTTTCACGACTGTATATAAAAGAAAGAGAGTCAAAATATGATTTTCTGTAACTCAGATCTGCAATGTTTGGAAAGAAAAACCGTACTAGACCTCAGTTTTTTTTGTTTCTCTTTGAAAATTGCTCTTCATTGAATCTCTAGTCACATCACACAACATTTCAGGATAATTAAACACAGCGAGTATCGGTAGTACTACTCAAAACGTGTTCATTCATTCGTTCGAATTGAGCTTTACCTGAAAATGACTTTTCAAATTGGTAAAGAAAAGAAATGAACTAATGTCAAGAGCCAGTATTCTTGTGTCACGAGCATATAATTAATTTAGGGGTCTGATTAATAATTTTAAGTTGGCAAATGGGTAAAACCTGAAATATGATAAAGTTAAGGGGTGGGATCTGATGAGTTGTTGGGAAGAACACATGCATGAGTTGTTTGGGGCTTTAAAACCACTTCTAATAATGGTCTGTTTTGTAGGGCACATCGTGTCCTCTATTAGGTGTAATCTAAACTCTTCCCATAGACAACTTGATCCACAATAACGATGTCCTAATATTTACTCCCCCATGATTCAAATGCAAATGCAAATGCAAATGTGAACTGCTCTCAGTGTGACTAATAATAGCGCACAAGAGTAATTCAATATGCCATTGATCTTAGACATTGTTCTTAGACGAAGAGTTTAGGACACTTTAAAATCTCAATGGGTCCGAATGTTTTTGGTGACTAGATTTTGCAAATCAGCAAGTCAGAGTGTCAATGATGTGTCTACAAGTATTAGATATCTCACTTTATCTGAATACCTAGACTAGATCTTGCCCCGCCATATTAAAATCCGACTAGTCCAAAGTTCTATGATTCAATATACACTTCCTTTGTTTATGCTGTTGGATGATCCCAAATCGGAACCCAAACTAATCTCAAGATCACATAGAAGATTTTGGGTCTTAATACCATCTAAAAATCCCACTAATCATTTCGAAATGACTGAAATTCTTCTTTTTTAAAATCTCGAGGTCAATCAACTGAATCACAGTGAACTAGTTCAACTGCTTTATTCATTTTTTCCCGACCATATTATGTTAAAAACTGAGGCAATATTGTTCCTTTTTATTCGCGGTTAAATGTTACAGTGATTCAGGTCTTATATTCAAACCTTTGCCTCAATTATTCGTCCACATATATATATATATATTTTTTATCAACAATTATTCGTCCATATATTTTCCAAAAATCCCATTGAATATATAAAAGTAGCTTTCCGCAAGGACGTGTATGTAATTTGCATAAACGTACGTGACGGTGCATCGCTCCTCATAGTGCGTTTAAGTTGGTACAAATAAAATAAGAGAGCCTATCTGGCCCAATATGGGCCCATTTACTTTTCCTTTTTATTGTCTATTCGAATTATTTAGTTTTCCCGCCTAAAATGTATTATACCCTTCTCCAAATCCCTAATAAAGCCTCGAAAACAAAAAATAATCAAATATTTAATTTCGTTTTTCAATTTCTTCGTCTCTCTCTCTCTCTCTCGCGAGTCACCGGAGGAAGCTGACTGAGTAGAGAAGCGAGTCCCGGTAGATTTATTTCCGTCTGGAAACAGGTGTCAACACACCGAGTTGACCGTAGAGTGGTGGGGAGATGGAGGAAGAAGAGCCAACGGGTGAGTTTCGCGGCGAGTCTCAGCCTGAGCAGAGGAAATCTGGAACTCCGAGGCTTTACATCAAAGAGCTTGTCATGAGGAACTTCAAATCATACGCTGGTGAACAACGCGTCGGACCTTTCCACAAGGTTAGCGTTTATTCGTTTTCCAAAATTGAGTGAAAAGTTAGGCTTTAGGGTTTCGATTAGATCGAATTGGAAGCTGATTAGGGTTGGGTTTTATTTGGGTTTCCTTGAATTTGAGTCTAGTCACCTCGTGAATTACATCATAGCCTCCGTTTCGAACTTCTGCCTTCCGGCTACTCTTGATTGCAGTTGCGAAGTACATGAATTTTATTTGAGCTTATATGTTGTGGATTCAAAAATTAGGGTTACTGAATATCATTTGTCTTGGACTGTCGTAAAAATTCAGAGTTTTTCTGCGGTGGTTGGACCTAATGGGAGTGGAAAGAGCAATGTGATAGATGCAATGCTCTTTGTATTTGGGAAACGAGCTAAGCAGGTGTGTACTCATTCCATTTTATTTTGTTGCTAGTGCTTGCTTTCGATGAGTATTTCTCTTTTTAAATCAGCTCTGTTTGAGTAACCTTATGTTTTTTTTTTTGCTATCAGATGCGGCTCAACAAAGTGTCTGAACTAATTCACAACTCAACCAATCACCAGAACTTGGACAGTGCTGGGGTTTCTGTACAGTTCGAAGAGATTATTGATAAGGTAACGTTGTTCACTGCTTTCCTTTCATCGGAGACCTTGTTATGAGCTATACTGGCTGCTGTCAAAACTTTTACTTAAGGCTGCATAATGTGTTAAATAGTTAACTCTTGATTTTTTTTTTTTTGGTTCAGAGCTTTCGTGGACTTTTCGTATTCTGTTTAAATCTAGCTCTTTAGGAGAAGTTCTGGAGTTAGACCGTTTATGTCTACGTATTTTTAATTGACTTTAGGGAAGTTTTCTGTTAACGTGCATTGATATTCTGAACTAACACAGGAAGATGGCTCCTACGAAACTGTTCCTGGAAGTGATTTCATGATTACCCGGGTTGCATTCCGAGATAATTCTTCCAAGTATTATATCAATGAAAGGTCGAGCAATTTCACTGAAGTTACCAAAAAGTTGAAGGGGAAGGGAGTAGATCTTGACAACAACCGTTTCTTGATTCTTCAGGTTATCACTTTTGAGAAACTGCCTATATATTGTTACATTTTCATGTGTCCCCTACTAATTTTTTTTCTTGAATGTTGACAGGGGGAGGTAGAGCAGATATCACTCATGAAGCCGAAAGCACAAGGTCCCCATGATGAAGGTTTTCTTGAATATCTCGAGGATATTATTGGAACGAATAAATACGTGGAGAAGATAGATGAATTAAATAAGGAGTAAGTGATCCATGCAATCTACAATTTATTTTAAATGACCAAATGATGAGTCCCCAAGAATTGCGTTTGGGGCGCAATTGCAAACTTTCCTGCTTTCTTCTTGTGGACTATGCATATTTGTTATTGGTGAATGGGTTCGTAAATCACAATTCACCAGGCGGAATAGATGTAAGTGGTTCCTGACTTGTTGGATGTTAATTTTATAATTAAAATTGCCTCTCTGAAATCTAGGCTTGAAACCCTCAATGAAAAGCGGTCTGGAGTTGTACAAATGGTGAAACTAGCAGAGAAAGAAAGGGACAATTTAGAGGTTCGTAGACGTCTCCCCTTCTTATATGTCACCTGGTTTGTTGTACTTGTTGTTGAAGTCTTTCTTTTTGGAACAGGGTGTGAAGGATGAAGCAGAGACTTACATGCTGAAAGAGCTATCTTATCTTAAATGGCAAGAAAAGGCTACAAAAATGGCACATGAAGATACTTTAGCTAAAATTACCGAACAGAAAGAGAGCTTGCAGAATTTGGAAAACAGTCTAAAGAATGATCGGTAAGTGCTAGTAAATTTTCTTTGAAATAGCAAAAAAAAATTGATGAAGTCATTTTTGACACATCGTATCATGCTGTTTCAGAGAGAAAATGGATGAGAGTAATAAGGAATTGAAGGAACTAGAGTCTGTGCATGAAAAACATAAGAAGACACAAGAGGTTTGTCTGAAATCCGGATGAGTTATGCGCTCATGCTTATGACTGACGTCCCTAAAATCATTTTGTTTTCTCTTCCGCTGCAATGACCAGGGTCTTGATAATGAACTTCGAGAGTGTAAGGAGAAGTTCAAAGAGTTTGAAAGGCAGGACGTAAAGCACAGGGAGGATTTGAAGCATGTGAAGCAAAAAATCAAGAAATTAGAGGATAAACTTCAAAAGGTTGGTTATAAAAGGATTTACTTGTTTATGTGGTACCTTACCTGTGTTTTTATGCAGGATTCATCCAAAATCAATGATTTGACAAAGGAGTGCGAGGACTCGAGAAATCTTATACCTAAACTTCAGGAAAATATACCAAAGCTGCAGGAGGTCCTGGTAGACGAGGAGAAGGCACTGGAGGAAATCAAAGAGAAAGCTAAAGGTGTGTTTTTCTTCTTATGCCCAATAATGATGACCTTTTTACCTAACCCTGGCAGCTTCTTTAACAACATTGCAGTTAAAAGGACTTGGAATTGGCAACCTGTTAAACAAAATAGTACCCATTATAATGATTAGCTAGTTCTGCTGAATATTTCTGTCAATTTTGTTACAGTTGAAACTGAAGGTTACCGGTCTGAGCTTACAAAAATTCGTGCTGAATTAGAACCTTGGGAAAAAGATCTAATTGTCCACAAGGGAAAGCTGGATGTTGCATCATCCGAAAGTGAGCTCTTGAGCAATAAGGTACCATTTAGTAATAACATTTGCTTCAAGTGAAGAACTTTTTCTTTTCTACATAAGTTGGCTCATCTTCAAAAGAATTTCCTGATTCTTTTAATTAGTTAACTCCATCAGGTTCGTTAAAGAATATTTTTACCATATTTAGATCTTTCTATGCTGGCTGGACCTGTTTTCTATCTGAAGATTTCAATATACTGTTGGATAGCAATTTTTGCATCCTTTGAACATCACTACTTTGTTATTCTAGCATGAAGCTGCTCTGAAGGCCTTCACAGATGCTCAGAAACAGCTCACTGATATATCAGGGAGGAAAGAAGAAAAATCTGCAGCAACTACTTCTATTAAAGCTGATATAGAGAAGAAGAAACTTGAAGCAACGGAAGCTCGAAAAGTCGAAGAGGTATGTACTTTCCTTAGGATTGTATTATTTGCAGATTGGGTTTTGAATTGAGATTATGCTTCTTGACTTCAACAGGAATCACATAGAGAACAAGAAACTCTTATTCCACAAGAGCAGGCAGCCAGAGAAAAAGTCGCTGAACTAAAGTCAGCTATGATTTCTGAGAGGAGTCAGGGTGATGTTTTGAAGGCAGTTTTACGAGCCAAGGAGAACAATCAAATTGAAGGAATATATGGAAGGATGGGGGACTTAGGTGCCATTGATGGTAACTATATTGATTTATATTCTAGTATAAACATTCCGCTGTCATTTGCTATTAGAGAATGTTATTTGCTCCCTGTAGGATGAGATGTGGAATTTTAGTTGAACTTTCTTGCATGTTAAATGGTTTTTAGATGTAAAGTCACAGTTCCATGTCTAGATGATATTAAATGTAATATAACAAAAGCTTTTAATCACTGACATTGGTTGTCCTTGCAGCAAAATACGATGTTGCCGTATCAACTGCTTGCGGTGGCCTTGATTACATTGTTGTGGAAACAACGTCTGCCGCTCAGGCATGTGTCGAGCTGCTGCGGAAGGGAAATCTTGGCGTTGCAACGTTTATGATATTGGTATTGCATACTAATTTCTGTATATATGCCTTCAATCTTTACCCAACTGGTGAATTTTATTTAAAATGCTAACTTACATCAGAAGAATAGTTGTAGAGAGATCTTTAGATCTGTAATATGAGTTGGTCTTAGTAAATTATTATATTTAGTTAGGACGTTACAAGTGTGTTATGGTGGATTTGAATCGGCATATCAAATGCAATATGCAGTGCTCTGAGTAAGTTCTTAAGGGGACCAGATCCAAAGCCTCATATTCTTACGCCTAGTAATTCCTCTTGCAAATAAATAATGAATATTCCTTGTAAAATGTTCGTTTTTTGCAGGAGAAACAAACCAATCATTTACAAAGATTGAAGGAGAGAGTGAAGACACCCGAGGATGTTCCACGCCTCTTTGATCTGATTAGAGTTAAGGATGAGAGGATGAAACTTGCATTCTACGCATCCTTGGGAAACACTGTTGTGGCAAAAGATCTTGATCAGGTATATTATGTTTGCTCATTAAGACTGGCTCAACAACAACATTTATTTACTGGCCTTAATACGGATGAATTCAGCTATGCTTAGCTAATTTAATGAAAAGAAGATGACTAATAACCTCAGAAAATACAAAGTTTCTATGGACCCCAACAACTGAACTATTAGATACAATTTGTTTTGGTTATCAGGCAACACGTATTGCATATGGTGGTAACAGAGAATTTCAAAGGGTCGTTACTCTTGACGGTGCTCTCTTTGAAAAATCTGGAACCATGAGTGGAGGTGGAGGCAAGCCACGTGGAGGAAGAATGGGAACCTCTATCCGAGCCACTGGTGTGTCTGGCGAAGTTGTTGCTAATGCTGAAAACGAGCTCTTCAAAATTGTTGACATGTTAAACCACATCCGTGAAAAGATTGGCAATGCGGTGAGACAATATCGGGCTGCAGAAAACGAAGTCTCTCGCCTCGAGATGGAGCTGGCGAAAAGCCAAAGGGAGGTATTGTCTCCTGTGATCTTATCAGTGTAGCCCTCCCTTGAAATATATGATCAGATTGTCTTAACTGCAATAAAACGTTACTTTCTTCCATCTAATAGATCGAAAGTCTCAACTCAGAGCATAATTACCTGGAGAAACAACTAGCTTCCCTGGAAGCTGCATCTCAGCCAAAGACAGATGAGATAGAGAGGCTTAAAGAGCTCAAGAAAATCATCTCCAAAGAAGAAAAAGAGATTGAAAAACTTGAGAAGGGTTCTAAACAGCTGAAGGAAAAAGTACGTAGCATTAGTTATTCTTTTTTATGTTTTGAAATGCGGCTAATCCTCCGTGTTCCTATCTTTTCATGGTCTAACTAGCCATGTTTAGAAAATCTTGAGTGCGTTGGACTTGGATCATTCAAATGCATAATCCATGGATTTGTTCCATCGTATTATTATTATTATCCTGTATCTAGAACTGAGTAGTGTTTCTTGTTTTAGGCTTTGGAGCTGCAAACCAGCATAGAGAACGCTGGTGGGGAAAATCTGAAAGGACAAAAGGCAAAGGTTGAGAAGATTCAAGCCGTAAGTTTTCTGCTCTTAGCTTGCTGTTAGTGAGCTCACTGTTGAGTGTTCCTAACTTATTTTGCACATGTTTAGGACATTGACAAAAGTAATACAGAGATCAATCGATGTAATGTTCAAATAGAAACACACCAGAAAATGATAAAGAAGTTAACAAAGGGGGTTGAAGACGGGACTCGAGAGAAAGAAAGGCTAGAGGGTGAGAAGGAAAAATTGCTGACGGTTTTCAAATCTATAGAACAGAAAGCATTTGCAATCCAAGAGAAGTATAAAGAAACACAGAAGGTTTTAACTGTCCTTCTCTCTTTTTATCTCCATACTATTTGGATAAGCGTCATAGAGCAGTCCTTTTTGTTGTGCAGTTGATTGATGAACATAAAGACGTGCTGACTGAAGCAAAATCCAATTTTGAGAAGCTGAAAAAGTCTGTGGATGAGTTGAAGGCATCTAGGGTAACAACAACCGAATCCTTTTCTTTCTTGCTGGTTGCAGCTGTGTCACTTAGGGTGCTTTTCATCATCTAATACCTAAGTCGTACACAGGTCGATGCAGAATTCAAAGTTCAAGATATGAAAAAGAAGTACAATGAATTAGAATTGAAAGAGAAGGGCTACAAGAAGAAACTCAACGACTTGCAGATTGCACTCACAAAGCATATGGAACAGTACGTATGCTGAACCCCCCTCCATCCATGATGTCTACCTCGTTTGCATCTCAAATTTGTCATTTCTCCATTGCAGAATTCAGAAAGATCTTGTTGATCCGGATAAGCTTCAAGCAACATTGATGGATAATAATTTGAACGAAGCTTGTGATCTAAAAAAGTCTCTTGAAATGGCTGCCGTACTGGAGGCTCAGCTGAAAGAGCTGAATCCAAATCTTGACTCAATCGCGGAGTAAGAATTTAGTTTGTTTTATATTGTGTAATCCAATCGGTAGATGTTTCACTAGCTTTCTTGATGGTTCGCTCTAATTACTTAAAGGTATCGGAGCAAAGTGGAACTTTACAATGGGCGGGTAGATGAACTTAACTCTGTAACCCAAGAACGTGATGACATAAGGAAGCAGCATGATGAATTGAGAAAGAGAAGGTATTCCCACTTCGAATTGTTCTGCGTATTAAATAATTTTTCCCTTTTGTTATTGGTCTCATGAAGCTAACTTGGATGACTATGAGTTGATTTCAGGTTGGATGAGTTTATGGCAGGATTTAACACAATATCGTTAAAACTGAAAGAAATGTATCAGGTTAGCTTCCTTTTGAACATTGTTGACAACTCCATAAGCTTGGCAAATAATATCCAGAAATGATGAGAAAACTTACAAGTCTATGAGTTATGATGTCTTTCTATGAATTCTGACTTGCTTTGCAAAGCTTACAGCTTGAGCTAAATCGTTTTTGCCTTAGCCTATCTTATACATCTTTATCTATATCCCTAATTAATTTTACAAATATGATGCTGCAGATGATCACTCTCGGAGGTGATGCAGAGCTCGAGCTTGTAGACTCGCTGGACCCTTTCTCAGAAGGTGTGGTTTTCAGTGTGAGACCTCCAAAGAAGAGCTGGAAGAACATTGCAAACTTGTCCGGTGGTGAAAAGGTCGTTGAGAAAACAGACATTCATATCTTAACACTTTATCTCACCAATCTGTCTCTCAACTCTTTTAAATGACTTCTCTCTATCCATTACTTACAGACACTGAGCTCACTCGCACTAGTCTTTGCACTCCATCACTACAAGCCTACACCGCTTTACGTCATGGACGAAATCGACGCCGCTCTCGGTAAGACTTCTATTCCTCAGTTGTAATATTATCTGCAAAACTTAGTTAATCCCTGAATAAGAGTTCGACTCCCTTTTTTTCTCACTAGATTTCAAGAACGTATCAATCGTTGGACACTACGTGAAGGACCGTACTAAAGATGCTCAGTTCATTATCATCAGGTCAGTTCAATCTCTTATTTTATTCCAACAGACATTAATGTTATGTATCAACTATTAAAGTGAAATGTTTTTTTTTGTAACTGGCTTTCATATTAAAATGCTGAAAAAAAGAAAATTATACAAACAAAGAGGTTTTTGAGATCTAATATATGAAAATGGTGCAGTCTGAGGAACAACATGTTTGAGCTAGCAGATAGATTGGTGGGAATCTACAAAACAGATAACTGCACAAAGAGCATTACTATCAACCCTGGAAGCTTTGCAGTTTCTCAGAAAACGCCTGCTTAAGTCTACCAAATGAACAACATCTCTACATGAACCACTTTTGTTGATTTTTGGTGTCTGCATGTATAAACAGGCTCATTGTATTGTAATGGTTTTCTACTGTTTAGTGACTTTCGCTTGAATATTTTCTTTTTGAATGATGGGATTAACATTATCCATGCTATTATATAATCTAAAGGATGTGTATATCAGGCCTACTTGTAGACCAATCTAATAATGGTCAAACCATTTGCATAATTATTGTGTTTTCTAAGAGCACAGATTTTTGGGATCGAGACCAGATGAGGATGACAAATACCATTAATCAGACAATTAGATGCGGGGCATACCAAGTACAAATTGTTTATTTTAAAAAGATTCTTAATAATAGCACAAGTGGCATTTTTTTATAACGTTGAAAAAGTTTGATGAATTTATTTTCCCGAATAAAATCAGCATCACCAAATTAAAGATAGGGAATAGAAGAATGCTCTATTTCATTTTTTTTTTTTTGCTTTTGTTGCTGAATTTATTATGCTGTGGTTTGCTTCTGCTTCTTTGAACAGATGGCTAGACTTTTCAAATAAACATGACAACCAAAAAATATACAATAAAGATACGGAGTTACGATATCACTGAAAAATTCGATTTTGATGTTATCAATGTTTTCTGAAACAAATCTTAAAAGCTGAAATAATTAAAACAAGAAAAAAATTATTGGATGGTTGAGTTGAATCTGTCATGTTCACCTCAATATTTTTCTAAAAAGGTTTTTGAATGATTGAATGTTTTTGTTGTCAACTAAATAATATTATTTGAACTTCTTAAAAACCTGCAAGTAAAAATGATACAAGCTGAATACTGGTAAAGATGATAACGACACACTTGCACACAACTCAATATACAAGCTGAATACTGGTAAAGATGATAACGACACACTTGCACACAACTCAATAATGTCAACAAACAGTAAAACCTCTTTGTGTTTATTCCCAAACTCACAAATTTTTTTATTTTATTTTGCAGCTACAGATAGATCAAAGATAGTGATTTCAACACACAGTCTTCAGGCCGCGGTAAGATCTTCTTCTACAAATTTGACAAACTCTTCCCTTGATCTCCCCTCTGGATTCTTCTTCCATTCAATGAACTTCTTGGAGGCCTCTATGAACTTCTCCATGTGAACCTTCTTCCATTCCTACCAAGTCACAATATCCACAATAAATGTTTGCGCCAAAAACCATTATGCAAGACTTAAAAAGACTAAATCAAGAAGTTAGGAGAAAAAACAAGAATAGTGTTAATGAAATGAACCTCGAAATCCCATTCTCCATACAAATGAGGATCATCCTTGTTAGCCCATACAAAGGTTTCCACTTGCATCTTCTCGGATGTTTCCTGTCATATAAAATGGAGTACTAAAGCTTCAATCTCATGATTATCATCAAAGATCATTATTAGTGACGGTGAAAATGAAACTTACAGTTAATACAACTTCAACAGTCTTCCTGACATACTCATCTCCTTCAATCATATCTAAATTCTCTAGCTGAGCATCTGTTAGTCCAGTTAGTATCTGCACCATTCTTCACCTTTTGAGATCAACAAGTTTGAGAAAGTTAATGAATAAAGAAACAAAGAGGACAGAGAGATTAAATCAAAACCTTTCCGTTGATAAGTCCGTTCTCAGAAGGAGAGATACACGGATGCAAACGCCCTTTGAGCCTATACAGATGACTGCCAAAAACAAAACAAAAAATCAAGAAATAAGATTTAATCAATCTCCAAGCAAAGAAGAGAGATGTAAAGAAAGACTTTACTAGCCCTGGAGTTGAGCGGAGATAGTCACAGGATCGCATTCGAGGATCAAGTTGACGACGGATGGTTCTTGGAAACTGCCGTAGACGAAGACATTGTGCGACGGAGACTGATTAGAACTAGTCATCGTTCTTGAATGGAATCTATGTGTGAGAGAGAGAGAGTTCGTGCTATCTTTCTTTATTTATTCCCTCCCTCTCTTTATCATCGTCAACATCACCTTGCGTAGTAGCGTAGAGTCTTTTGTTTCCGAGTATAATAATCAACAGGTGTTTGGCTGCCAATTATCGGCTTTAATAGAAAGGTTATGTAACATTTAATATCATTTGTTGACTTTTTTGTTGCTTTATCCTCTTAACAATGGTGTGGAGTCCTGTGAAATTTCCCGTCGGTGGAGAATTTGTGCAGTGTAATTACTAATGTAACACGTCCTGACGTCAGTGATGTCACTAGTACACAACGTAACACGGTGAGAACTGAGAAGAGTATAGTCAAAAGTTTTTGAAATGAATTGTTTTTTATGTTTATTATAACACAATATGTCACTTTTTTCTATCGACATACTTTTTTCCAACAGCTTTTTTCTTTCGTAACAAATTAGTTTACATGTAATTAACCAGCTGATCAACCAAACTATTATTTAAGCGGGAATTAACCTCTACCACACATCCCTTATCCAAATTGATGACTCAGATTAAATTTGGCTTTCTTGACAAGACTTATATATGTCTCTTTTCCTACCCATTAGATTTACTTTTACACTTAACGGCCTAGATCTACTATATTGGATAAAACCAAATTCATCATCTCAATTTTTTGTGTTTTTGCTCGGTTGTTCTGAAATCGAAACTTTAAGAAACTTTAATCATTCTTAACTTCATCTCTCGGATTACTGCTGCTTAACGTTCCAGATTAAGAAAATTTTATTAATTTTCTTATTCTTTTTAATTTCATCATCTTTTTCTTCTTAGTTGAGTTTTTTTTCGAAATTCAAGAAAATGACAAACCACTGCCTTTGATAATAGAGATGAGGACAGAGACGATGGCGACAAGGATGAAGACATCGAAGATGAGGTATGAATGTATGATTATAAGATAATATGTAACATGCACAAAAATTTGTCTGGCTCTTGAGATATCAACGGAGCCAAATAGAATAACTAGGAACCATACGGCGGTGCAAATGGTGACATGCCCGTGTATTCGTTTAGAGAGGTAGTGGTGGTAGTCTCTGTGGTAGCCTTTGTTCTTTTTTTTTTTTTTTTTTTTGCTTTATTAGCATTGGAGTGAAGATAGTTAGACCAGCTGCTTTCAAACTAATGACATAGCTGGTGATGGAACAATGACTTTGGTTGTTATTGCGCTAGGTCTCATGATGAAAGTGTAAAAATTTGTAATTTTGAATGTAGATATATGTCCTTGTGAATTATACAAATCATTGATTGGTTGGAATGTGATGTGTAAATTGGACGTCTGTTAAAAGTATTCATAAAAATTTCTGTAAGAAGTATTCAAGTAGATGTTTTGCAATCAGTGTACACATTGTTTTTTTTTAAACCGATGTACATGTTGAGCCAAGATCGTGTACACCTGGACATGTCTAACCAAGATCGTGTACATATCCACGTGGTTACTCAATATACTCATGTACACATTAGTGAAGACATTATTAACCGACGATGTTCATTACTTTGTGGAAAAGTTTGAGTGAACGCGGGTACATGGTTGATTAGAAACTGTGTACAATCAGTAGGCAGTGTACGTAAATGTATCCAGTGTACATGACGCATACTAATGAAGAAGTCCATGGGTACATGTACCGTTTAACAAATGACAAGGGGTGTGATGGCTAATGTAATGAACATATAATAGAATCGAAGAGTGGTTTCGTGGGAAATGGTTTACATTTGTTGTGTAGTATACATACTTGTGTACGTATATTTCTGTGTATCGGTGTACATGTATTTCTGTGTATTGGTGTACATGGTTATGTGTTAAACGGTGTACAATATAACCGATGTGTATTTCTGATTATGTGTACATAAATTTTGGGGACATATTAGTGAAGACATTACTAACTTGTTCATTAATTTGTGTACAAGTTTGGGTGTACTAGAGTACATGGTTGGTTAGAAACTGTGTACAATTAGTGTGAGGTGTATTTAAAATGGCAGGTTTTAACAGTGTACATATGGACAATGAACAATGTTTTAACTGTGTACATATAGACTATGTCTTAATAAGTGTACATGGGGACAAATTGGTACATATGGACATTGTTTTAACATTGTACATATGGACTATGGCTTAATGATTGTACATGGGGACATACCATAGAGTGTACATATGGACAACGTCAAACTACTTTTTTTATCCCTTTTTTGTTTCATCAGTCAAATATTAGAGCTTGTTTGCCCATATTCCCCTTCATGTATCAGAAAATTAGAGCTTGTTTGCCAACATTCCTTTTCATCTATCAAATATTAGATCCTTCTCGCTTCTATCTGATACAAAAAGAAGAGAAACCAAAATAAATAGAATCAACGTGCGGAATTTTTTTAAGCAAAAGAAAAGAGTAAGAAAAGAAAAATCTGAATCAAAGCAGATTCTTACAGGAGTTCATCGGGATAATAAAAAATCTATTGAACATCACTGCTTTCTCTGACACCAAGAAGAGAATGCTTACCAATAACCTTTATTCTCTCAATGTTCTTATATCTTATCATCAGCTTTCTCCTTCTCACGACACCTTTGTCTCATCGACATCTGTTCTGGAATAGATTTTTCCACCGTTCTTTCAGTAAAATCATCGTTCGTTCTCTGCTCCTATTGTAACGTCCTAAGAAACATACTCCTTTAAGAATAGAGTTTGCCCCCGTTCGTTCATTTCCCCCGTTTCTACTCTAAAAAGTTAAAAAAAAAAAAACCTAAGAAACATACTCTTTTAAGATCCAGAAAAAAAATACACCGTCAGAACACTCACTGTTGGCCTTTTCTTTCTCACGCCGGCTCCGTCTCCTCGACATCCTTCTCGGAACAACTATCTCACAATTTCTTTCGTCGGAATTCACCAACGTATCTCGTCTTCTTCGTCGACCTTTGAGTTTCTATTTCTTTCCTCGGTAAAAGTTACGAAAAAGTAATAGAAAATATAATTTTTACACGTCCATCTAATTAGATCTTATTTAAATCTTTTTTTGGGTTCACTGCTGATTTCCAAATTTCAAAAGAAGAACCAAATAAAACCCACCTAACTAAAACACAATCAACTGGTTACGTTTTTTAGAGGGTAAATTGATTCTTTTCACCTAAAAACTATCTAAGTAGCATAAACTGCTCTAGAATGTTATATAAACTGTCTCTGCCTCTGGATGTAAATGGTTCTTGTTTTTTCCGCTTCTATATTGTTGTAATAAATGTAGATAAATGAGATAATTACAGATAGAGATTGTGTCAGAGAGTCTTTGGATTTTGTGTTTAATAAAAATGTGGGCCTGCTTGTAGAGTTTCCATTGGCCACGTCAAATCTGTATATGACTTTTGTTCTTTTGGATACGGACCCAATCTGTTCTGAATAGTATGTGGCCCCAGCTAAAAGTAAAAGACAGAAAAAAAAGAAAGAGAAAAGGTGTGGGAAGAGTTGCACAAAAGAAAAAGGTGTGGGATGATAAATGATACTCCCTTGGTTTTTTAAAGATGAATGTTCTAGGATTTTCACACTTATTAAAAAACCATATTAAAACTTAGTTATTGATGCATAATTTTTTATAACTTTATATTTCTTATATTTTTAAACCAATAGTATTAAAAGAAATGTAATTAATATTTTTGAAACACACAATTTTTCATTATTAGTTGACAAAATATGCTTTGAAAACATGAAAAATACATCTTTTGGAAACAAAATATTTTTCTAGAACATCTATCTTAAAAAAATAGAGGGAGTAAATGATAAAGTGAAAACATTCTTATTTTTTTTTTTCTTAAACTGGATTTTCTTTCTTTTTTTTTCTACTACAATTTTAGATAGTTTAAGGGTATTTACCAGACCAGGTTGTTTTTTTTTTTTAGAAACAGACCAGGTTGATTTGCTGACTTCTTTTTTTTGGACAAAATGATTGATGACATATAATGATTAGAAATGATAAGATATTATGCAAGTCAATGTTCATGTAGTAGAACTTATAATCTTATTGCACATGAAGTGAGAGACCTTTTTATTTTGGAGTAAACGATTAGATATCAAGAAAAGGCAGACAAGGTCTTCACGCCACAGGAGGATCCTCGTGTACAAATTTCTCAAACTCTTCCCTTGTTTTGCCATCTGGATTCTTCTTCCATTCGATGAATTTCTTTGACGCCTCTATGAATTTATCCATGTGAAGCCGCTTCCATTCCTTACCAAATCAAGCCCACAAAAATGTTTTGCTAAAACCGTTAAGCAACCATAATACTTAAAAATATGACTATTTAGATTTTGATGATTAGTGGAAACTTGTGAGCTAATATTACATAATGGTTTCAAACCTCGAAATCCCATTCTCCATACATGTCTGGATCATCCTTGTTGGCCCAAATTAAAGCTTCCACTTCCATCTTCTCGGATGTCTCCTGTATTTATAACTGGTTTGAGCAATCTTTGGATCATTAATTATCATAGTAATGGTGATTAGAGAAATACTTACAGTTAATACAACCTCAACAGTCTTCCTCACGTATTCAGCTCCTTGAATCATATCTAAATTCTTCAACTGAGCTTCTGTTAATCCAGTTAGTACCTAAAATCTCAAAAATAACAGATTGGTTATGAGTGTATTTTAAACCGGAGACAAACAAGTGACAATGTTCATTAGTTCAGAAATTAAATACTCCATCAGTTTCATATTAATTATCATTTTGAACTTGTGCACACGGATTAAAGAAACAATTAATTTTGTATATTTTCTATATAAAAACACAATTAACTATACATCTAACCATATTTCAACCAATAGAAAAATAAATTACTGCATAAAATTAATAAATTTTGTATTGAAAATCGAAAACAATACTTATTTTGTAACGAAAAAATTTCTCTACAAAGACACTTGATACGACAGAGGAAGTATAAAACTACTTAAGCTTTTCTATTTATTTATAAAACTTCTTAAACACCAATAAAACAATTCCTTAAATACAAATAAAACAATTCAATGAATTGAATCTCACTATAGAAAAAAAGCAAATTCTTGTCAACTAGTAGAGATTATGAGCACAAGAATTTCGGTATCAAGAAAAAAATTAAAGAAGATAGAAAGAGATGAAATCAAGACCTTGCCGTTGACTAATCCAGACTCAAATGGAGCAATACAAGGATGCAAACGTCCTTTGAGTCGGTAAAGATGACTGCAAAGAAACAAGAAATCGGATCTGATCAGTCTCCACAAGGTCTAAGCAAAAAGAAAAGAGATGGGATAAGAAAAATAAAGAAAGGTACAAGCCATGGAGTTGAGCGGAGACGATGACAGGAGCGAACTCTAGGATCAAACTCACAACGGCTGGCTCCTGGAAACTGCCGTAGACGAAGACGTTGTACGATGGAGATTGTTCAGAAGTAGCCATCTTCTTTCCTCCGAACTTGTTTTGTTTCAGTTTGTAATCAAGTTGAGTTAGTACTCCCTATCTCTTCATATTTTAATAATATTTTAAACCAATCTCTATCAGTCATAGTCAAACCATTCGCATTTTTTCAGTCATAGTCAAACCATTCGCATTTTTTCTATTATTTTTCCAACTCGATATGACTTTTTGGGTTCAGATTAGATTTGTCTGAATGAAGACACAACTAATAAAGAGCACCTCCAAACTACACCAACGACATAATGCTTAAATCTCAAATACATTAAAAATGATCATACCACTCTTGTTTCATAAATGAATACAAATGCAATACAACATCTTATTAGTGTTCCTAACTCACAAAGCCTCTTATATAACTTTATTAGTGATGACACTCATTTATTTGGAATTAAAGATAAGATAAAGGGCGACAAGTTCTTCAAGCCACGGGAGGATCTTCTTCTACAAATTTGGCAAACTCTTCCCTTGATCTTCCATCTGGATTCTTCTTCCATTCGATGAACTTCTCTGACGCCTCTATGAACTTCTCCATGTGAAGCCGCTTCCATTCCTACCACGTCAAAAATATCCACACAAAGAGTTTGCAGCCAAAAACCATTAAACAACATAAACTTCAGACAGAGTTATTAGTTTTTAATGATTATGGAAATTGTGAGCGAGTGAATTGTTCAAACCTCGAAATCCCATTCTCCATACATGTCAGGATCATCCTTGTTAGCCCATATAAAGGCTTCCACTTGCATATTATCGGATGTGTCCTGTCATAAAATGGTGACTAATTAATAAAGACTTAAGCAATATTTCACGATCATTAGAGATGATGGAAGTGAAACTTACAGTTAATAAAACTTCAACAGTCTTCCTCATGTACTCATCTCCTTCAATCATATCTAAACTCTCTAGCTGAGCATCTGTTAATCCAGTTAGCACCTGCACAAAACCGTCAACCCTTTTTGAGATTTTGAGATCAAAAGAAAAAAATAAAAAGTTAATATAAGAAAAACATACCTTGCCGTCGATGACTCCGGTCTCAAGAGGAGCAATACAAGGATGCAAACGCCCTTTGAGTCTATACCTGTGACTGCAAAATCCCCAAAAAAAAATCGTATTTAATTAATCTCCAAAAAATCTAAGCAAAAGGAAGATGGGAGATGTGAAGTATAAGACGTACAAGCCATGGAGTTGAGCAGAGACGATGACAGGAGTGCATTCAAGAATCAAGCCCACGACGGCTGGTTCTTGAAAACTGCCATAAACAAAGACGTTGTGCGACGAGGATTGATCAGAACTACTCATCTTCTTTTTCCTTTGATAGTTATAGTTTGAGAATGTTCTTGAAAATGTGAGAAAGATAGTTTAGTAGTGCTCTGTTTTTATAACCTCGTATCGACGCCAACTTTCTTTGAATTTTTCTTCCTTATATGATATTAATAAATTAATAATGATAGTTGACCCTTTCTTTATGGAGTACTATTTAATTCTACCTCGTCAACAGTCCTCATTTTTTGTTTTTCATAAACAAGTGCATACTTGATACTTCTCTTGAACTTGATTATTTTGGAGTAATATATTGAGCAGACTCAAATTTTAATATGATACTAAATTATGACCCGCCTTTTTTTGCTTTAATTTTTTTTGAAAAATTTAATTTTTATATTTGTTTTTTAATCATATTTGTGTTTAATTTTAATTTAATATGATAAATAATTCTTTAAATAAATAAAATACATAGTTGAACATAACATTTATCAATAGGTCACAATACTGTTTTAATAGAGTAGATGAAAAAATAACATTCAAAATAATATCACTAAACTTCTATAGAATGAAACAAAAGAAAAATAATTTAAAACGCATCATGCTTATACCATAGTGGTTTCAGTTAGAGTTAGACAATTTTCTCAAATCTTTACGGTTAATTAAAAAATAAGAATCCAAAAAACCTGCAAACTCCTTGATTTAAAGAGACGGTTAACTATAACCCTAACTGGCTGTTTTAAACTTCCCCATCTAGATTTAACGTGTGATTTGGACCTCGTTGCTAGAACTCGACGGGTACAGTCCATACTCACAGGTTGTACTCTTGAGTTCCAAGTGCCATTTTCCTAAACTTCTTAATTTCATCATTGTATTGTATTGGCTCGAGTCTAATTAAGTCAATGCTCCCTCCATATGAGATGTATACATTGCTTTGACCCGGTCTCATCCATTAGTGAAGTTCTGATAGTGATATGTTTCCTTCTAAAGCATGCAGAATCTGCTTGTTTTTCACAAAAAAAATATTAAAATATATCCTTCAGACTATATTTTGCAACGTTAAAAAAAAAATTAATGGCTGACTCCTAGGAGAAGAGAAAGGATGAAGTAAGTTATAACTTGGCTCATGTGAGGTCTGTGGCGAGGGGGATGGCGGCGAACACGACATAGAATAACCACAATGTGAGCCATCTCCTCTCTGTCGTAAACTTATTCATATTTGTATTAGTTAAATCCTCAAGCCTTCTTCGTATATTATAATATTATATTAGTTTGATTATTTTTTTATTAAAAAAACAATAGACTATAATTAAAAGATATTGGAATATACTTCAAATATGAAAAATTTAAACATTTTATTTACAAATCTTAATGGTTTCTTTACAAAAATTTTAACATAACAAATTTTCAAATATTTGGCATTTGTTGTTGCGATTTGTACTCAAACAATGCAGTTAAAATTTTCAAATATTTTGCACTAATCTAGGAAGTTCAAACAAACATGGAAATATCCATTTTATATTTATTTTAATTATAATATAAGATTATATATATTGTCAGTGACATTGTCACTTTCTATATTATTAACTTTTTATAAAATGAATTTATTGGACCACTAAAGAGGAAAGGATTAAAGAACAAAATAATAATGGAGGAGAATATTTGAAAGTGCATAGGGTCACTTAAGGTTAGACGTGAAGAGTTTGTTGTCATATGATCGTATATTTTGTAAGAAGTGAAAAGTTTCTCGTCATAGTCACCAAGGTTAGAACATGAGTAAGATCGGGTATTATTTTTTAACAATAACAAAACTATATGGTTGCATATTTTGTAAAGAGGAGTAATTGCTGTAAATTTGATGAGTATTTGGTCATGCAAATTGTTTAGATAATTGATGAGTATAACGTATGGGTTAATTATGGTTAGTGTATTAGAAAAGAATAATGCTCAAACATGTTATATATTGTATTATATTGTATAAACAAATTATAAAGATTGTTATATTTGTTTCTGATGAAAAATGAATAGGTCCAAAACTTAAATGACAACTTTTTAAGTAGATAAAAAATAGAAGCCTAAAATAATAGTTTAGATATTCTATTTTGAACGATTAAAATAGCAAATTGATCTTTGAAGTAACGAAGCAAAATTTGACTAGATATGATTAATATGATGGTTGTCATTGCCGCCACACCTTATATTACTACAAACGTCGGCCCTCAGTTTTTTCTTCTTCTTTTGCAATACACTCATGCAAAATAAATAAATAAACCCTTGGTGTATGATTGTAGATTATTCTGGTACGAATGTACTTGCCTAGTTTGGTGGTGTATTTGATACTGACCATCAAATGTTCAAAATCTCTAAGAAGCAATAAGTACTCTCTTCATATCAAAAATGTAGTTTTAAATTTACCAAAAAAAGTTTTAAAGTTTTTTCGTTTAATAAAATTCAAAATTTTAGTGTATTGATTAGAAACAAAATCTATTAGATATTTTAATAAATGATAAAATAAAATTTTAAATATTTTTTTTTAACATATCTTCCCAACTTTTATGAAATGGACTTTTTATAAAACAGAAGAGTACTAGACAACTTTATTTCATCTCATTCTACTCCTCACCCTCTGCTTTTAATATGTAGTTTGAGATTGCGGGGATAGAGGTTTAATGTAGTTCAATAATCTTCAAACTCAAGCATTATCATTTGCATAAGAAGAAACTAATGCACACAATCCTAGCAATAAACTCTTAACTACAATACTTCATATCATTTGACGTATAAGTAAAACTCTTGGCAGACAAGATTCCATAGTAACACAAACAAATTCAAATAGAAGATCAATTTTAAGTTCTAGCAACACACAAAACACAAACATATTATATATTAGAAAAAAAAACACTCTTTACTTACTCTTCTTCTGCCAAATTGTAAACAACCACTTATGTCATAATTGTTGAAGAATCGTCAATCATCAGACAGTGATTTCACGATATCCTCTCTAGTCTTCCCATTTGGATTCTTGTTCCATTCCAACACTTCCCTAAACATCTCCACGAATTTATCCGCATGAATCATTCTCCATTCCTATACACACACGTACAATCCCAAAGTTAATTAAGTATCTGCCCAAAAACATTTCATTATCCATTAGCAAAAAAAAAAAATCTAACCTCATAATCCCATTCTCCATACATACTAGGATCATCTTTGTTAACCCAAACATAAGTTTCCACTTTCATCTTCTCCGAATTGTCCTGTATCATCACATCCTTCCAAATCTCAGAACAAATTAACACACCAAAATTTGCATTAGATTTGTGATCAGAGACAAAGATCTTGTCCCAAACACTTACCATCCTTACAACTTCAACTGTTACTCTCTCATACTCATTACCTTCAATCACATCGAATTTGTTTAGCTCAGCATCGGATACTCCCGTTATTACCTTCACCAACACAAAAATATTCAAATACAAAATACATATCAAAACAGAACACTGAGATAGATTCAAACCTTGCCGTTGACTTTTGCAGACTCAAAGGGGACAATACATGGATACGGACGTCCTTTGAGTTTATACTTGTGACTACAAAACAAAGCATATCATAGTTTAATCACATATCAGAAAAGAACTAGTCGGAGAGGAAGAAAGTGAACGTACTAGCCGTGGAGAAGGGCGGGAACGGTATCAGCGGGGCGGTCAAGGATCACGGCGGCGGCAGCTGGTTCAAGAATGCTGCCGTAAACGAATAAGTTATGAGACGGAACATCAGAGCCACTCATCTTCTTTCTCTGTTTTGATTGATTAGTGTCTGTTGTCTATTGTCCACTACTCAACTTTAAAAGGCAACTCCGACAGTAGCATCAACACCAAATTTTAGTGTTTTCTGATGTCATACATTATTCCTTTCTCTAACCATAACATTGAATTTTAAACTAAAAACATATACTCATTTAGTTTTAAAAATTTAATAATTTAATTATTTGTAATTCATAAATAATAATTTTGTTACCTTTAATTTTATTTTTTTTGGTTAGAGTTTGTAATTTGATGTGTGTATAATATATTAGTTACAATTAATATTTCATACTCTTAAAGTTTAAAAAAAATATAAAAGTAGATAAGATGTTTTCTTTTGTTACAATATGATTTAAATTATAATATTAATTAAAAAATATATTTAATTTTAGTTTTGTTAAAATAAAATGAAAATTTATAATAAATAATGTATTTATTTTTAATTAAAATATGAACTAAGTATTAAAACTAATTTAATTATATTATTAAATATAATATAATAAATATTATTTTAAAAATATTTGATGTAATGAATAGTAGTACCCGATTTTGGTTAACACCATTCACAAAAACACTAATTTTTGGTGAAATGATTTCATTTTTTTGGTATTTTAATAAAATTAAAATTACCTAAATTTGGTGTTTTGGTATCTCTCTGCAGCAACCTGCTTTCTGGTTAATGTCTTATTGTATTTAACCGACATCATTAGTGTATAGTGCATACTGCATAGATATATTAATACACATACAAAGTAAAGTATGTCATTATAAAACAAGATGTAGAAACATAAACATATAAATTGTTATAACATCTTTATTTGCTTTATAATCAATATAAAGTTTCAGACACTACCAACCATTTCTCGAATTGCAATGTAAGTTCCTAAAACACCAATGGGAACACTCATCACAACCATACCAAACAACATTACAGTCTCAAACCCAAGTTTCTTGAAATTTCCAGAGATCTTCAAGTAACATAGGCAAGGGAGAAGAATGGAAACCGTTACACTCAGTAATGCACCAACCAGAGACATCATATAGCCGAAGAAAGGAAGTGTCTCAGCGATGACCACACTACTTGCTATGAACAATGTACTTATCGAGAGATGCAAGTATGATTTCTTGGCGTACTTCTTAGGAAACCAATCTTTTATTGTGTTCACCGTTGGTGTGATCATCAATGCGTATTTGGCTATGGGGTTCACGAGGGTTGTGTATATAGCCACCTTTGAACTTGTCTTATGAATCGGAAGATTCAATGTGATTTGTGATAAAGTGTTAGATCCATACATTAAGTAGCCCAAAACCGCCATTGATGTGTAGCCAATGGTGCACAGTATAAAAGATATAAGTAGGACCTGCCAAAAAAAGGCGAATATTAACATTATTAGTATTCACTTTTAGAATATACCAAAGAAAAGATAAAGAACGTAACATTTATGTAATGACTTACATTGTTGAATTGATGTTTGCTTTTCATAGAAGAATACAAAGTGGGCAACACGGGATGCGCACCATAACAAAAAGCATACAAGCTCAGAGCAGTAGGGATCCCACTCCAGTTGATCAGCTTTCCACTTTGATGAAAGCCTATTCCATCAAATGCTCCGACCCAAGATATTGATCCAAGAGTCACGGCCGTAGCTAAAACTCCACTCATGGAAACATAAGACAAGACGCTTAAACTGTCCCACCATAGAGTTGGCATGATGACGAGAGCCACTGACGCCATGAACGATTGTTTCCCGTTCAATCTCACCCCCATCAGTTTGATGTTAAACCCCGGGAAAAGATTGTGAAGATTGTCGCCTTCAAGGATCAAGAAACCTGTGGTGACTAGGTAGAGTTCTAGATGCATGAAGACTGACACAATGATTCTTCCTGGTCTACCAAACGCGCGTTCTCCAATGTCTGGATACGTTTTGATGGTGCGATCAGCGTTCATACATTTTGTAATGAGTAAGGATGTGTAGAAGGCGGTTGCGGCGAGGAGTAAGAGAAGTGAAAGACTCAACCATCCTCCACGAGCTAGTGAATATGGTACGGATAGTATTCCAATTCCTAATACAATTCAAACTATCATCATTAGCAATACTAATTACTATGTTATGAGTAAGTATGTAAATGCATGGAAGCTAAAGAAACTAACCTGAAAGAGCATTGAGTGCGTTGAAGCAAGTCTTAAAGAGAGAGGAAGATCCGCCATCGTCAAGTTGTTTTTCGTGGTTATCTTCTTCCATTGCTAATAACTTCTCATAGAAAAGTAGAGAATGTGATTTTATTTTTGCAAACGTATGCAACAAAGTACCGATGATGCAGTGTATATATATGTTGTTAACTTTGTCTTCAACTTGTACAATTTGAACTTCTTTTAGAAATAGTGATAATATCTTTTTCGTGAAAATAATTGAAGATCTTCAAGAAAACAATTATATTAATCAATATGGGTGTGATCACCTAAAGCGAAAGGCATTGTGATGTCTGACTGTGAATGCAAATAGAATAAAGCAATCAATTACTTCAGAAATAATTTGTTGTTACCAAATATTCAAAGAAAATAGTTGTTGCGGCTATACATATGAATATTGTCTGATCATAATATCAAAATTTCAAGGAAGATTGTCATCTCTAACAAAGTATATAATAGAAACCCGTACATAAAATAATGAGAGATCACATAAACCATTCAAAAACCCTAAAACTTACCTGGAAAATAAATGGGAAATTAGACTTTCTCTGAATCTAAGGGGCTTAATCTCCAAAACAAATCTCCGAGCCTGAACAATGACACGAAATCAAGTATCCATATCTAAGCGGTGAGAACACGGAAAAGTAATGACACATGTGAAGGTAGAGGAAACTTGTTTAGGTGTTTAGGTTTATAGCCTTACAAGATAGGCATTCAATGCCAACTAATTAGATTTTAGTATTTTTCTCAAATCTAAAATACATTCTAAATTCTAGACGTTTAAACCGCTAACCTATGAAGTATATCTTTAATACAAGCCTAGAATTTTTCAACATTTTTTCCTCCGGATGAGTCACATCACTTTATGATTTTTATTCGAGTTGATAAATTTACCCACATTATCTAAATATCTAAACCACAATCTAAATTATACACGTTTAAACTTTAAACCTCTAACTAATCTTCAACCCTTGGCGTCTTATTTACATTGGGTGGTTTTTATTTTAATTGTTGTCAAAAAATTAAAATAATATTTAACCCAATTACGTTTTGTCTTTTATTAAACTACAAGAAAAGTTCCTTCTGATGTTATGTTCTTCAGGGAGGAAACACAGTAAAAAAAGTCTTCATGTGGCCGTAGAGCTGGAAATTTTAATCATTGCCCGCGGGTCCCGTCCCGTTTGACCCGCCGCGGGGCGGGTGCGGGTCGAACCATTTGAAATTTTTAAATCGCGGGTGCGGGTGCGGGTCGAGATTATTTTGAGCGGGGCGGGTGCGGGTCAGCCGAATTTGAATCGCGGGTACCCGCCAACCCGCAAATTAAAAAAAAAAAAATTTGAAAAAAAAACATTTTTCGTAAAATATATAAAAAACAATAAATATTTGTATAATTTTAATTATAAATATATTTTTTTAATAGTATTTTTTAAAAATAACTATTATATAAATAAAAAATAATTATTTTTAATTAAAATAATTATTATATAATTAGAAAATAATCATTTTTAATTAAAATAACTATTTTTAATATAATTAATATTACCCGCGGGTTTGGCGGGTTACCCGCGGGTTTGGCGGGTTACCCGCGGATTCTGGCGGGGCGAGTGCGGATATAAAAGTTTTTGTTTGCGGGTTATGCGGGTCGAGTTTTTGAATCGAAAAAATGATTCGACCCGCGGCGGAGCGGGGCGGGTCGGGGCGGGTTGACTCGCGAACCCAGCACTATGTGGCCGTAACTTCCCTTTTTCTCTCTTCTCAACGTGTTATGATTCTTAGGCAGTTTAATTCTTTCATTTATTCCCTAATTAATTATAAGGGTTGAACAAAGCCGTTAATTCATAAATTGAAGCACGAGTTAATATTAAGAAGATTTGACCTCTTTTAACGTGATTTATACGATTAGATTCATTCGGTTAGCTGCATTAAATCAAATGTGGTGTTATTTTACATACTTAACATATTTATATATTTTGATATAAAAAAAACATATTTATATTAACTAATTTGATGTTCATAGCGTGATGAATGCACTTGACAAGAGACTAACAAATGAAAAAAGACAATTAGTGAACTAGAGGTAGTATGATACATTATATGTTTAATCCTCATTTCGGAATTTTAATTAATTTGGGCTTAGTGTTATGCTAACTCTTTCTTTGCTAATAATGGTTTGTAGTAGCTAGTAATACTTATCATTATATTTTCTCAAGAAAATTCAACATTAAATAACACAGGGAACATAATAGTCTTTTTTGCTCTAAAACTCGAAAATGTAAAATGGAAACTCAGTGTATAAATCGATTGGGGAACAAATATGATATAGCTCACAACAAAATAAGAACTCACCGTTAACTTGAGACCTCTTTTTTGTTTTGTATATAATCATCTGTTGCTTATGTAGGATGGTTTCTTGCGTTTCACGGCTTATCACCAGTCGATAAAAGACTGGCAAACCCTTGCGAGAGACTTCGCTCAATCATACACTGCGAGTTGGATGAACATCTTGGGCTGTCCTCGGATCTGAATCGTTTCAAGTATGGAGACGAATAAGAGTATCGACTTTCAGATACTTCTTCATCATCATCTTCATCATCGTAGGCTTGGGATGTTTTTCTCTTTAAGCCTGGAACACTTCTTAAACCCGTGTGGTAGCGACTATCATCTTTATGATGCTTATCTAACAACATAAGCAGAAGAGGAAGAAGATAATAAGACTAATGTCAGGAAAATACAACAAAAACAAAATCTCTCAGGTTATAGAAACCAAACATACCTGAAAGAGGATCTTCATAGAGGCATGATTCAGATTCTGTGTCACCACAGTTACAGGACAAGCTAGTGTTCTTACTCGGTCCTAGAATACTGTGAATGAACAACAAAAAGATTAAGCTTTCATTGTTTACTGTGTAGTGTGTATAATGTGTTAAGTGTTGGTTCCGGACCTGTACATATGCTCAACAAACTCATCGATGAGGACAGGCCAAGCACCTGAGTGTAACAAAAAAAAACCAATAAGTTGAATCAACACACAAACAGATACACTTGTTTTGGTGAGAAATCTTATAAAATTTGTACCTTCGGAGTCATATCCTTCAAGATTCTCATGAACACAACGACTAAACGCCAAGACTTGTTGCCAGGTATCTTCTGAAATATTGTGCCGTTGATTTTTCTACAAGTTAAAACATCGCCTTCGTCTCGTTAGATAGACAAACAAACACAAGAAACTAACGTTTACACTAATAAGAAAAAAAAACAAGAAAGAGATGGGTACCTCGGTGAAGTCACACCAGCGGTTAAGTAATCTAAACCTCCCAGCCAAAACAAGTTTCCACGCGGTAATAGCTTTTGCTACAGCTGCACAATATTCAATCAAGAGGTACCTATCAGTATTGGCTGACATTGAGGGTATAACCAAAACGATTGGGTTGGAAAGGAGAAGAAGCTCTTACTTATACTCTTCTGTCCATTCTCACGGCACATAAAGAAAACAAAATCATAGAAGCGGGTAAACTCGGAGAAGTCCACCTATAAATAAAAGTCCACCAAAAGGTTAGAGATCACAGTGCAGTTAGTCAAGAAATGAGATTGTGAAAAAACTTGCCATTAAGTCCAGCCGTGACATCAACTTGAACAATTCATCAAAAATGGAGTTTCTATCATGGGATTGCAAAGGGAGAAATAAGCGAACGGATCAGCAGATATGTAAAAAGAACTGGTGCACTGAAGAATAGGAAGAACAAAAAGACGTTGAGCAATCACCTTGCCTGAAACTTGTTCTCGACTAGACTCATGAGGTGAGTTAACGCTTCTTTAGAATAACTAGTTCTTTGTGTTTCCTCGTTGTTTTTATTAATATTACATAAGACTTGACTTGATCGAATGTCTGCACAAGAATATCAAAGCCATGAGTCAAAGCTAGAAACTTTACACATCTCAGCTTTCAATAAATAAGCAAAGCTAGAAACTTTACACCATTCTCAACTTCAATAAGCAAAGCAGGAAGCTTCATACATATAATGTGTTATCAGCTTTTCCATCAACCGAAACCCCAAAACCATTGAGCTCAAAAGAATCAACCTTTATCCATAGCAATGTCAGAGGATTTGGGAACAGAACAACAACTCAGGATTCAAAGACAGAACACAGACCTCCAAGCAACCGAGCTAGAACTTAAGAACAATACTATATGTGTAAGATTTAAATATTTTTCAAATTGAAGGACAAACATGAACAGATCGAAGAAGAAGGAAGATAAAGGAAGAGACTTTACCACAAAATCTGCGATATATCTCGAATATATCGAGCCGACCCTGAACCGGCGAGGAACCCATGGATTCTTCTCTCTCGAGCTCGAAGCTTTCTCTGTTGGGAGATGGCGATCGAAACTCGAAAGGATCGTTTGAAACGAAATCGAGGGCAGCCCAGAAGAGTCGATGAGGGAAACCACACACAACCAGAAAATGGAAGAGCCAGAGAGAGGCACAAATCCCAAAAGCAGCATATACTTAAATTTTACAAAATACGAAAAAATGGAAATTTTATTTTATTTTTGAAACTCTTTAAAAGATCCTTCTATGGGTTTTAACCAGACCCAAACTCAGGCCCATTAATAAGTGACAAACTCGTTGTATGGGCTTCTTTATCTCCATCCTCTTTTCATTATTATACTTTAAGAGAAACCCAATCCAGAAAGGACGTATTGTTGACTGCTTTTTCTAGTGATCAACTACTATGCTACAAAAAGAACGTATTGTTGACTGCTTTTTCTAGAAATAGGAACTATAAAACCAATCCTTTACCAAATACTACATCTGTTCCTAAAAGACGCATGTTCTGGAAAAAAAAATTTGTTTCAAAAAGATACATTTTTTACTTTTTCAATGTATGATTTTATGAAAAATTGTAAGTTTCAAAAAAATTAATGGTATTTATTGAATTTCTATTGGCTAAAAATTATGAAAAATTGTTATTCACAAAAAAAACAAGATAAAAAAACAAAAATAGCACTAAATCAAGTTTATGTTCTCAAACTAGCACTCAAGGTCAAAAGTCACAAAAATAGCACTTAATGTTTTATCAAAAGTCACAAACTTAGGGTTTACAGTTAAAGGGTGGAGTTTAGGATTTAGGGTTTAGGGTTTAGGGTTTAGTGTTTGGGGTTTAGGGTTTAGATTTTAGGGTTTAGGGTTTAGGATTTAGGGTTTAGAGTTTAGGGTTTAGGGTTTAGAGTTTAGGGTTTAGGGTTTAGGATTTAGGGTTTAGGGTTTAGAGTTTAGGGTTTAGGGTTTAAAGTTTAGTGTTTAGGGTTTAGAGTTGAGAAATGAGTTTTTGGGGATAAGATTTCAAATTTTGAAAAATAAAAAAATTAAAATTTTCAAAGGATAAACTTAGAAATGTGCTATTTTGGTCATTTTAGTTTTTGAGTGCTATTTTTGTGATATAAACTTAGAAATGTGCTATTTTGGAGATTTGCCCAAAAAACAATGCATATTTAATGAGTTTTCTTAATATATGTGAAAAGTTTAGAATATGCATCTTTTAAAAACAGAGGGAGTATAATATATCACCAACGGCCAGGTCCGGAGTAAACGTGAAGGGTCGTGACCATTTCAATTGTATTTGTCATTATGGAAAAAAATTATACGAAGAAGAACAAAACTTAGGTTTACCCTAGGGATAAACCTGCAAATTCACCAACCCTTTATGAGCAATCAAATTGACATATAGATTATTAATTAAAAAATATTAAATCAAATAAAAAATAGCTACAAAATATAAAAACGTTAATTTTAACGACGCTAACGCTTTCATCTAAACCCTAAACCCTAAATCTTAAATTCTAAACTCTATACCCTAAATTCTAAACCCAAATCCAAACCCCTAAACCCAAACCCTATACCCTAAACCCTAATCTTAGACCCTATACCCAAATTATATACCTTAAACCCAAAAATAGACCATAAACCTAAACCCTATACCCTAAACCCAAGTCTTAGACCATAAACCCAAACCCTATAGCATCTAAGTTTGGGGTTTACCGTTTGGGTTTTAGGTCTAGGATTTGGGTTTACGGTATAGGTTTTGGGTTTAGGATTTACGGTTTGGGTTTAGGATTTACCGTTTGGACTTATGGTTAAGGTTTTGGGTTTAGGGTACATAATTTGGGTTTAAGATTTACGGTTTGGGTTTAGGGTCTAGGACTTGGGTTTAGGGTATAGAGTTTAAGTTTATAGTCTAGTTTTTGGGTTTAGGGTATATAATTTGGGTTTAGGGTCTAGGATTAGGGTTTAGGGTATAGGTTTTGGGTTTAGGGGTTTGGATTTGGGTTTAGAATTTAGGGTATAGGGTTTAGAATTTAAGATTTAGGGTTTAGGGTTTAGATGAAAGCGTTAGCGTCGTTAAAATTAACGTTTTTATTTTTTTGTAGCTATTTTTTATTTGATTTAATATTTTTTAATTAATAATCTATGTATCACTTTGATTAGTTCTAAAGGGTGGGGTGAATTTAATGGTTCACCTCAGGGTAAACCTAAGTTCTGTTCAATTCTAAACTCAATTCCAAACCCCTAAACTCAAACCCTATACCCTAAACCCTAATCTTAGACCCTAAACCCAAATTATATACCTTAAACCCAAAAATAAACTATAAACCTAAACCCAAGTCTTAGACCATAAACCCAAACCGTAAATCTTAACCCAAACCCTATAGCATCTAAGTTTGGGGTTTACCGTTTGGGTTTTAGGTCTAGGATTTGGGTTTACGGTACCGTTTGGACTTATGGTTAAGGTTTTGGGTTTAGGGTATATAATTTGGGTTTAAGATTTACGGTTTGGGTTTAGGGTCTAGGACTTGGGTTTAGGGTATAAAGTTTAGGTTTATAGTCTAGTTTTTGGGTTTAGGGTATATAATTTGGGTTTAGGGTCTAGGATTAGGGTTTCAGGTATAGGTTTTGAGTTTAGGGGTTTGAATTTGGGTTTAGAATTTAGGGTATAGGGATTAGAATTTAAGATTTAGGGTTTAGGGTTTAGCTGAAAACGTTAGCGTTGTTAAAATTAACGTTTTTATTTTTTGTAGCTATTTTTTATTTAATTTAATATTTTTTAATTAATAATCTATGTGTCACTTTCATGGGTCCTAAAGGGTGGAGTGAATTTATAGGTTCACCCAAGAAGGTGAACCTAAGTTATGTCTTATGAAGAATAAGGACACATACTTTCATTTGAACGTAAAACGTTATGTTTTTATTGCTTTATGATGGATGAAAATCTTTATGTATTTTTGTCAAGCTGGTTTCAGTTATGGCTGGCTTTAATGTCAATATTCATAGAAGAAGATCAGACTATGTATGCATCTATTTAGTTCTCTCCCTAGACAGCGTGAATCACTTGGACATACACTAAAGCGTGGAAGTAGATCGTGAATGAGAATAGTAGAGTTTAACATTCTCAAAAGAGAATTTATCTCATTAAGATCTTACTCTCTCTCCTCCTCTCGTTTCTCTCCCGACCTCGAGCAAACCCAAAAGCCATTTTAAGTCTTCTTCGGCGTCCGGCCGGCGCGGTCTCCTTCTCCCTGCATCTGTTTTACCTTTGTTTCTCTGGTCCTCTGCTCCTCTGCCGTCTTGTTCGTGGTTCTGGGCCTCCGTCTTCATCCTGTCTCAGCCTCTCTCAGCCTCTGCTCGCGAAGAGTGTTTGTAGACGGCGGCGGCTTTGGTTGTTTCTGGAGGTATGGTGCGGTGGTGTGTAGTGGAGGCTCTCGGCGGAGTCGGATTTTTGGGTTAGAGCTTAGATCGTGTTTCCTCTTTTTAGATCTATCTCGTTTTGATTTCAAGCCCGAGTTAGGTATCGTCGGGATCTCTCTCCAGTGGGCTTCGTGGTGAAACACGAGATCTCCTATGAGGTGTTCGGCTTCAGCAAGTGGTTTTGCGCGTCTCCTCGGTGTCGTGGGGGCTCGTTTCCTCTGTGCTCGAGTCAGGAGTTGTTTCGAGTGTTCTCGGTTGTGACTTGTGGGCTGTGGTATGCAGCAGTGGTGGTGCCCAGCTCGGTTTCAGGTCGCGGGTGTTCCTCCTTCTGCTCGGATAACGGTCGTCTATGGCCGATTGGTGGGTATTGGAGGACTCTCCTCTTTTCAGGTGGTGCTTAACTTGTCATTGTCTTGGTATCTCCCGTAAGTGGCGACGGCCGTCTTGCGTGGAGGATTTGTCTCTCAGGTTTAATCGAGCTTTCTCTGTGGCACCGGAGAATGGCTATTCTAGAGTCTCAGCCTCCGTCCTTTGGTCCTCAAAGGTGGCAATCGTTTAACGGGTTTCATAGGTGCCCGTTTGGTATCTCGGTTGGTTCAGGTTTCACATCCCAGTGTCGTCGCGAGTCACTTGATTCTCGGTGGCAGTGTGCTTGGACAGTTGCTGTGCAGATTTAGGAGGCTTCATCGGACGATGTGTGGCTTTGAATCAAGCCGGGGTTTCTTGGCAAAGGCAAGATGGTTCGCGGTATGTATCTTGACCCTCCCTAGCTTTTGTTCGTCTAGCGCTTCAGTGACAGTGAAGGTTACAAGCTTTCGTAGCGATCATCGGGAACCAGCTATTCCGGTAGCGACACGGGAAGTCCCGGCATCCGAGGAAATGAGGAGAACCTCACCTTCTCGTGGTCATCGTCGATGGTTGAGAACAGCAACCAATTTCTAAAGATTTCGAAATACAAATTAGCGGAATGTGCCAGGTTGAGTGGGCGGACGAAGCTAGTTTTTATAATAGATTGATTTGGAAACTTTTGTTCAAAGCGGGTTTGTAACCGGATCTGATTTCCCGTGTTTCGGGTTTAATAAATAAATATATATTAAAAAAAAACATTCTCAAAAGAGTTTTGTTTCACTTGAGTTTTTTTTAACCATAAATCCTAAATTGTTAATGAGACATTCACATTGGAAAGTTAATTAGATAATAAACAATATACCTTTGTGTGTTTATTTATTTTTACATGATCGTGCTTAAGAAGTTAATTGCATTCATATACCGAGTCAAATCAGGATGGAAATAACACTAGTTAAAAAAAGAACTTCTTGTGTAAATTCAAAGTCTTGGTCTCTCGAGTTTTGATGTTACAGAAGGATAGTTGAATTCTAACTGTACACAAAGTCTCGAAATTTAACAGATATATATACATATATAACAGACCGATGAAAACATGCATAGTATAATAAAGTTTGAATTCTTCCAAAGATTTTCAGTCCATGTATCTGCATGTTTTCCTTCTTCTTTATTAATAAAAAGAAGAAAATTATACACACACAAATTATTAAATTAAAAAATAAAAATCAAGTCAAGCCGTCCATACTTTCTCCAAATAAGACCAAACAACTCCTAACCATTCCAACAATGTTCCAGGAAATAGAAAGAAACTTACTTATTTCCATTTTCTAATCAAACACGGACTTTGTCTTGTCTCTACCTGCACCACCTTCCTCTCTGTTGCCTTTTTAAAAAACACTATCATATCTATATATATACTTCATCTAAAACACACACATTCTATATCTTCAATATTTCCTCTACGACGCATTACTTAGTTCTTTGTATTCATTCATATCAAAACACACAACCATGGAGAAGAGTTTATTGTCTGAGTGCAAACAATCATCTTCCCTCTTTTTCCTTGCTCTGTTCAACTTGTTCCTCATCAGTTTAGGGAGATGGGTTTCTTCTGCTCGCATCTTTTTGTCCAGATTCTTGCCTCTTCTTCAACACCATCAACGTGTGAGGAACCAAGACCAGACTGTGATCACAAACATAGAAGAGCAAGAAGAAGAAGACGAAGATGATTATCTCTCTAGAGAAGACGCAGAGATGGTTATGAGAAGCTTAGGTCTTTCTGCCGACCAAGAAAGCGACGAGCTTCAAGAACGGTACAGTTCCAAGGAGATGTCAAGTTTGTTCGAGGAGAAAGAGGCGAGCTTGGAGGAAGTGAAGCAAGCTTTTGACGTGTTCGATGAAAACAGAGACGGCTTCATCGACGCTACAGAGCTGCAGAGAGTTCTGACAATCTTGGGTTTCAAAGAAGGATCTTACCTAGAGAACTGCTCGGTTATGATCAGATCGTTAGATGGAAACAAAGACGGAAGAATCGATTTTAACGGATTTGTTAAGTTCATGGAGAGTAGCTTCTGCTAAAATCATATGATTATTATTATTCTTTTTCACCAAACGTATTAATTTTGTTCTTAATTCTTCTACTTGGGATGTGAGATTGTGTATGTTTAAATGCTTAAACATGGTGGAGAATCAGCTCGTTGCCACCACTTGATCTAATTTACACGGGTAGTCGACCAAAAAAAAAAAAAAAAAAAGCTTAATAAACATGGCTGAATCAGCCTTTCATGGTATCTCGAGGACTTTTTAGTAATTTCGTAGCTTTCAACTTAAACACACAACATAGATAATCTCTTTGCGGCATTAAATCGAACACCTTGCGCGCACATAGCTTAAATCTATTCCCTCTCTTGTCAACGCTCTAGTAACAAAGACAAGAACTGATTCCGACTTACCGTCAAGAAGCTGTCTTTGGGTATACAATAGAAGTTGCACAAGCGTCGACAAAGCGCGTTGCTTCGACCCTTGAAGCTTCTAACGACCTATAGAGTCTCTCCGAGATCGCCGAGCAGCGTCCATCGTCGGAGTTTCTCGCTTTAAGGTAAGATTCCTTCTTGTCTGAATTGAGATTTGATACAAATCAATCAAAGTTTCCAGCTTTGTCTGTTTTTCGATCTTCTCCACGTTTTTTGCTTTCTGGGTTTTTTGAAGAACTTATCTTTTACTAGAAGCCCTTGTTTTGATTTGTACTCCAAAGGGTTTAAGATGAGTATAAGTAGAGCTCCGTTGATGAATCTCGTTAGACTTAAAGGAACACCAATTTTGGAACAGCTTCTTTTAGAAGAGAGGCTTCTTAGAGCATCAACTGATAATTGGTGCATCGTTAACGATGGAACCAATGTCCCTACCATTGTCATGGGAATGTCAGGGTAAAAAGACCTTGCCTCTGCCTTTTGTGATGAAATCATTGCCGAGAATGTTGACTTTGAAGCATGTCTCTGTTTACAGGAAGCCTTCTCAGCTTCTTGAGGTTGGACCTGTTATAAAAGATCGAATACCGGTGATCAAAAGATTCACCGGAGGTGGGACGGTGATTGTTGACAAGAGCACTCTCTTTGTGAGTTTGATTTGCAACAAGGATGACGTTCCAAGTGTCCAGCCTTATCCTCGTTCCGTCATGGCATGGAGTGGCTCCTTGTATGGTGAAGTGTTTGAAGGTGTTGATGGTTTCCATCTACGTGAGAACGGTGTGTGAAACTCTTTTTAGATTTTCTTGTTAGTTACTCTGCCTTCTTATTAATCCACAGTGAAAAGGTTTAATGTTTCCTCTTTCTATTTCTTCTTCAGATTATGTTTTTGGTGACCGTAAATTTGGTGGGAATGCTCAGTCAATAATTAGGAATCGATGGATACACCACACGTCATTTCTATGGGACTACAATGTTAGAAACATGGCTTACCTTAAGCTTCCTTCCAAAGTGCCACAGTACCGGTTGGTATGATCCTTATTTTCATCTCTATCTAAAATGTCTCTTCAAAGTGATTACTTGATCAGTTGCAATTGTTTTTGGTACGTTGCAGGAAAGAGATCACACAGAGTTCGTGTGTAGGATGAAGGATTACATTGAAAGATCAGATTTTGTTGAGAAGACAGTCAAGGCGGTGGGAAACCAGTTTGCAATGAAGGAAGTGAACATTGAGGATATAGATTCCTACGCAAAAGGAGAACATGTGAAGAGCACGAGGCTCCTTACAATGGAGGAACTCCAAGAAGCAATGGCAAGCACGGCTCAGAGTGCATGAGCAGTTATGGAATGCAAAACTGCTATAGTTTGCTTGGTCCTTGATTCTTTGCCTCGTTGTAGACCATTCTTAGAATTCAATTCATGGTGTAACTCAGAATCCGTAAGGGAGATATGTGCTGAGTGTTTTATTTTGTAATTTGGTTTCACTTTGGTGGGGAAACTTTGAGCTAAAAAATGATATGCTTCCATAAGCATACTGATCCCAAGGGATACATATGGAAACTATAGCAAGAGATTCAGTAAGAGAGATTTGATTATTGGCAAAAGATAATGGAGACTCACTGGATGTATATCTAAGTACTAGATAGAGTAAGAGGAAGACACAAACCCAAAGAAAGATTGACGCTTATGTGATCTGCAGTAGGTTTATGAGCAGACCCATTCTGATGTGAAAAGTTGATTGCTGCCTCAACTTTCTTGCCATGAGAACATGCCAGTGATTCATTAAGGCATTGCCTGTTCTTCCATTGAAAAGCTTAGCAATCATAGCCCATTAGTTACCAAAATGCTCTGTGAGCTGCAAGTAGCCTCTCTTCTTCCTCAAGATTGAAAGCTCTCATGTTGATCCTTGGATCTAACTGGTTAAACCACCTCAATCTCCGACTCTTGCCTAAAAAAACATATTGTTAAGTTCACTTTTTCCTGAAAGTGGCAGAGGAAAGATTTAAACTAAAATGCTAGTTTTTTTACCTGTTCTTCCTTGCATCTTCTCTGCAATGTGGTTCCAGGTCTGAGGACCGTAAACAGCAACAAGTTCCATGAGCTGAGATTCTCCAATGTCCTCTACTACAAACCCTAGGACCTCTCTGCTTCTTCTTTGATTCATCACTCTCTTTCAGGATCCAACTCCACTGCATTGGTTTCTTGGAAACAAGAGAAATCCATCTAGCTCTTCTCTTGGTCTCTCTCCTACATGTCTCATATATACGCACAGAGACATAATATAGACAGAGATAAAGCATGTGATGTTTGTATTCGGTGATGTTTATGTTATCGTATGTAACCTTTTTGATTGCCAAAAATGGAAACTCCATGCATAAGAACAGTTTCAGTTCTCTGACATCATGTTCTTTTTTAAAACTTGCTTGAATATTTGTCACCTTATATTCTTCTCCCCACGCTTTACCACTAGCTAAAATATACCATTTCCTTATAAGTGTATAAGACCAAACTTATGCATATATAGATGCAATTTGTTATAAAGTACGTGTGTATGCACATGTTCTACGTATTATTATTCAAGGAATAACCAAGAAGTAGTAGTCTCATAGTGGCAAAACATGCACATTCAAGAAGAAGAAATCATATCCTTCAAGGTTTTAATAAGTCCACTAAAATCAAGCCAAGCTTAAACCCATCAAACGTTGTAGTTTAGCTTTGTTTTGGCGCGTAACTGCAAACTAATCGATTAAGCATGCTGAGAACCGTAAATGGATCATAAAAAGTTTCTAAAAAAAATGTATAATACATCTTGAACCATTTTTTTATGTACCCAGTCCTACAATTTTCGTTGTAGTACAATTTAATATATATACTAGGATAAGACCCGCGCCTTGCGCGAAATTAAGTTATTATTTTTATTATATTTTGGAGAATGAAACAATAGTTTGGCTTCATTTGAATTAGGGGTGTTCAATCCAGATATCGGGTTGGTTTCGATTCGGTTCGGTTTTTTTCGGTATTTTGGTTAGTAAAATATAACTACTATTCTAAATCCATATTTACTTTGACTTTAGTCTTTCACATACTTTTGAAAGATTTCAACTGGACAACTAAATTGATCAGCCAATCTTGTTGCTTTAAATCATTAGTATATATATATATATATATATATATATATATTTAGTTTGAATATTTATTAAATAAAAATTCATATGCGTTATATTTTATGATCATTTGTAACTTATTATAATAAAAAAAATAATATATTGATCACAAAATTTTCAGAGTGAGAATCTTCAAATTTCTAATAATATATAGATGTTTTGAAAAATTCAAAATATAAGAAAAAATATAAATGTTTTTATTATATATTTAATATGATTTTTTTAATATCTTTTAATAATATAAAATTAAAAAAAGAACTAAGATACCAAAATTGTTATCAAATATTTATTATTAATAATAATTAATTTTTATATATACGTTAATCATATTAGGTAATTTCGTAGCTTCTAATTAAGGAAAGAGCAAAAACAATATTTGGTAGGTTATTTATCAATTCGAATATTCGATAGTTAGTTTAATAAAAAATATAATGTAAGTTAAGACGGACCAACCTATTTTTTTAAGAATAGTATATTTTATATAGTCATTTATTAAATGAGAATTTATAATCATACACTTCTATGATCATTCATATCGTTTTATAACTGAATATTTAAATCATCGATAACAAAATTTTCAATGTGAAATCTTTAATAAGTTTATAATTTATAAATGTTTTTGAAAATTCATTGAAAGTTTTAATATTAAAATATTTATGTAATCTTATGGTATATAGTTTAATCTATATATATATATATATGTTTTATTATTAAATGATATTTTTTACTCATATGGTTTTAAAATCATGTGTATCTTCTTATAATATTAAATAAAAGTTCATATTAATACAATTTTATGATCATTTGTAACTTATTATGACAAAAAAAATAATCTATTGATCACAAAATTTTAAGAGTGGTGATCTTCAAATTTATAATAATTTATAGACGTTTTGAAAAATTCAAAATATAACATATAAAAAAATATAAATGTTTTTTATTATATATTTAATGTGATTTTTAATATCTTTTAATAATATAAAATTTTTAAAAAGAACTAAGATACAAAAATTGTTATCAAATATTTATTATTCATAATAATTAATTTTCACATATATGTTAATCATATTAGGTAATTTCGTAGCTTTTATTTAAGGAAAGTGCAAAACATTTTTTGGTACGTTATTTATCAATTCGATAGTTAGTTTAATAAAAAGTGTAATATAAGTTAAGATGGACCAACCTATTTTTCTAAGAATAGTATATTTTATATAGTTATTTATTAAATAAGAATTTATAATCATACGGTTCTATGATCATTCATATCATTTTATAACAAAATATTTAAATCATCGATAACAAAATTTTCAATCTGAAATCTTTAATAAGTTTATAATTTATAAATGTTCTTAAAAATTCATTGAAACTTTTAATATTAAAATATTTATGTAATCCTATGGTATATAGTGTTTAATCTATATATATATATATATATATTTATTTTATTATTAAATGATATTTTTTACTCATATGGTTTTAAAATCATGTGTATCTTCTTATAATAAAAATGTTAAACCATTGATCATTAATTTTTAACATAATAATTTTAATAGTTTTAGTCATTTATTGTCGTTTTTAAAAATTCAAAATATAACATATACGAAAAAATCTAAATTTTACTTTTATAGCTAATTTGATTGTTTAATTTATTTTAATAATATAAAATTAAACAAAAAATGATGGAGGATATATAAATTGTTATCAAATCTTTATTATTAAAATCATTAATTGTCATATATATATTAGTCATTTATGGTAATTCCGTAGGTTTGATTTAAGGAAAGAAAATAACATATCATATCATTATATCATATAGTTTGACCAACTTATGTATCTAACAACATATAAAAATCAAATGTGGACCTACTTATTTTTCAATTGAATGTAATTGACTACCTAATTGAGTGCCACCTATGCATTGGGGCCTATTTTAATTAATACAAAATTGAGGTTACATCTTTTCAAATGTTCCTCAATTAATATATAGGGGATTTTTAAAAACTAACATTTCAAGGACGTTAAGTGTCTTCCAACGAATAAACACTTTCATATCACTTACATTTTTTAATAACGATATCATTTTTATTTTTCTTATTACAAACGAGGTTTATCTCTTTCTTTCACTCGTTCACACACATCTACCAGTCCAAATTTCAATTGGTTACCCAAAAAAGAGGCCCCCAACTTGGAAACCGGAAATTACGAAAAGAAAAGAAAAGAAAAGAAAAGAAGAAGCAATTACAATAACCGAAGCAAACCAAACCGGTCTAGCAATATATAGCACTTAATTATTATAGAACTAGTTAGTACCGAAACTGCCCTCCGGTGTAGGTCTGGCCAAAGGACCAACTGGGAGGAGCAACATTGTACGACACGACACTTCGGCGATCACTTGTGGTGACAACAAACGACAGACTTTGACCATTGAGATAAGAGTTGCTCTGCCAATTTTGCCCCCAGTTTCTTGACATTAACTGCCATTTTGACCTTGACCCTCTCATCGACACAGAGTGTACGTCCCCGGCTCCACCCACGTTTGTGACCAGCACCAAGTTAAAGTACGAGTGACCGTTGATCGTGAACCTTATCCCGCCTCTTCTATTGCACCGAACCCTATATATTCATCCGAAACAATTATTTAGTTATAATGCTATTATGAAAGTTCAAATGGCTCTCCCGAAAAGGTACCACAAGTTTGGTGTTGATTTAATTGATACCGATGTACAGTTTTTGGTCTATTAATTATTTAATAACCAATTTCTACGACATTTATCAACTGGTCCAAAGTAGTAAATGCATATTAATAGGTTTAAATTCCATTAAGTGGTATAGTATAAGATGAATCACGCAGATACGTGTCTTTTTGTATTTTCAACATATGTTTGTTGTACATAATGGTCCTAACCAATTTTCTTTTATAGTTACAAAACTGTTCAATATATGGGTTCCATGGCTCTTACTTTTCCTACTCGTCGGTCTATAGAAAAAAAAAACAAAAAGACTTTTGTGCAAATATATAAGAGAAAAATATATTTTGAAAAATTCAGACGAGAGATAACCAGCTAACACTTAAGAAAAAAGCCACACACATATTTGTTAATTCATGCATGTGCATCTATTTCTAAATAAGTCTAGCTTTAATCTTGTTTTCTTACTTAGTTATTTGATACTTTTAAAGTATAATTAGCTTTTGACATGAGAACGGTAGTAAAATTTCCTAGTCATATATTAATAAAATTATAATTGTACGAGTAATATTTCACAACGTACACTTATAATAGTTCAGTACTATGCTACTATGCCACTTCTAGACATTTAATGGGAGGGTCCGTAAACCGGGTTAATAAATTAGTACCTTCTGTACATAACCGGAATGATACCGGACTTGTAGAGAGCGATATGCTCATAGATGGGCTGAGAAAGATCGAAATGGTGGTTGGGAGGATCGCAAGCGCCACCAGGAGGACAAAAGTTAGTGGCAGTGACCACGATGGACCGGCCTTGTATGCACCACTGAGGATCGTTGACACACTTCAGCTCGAAACAGGCACCACAGCTAAGTCCGTTATCAAATAACGCGGTGCTCAACGCAGCCGTCTCTGTTCCGTAACCTTGGCTGTACAGATTCCCGTACCCGCATGCTCCACCTAATTTTGTTCATTAGGCAAATGTTTATAGTCCACAGCAAAAACTAGACTTGTTTTTTCTTTCTTTTTTTGTCTTTGCCTTTATATCTGTCTAGTGTCCATTGTTTTTTCAAAAAAAAAATCACAATCTTGAAAGCAGTTTACAAAAAAAAAATCACAATCTTTACGTTTGAGATAAAACAATTTTATTAATTGTAAACGCAAACGTCAAGTCGCCAAACATACATAAGGTTTTTCTTTTATTTGCTTCCGCGTTTGCGTTTGTGTTTTGTAGTATAGGAAAAGTGAAAATCTTGGGTTAGGAAAATTAGTTTAATGAAGATAAATATAACATACATACATAAAGAAAATGCTAAAAATGGCGTTTGAGACAATTAGTTTTTAAAAACATATGACGTCAATGAGTCGATTTCTTCTTCTTCTGTTTGTATAATATAGTATTCTTAACAATATTTTCATGATTTGCCGTTGCAATTGTTTGCATGTTTCTATGTTACGAGCGAACTGGCTAGCTCTGAAACCGTGAGATGACTACATTTAACACTACACTTTTGTCAGTTAAAAATTACAGTCATGCAAGTGAAAATGAGAAATAAAATTTATTGGAGATAAATAAGGTACCCATGGTGCCGGAAGCATCACCACCGCCGTAGAAAGTAGCATGAGCGTTGATCCACGGTCCTCCATGGCCGCCAGGATGGTGGCCGCCACGACGGTAGAAGCCTTGAACACAGGTTGAAAACACTAGGACATGCAGCAGGAGAGCAGATATTACTAAAAGCCCCATGATGAAGAAGGGATAAAAAAAAAGAAGCTAAGAGAAGCAAATGGGTATCTTTGTCAATGTGGAGAGTGAGAAGGTTTGGTGTGATGAAATTGAGGAAGAAGAAAGTTTGGTATAAATAGAAAGAAGGACTCGGACAGAGTTCTAGCTGTAATGAATCAATCAGGGTCCATGCAACTGCTTCTTGGTCTTCAATATACTCGGTTAATTAATTTTATTTCATTTTATGTGTTTAATGTCCATGGAAAGTCATAAAAAGATAGTAATAGAACACGACGTAAACGATAAAAGGTGATGTGAATGTTAATTTAAGAGGTGAATAAAATAAATTTTGTCAAAATGAATTGGAATCTATCGTAAAGGTCACTCAAGATATGAAATAAATGCGTATCAGATATTAGTAGATGTGATTGTGATACTGCAAAATTATATTTTCCTTTTTCTTATAAAGTATAGACGTAAGTGCTTATTGATTTTAAAGGTGGGAAAGTAATCATACGGAGACATGATTTAAATAGCAGTTAAATTCATAAATATGCGGGTTTGAGTGTTTGAGACAAACAATATAGAGCTCTATAAATAATATTATCCAGGTAATAAATTGAGAATTCAAGTGCAAATTTTTTTGGTCCTCCACGCTTCACTGCAATCTATTTATTAATTTTTGTTGTATGCCTGGGTGTTACTACTTTTCTAAATTTGTTGTTGAAAACCGGAGATGCATTGGATTGGTAGCAGAAGTGATGAAGAACGGTTGGGACTTTTCATGAAACTGTAGATACTTCATTGGACCAAAATGGTTACAGCTGGTTTGAGAAGAAAATAGAAGATAAGAATTTAAAAAGGATGCACACAGAAACCCAACATTTAAAAATGTATACATATTAATAAAAAACTGCAAAATTGGTGATTCTCAAAACTATTTATTTTGTTTCATATAATAAAGCGTCCAATAGAAAATATCTAATTAATAGCCTATAAAATTAATTGTAAAATAAATTGTAAGTCCAAAAGTCAATATAGCTTTTAAAAATATAATATAGATTTTAAAATATTTCGCAACTCACTAAAATTGTTAAAACGATATTTATACTAAAACGTATAGAAGTATCAGGTGAATCTATCTTTTGACAAACAAAATTTTCTTTAATGGTATTCAATATAACTGACATAATTGTTTTTTTTTTATCATTAAAAAGTTGTTAGCGAGAATTGTCTGATTTCAGTTGAGAAAAGAGAGCAACTGTCTCACTTTGATTTTATTCTTACCGTTAGGCGGACAAACATGGTGGTTTAATTAGTCGTTAGAACATTATTGATTTAAATAGTACTCCATGTGAAGTATCTCCATTTGTAATATACACCGGTATGCGACATTGTAATTCGGTGGCGTGTGACATTAGTCTTTCGATTCTGAAGCTTCTTAAGACGATAAATTTGGCAATGCATGCATGTGATCAGTGGATCTGTACTATAACCGACAAAATACTTTAGACAAAAAGAAAGTAATTCTAATAAATAGTGATTTCATACACCTGGAGAGAATACAAATGTTTATCTAACTTGGAATATATTTGTAGGTGCACCACTGTAAAAATGGTACAAGTACAATTACTACAAATCTATATCAATTTCTATTGTAAAAATTGTCATAAAACATACTCCTTCCATATACAAATGTTTTAACATTTTATCCTGTACATACAAAATTAACATTTTAGGATATAATTAATGTATTTGTATTTAAAATAAAACATAAGATAAAAAAAATAAAACTCGTACGAATGGTTGAAACTTTATTGATAAATCAGAAAAATAATAATTAAAATAACGTATTTATTATTTTTTTAATATGTGTAAATTTTTTTTTAAACTTCATATATTTATCGATGTTGATGTTAGTGGTTTTTTCTTTGTTCCCAACAAACTGTTTTAGAAGGTGTTAATTAAAGACGAATATAATTTACTTTCTAAGATACCTTTTAACTACAATAAAAGTGGATTGTTTAAGATTAGTCTTCTCGGAATGGATTGCATTACTTAAAAATAATGGATTGCATTATTTTTTTGGGATTCGCTAAGTATCTAAACCAGTTTTTTGATATTAAGCAAGAGAGAAAAAAGAAAAGGATGAAAAACACTACTTACGAAAAAAATTCTAAGAAACTCCCTTAACAAAAGTTACTCAGAGTATCTGCAGAGGTAAAGGTTCTCCAAAATTTTCTCAGAAAATATTCTACCATTAAATAATGTTGACCACTGAAAATGTGACACTTGGGCTCAAAGTTTCTGATGGAGAGGCTTTCGTCTCTAGATGAAGAATCGGTTTTTGTCTCCTCTCCTCTTTTTCTTCTTTGTTTCTATCTTTTCTTTGTTTTATATTATTTTTCTGACAAAATTTATGAAAATACTCATCCACTGCGCTTGCTATCTTAACATCTGTTTTATTTCTATTGGTTTATTATTTTATTTAAAATTAATTCTTAATTCTTAATTATATTAATATTATATGAAGATATTCAATGTTGAAAAGTTTACCGATGCCAATGCTCTTATATCTATTCAATACTTGTTTTTCTGTACTTAATGCTTTTTAATTTTAGACTAAAATTAGGGATGGGCATTATATACGTACCCGAAGTAATGACCCAAAACCGATCCAAAAATCAGAGTACCCAACCCGATCGGATCTTACCTAAATATCCGAAAGTTTTCAAAACCCAAAAAAACAAAACCGAATCCGACCCGCACCAAGAACTGAATGAATATCTGAATATATCCAAACATATATATATATATATATATATATATATATATACTAATATTAATACCTAAAATTAAAAATTATAAATCAAATTTATTCACTATTTTGGGTATATATAGATTGAAATGGATGTTTTTGATACAAAATATCCAAATAATATTGTATCCATGGTTAATTTAGAAAACAAAATAACCACTTCGAGCAATATATATTGAGTTTTTGTTTTTTTTTTGGTTATTTTTGGATAAGTTTGAGTAGCTTAGATATATTATACTCGAGTCAAATTGAATAGTTTGCTTATTTCGGTTAAAACCCGAACCCACCCGGATCCGGGAAAACCCAATTCGAATCCGACCATTTTTTTGTAATACCCGAATGAAACCATTTTTCAAAACCTGAAAAAATCGACACCAGAATGGGTCATATCTATATTCGAAACCCATGCGTAACTAAGATATAATCCAAACTAAGATATGGCTAAGATAGAGAAATTTAAATCCGAGATGTCAAAAATCATTAACTTTTTATATGTCAGTATTAATTAAGTTGTATAATATATTATGCTCATATAAATACATTTGATGGTCAAATCTATATTATAATAGTTGAGTTTTTGCTCACTCCTCATCGCGCCACGTCAGCGTTTCGTGGACCCTACTTTTAAAAAGTGTGAAAAAATGTCAAGCTCATGGCTCGAATCCGGGTTATTGAAATATAAACACCAACATTTATACCACTAAGATAACTGATACTTTGTACATTGATGACCGAACCTAATATATATTTATGAAGGTCAGAAGCCCTTGCTTCTTCGGCTTCCTCTGAGGGTCGGACCTACAAATGTATTATGGGTTTCATTTTTTAATGGGATTCATCACGTTATTTGAAAAAAAAGCTCAAGTTTGCAACAATTATGGTTTTCCTATATTGTAAACTGTTGTCGTTTAACATGAGTTCAGGTTCTTTTCATCATTGTCTCAAACAAGTCTGAGTTACAGAGTTGCGCCGTGTGTGTTCGTAATCTATTTTTTCACCGGTGAACTCTTCATGTCCCCATCTTAAATCGCTTTATCATAAATGTTCCTGATTTGTAGCCCCTTTGTAAACCCTATATATATGATTCTCATCTTTGATGAACCCAATCTGCATCTTCTAGAAAATGTTTCTCTCTGCCTCTCCAGTTTCTCAAACCGGCGTCCCGCCGTCCGTCACTCAACCTTCGAGTCTCTCCGTCTTGGTCGTAGTAGTCAGAGCATAGCCTTTGGCTTCCTCCGCTTCTGGGATTCCCTGAACTTCAAGAAAGACAAAGAGTTTGTGGGAATCACGGTTCTCTTTCTTGATGAAAATGTAAGTTAATCTTCAATCTATCATACTTATTTAACATAATTATTTTAATTGATTTCCTAATTCTTTGTTGAATAATATTATTTGCAGATTCCGTGATTTATGGGTTTACTCCCGTCTGACGTGCTAATCATTACATGCCATCTTTGAAAGAAGGTTCCATTGTGAAAGTCGATCATTTTGAGGTTGCTAGGTGCTCAAGCATGTACACGATAACTGATCATCCATTCCTCATTCGTTTCATCTCACTAACCATTATTGGTGAAGTCATCACAAGTGCTCCTGAGATCAATCTCCAGTCAAGATTAGAATATTCGACAATTGCCAAGTGATTGCAAACACAAACCTAGAAACTGGTAAACATAGCATATTTGGCAGCTCAAAGCAAGATTATAATCAGAAAAATTTAAGTTGAATGACATACCAACAACTGAAACTGGTAATTAGTCAACAACTTATCTCATATTTTCCTTATTCCTAAAAAATCCACTATGTTTCTGATCTATTTTTTCATCTATGCAATTTTAGCCTCTGTCATGGATAGCTCTCTCGCAAGGATTGCATTGACTATTGTTTCTGGGAAGAAAAAGATCTTGCTCCTGAAGACTGTGACAACCCTGTTGTAAGATTTTAGTTTGTGTAGAACAAAAAACCTTGATTTCTTTTCTATTTAGTATAGTGATAGTTGTTGACAATCATTAGTCATTTGCCAATATGTTTTTTATGCGGCATTTCAGATTTAATTTCTCCATTTCAAGCGGAACAGCAGATGGAAGCTAATTTTTCTGGAAGCTTCTCGACTTCAAGACAAATAAGAAGATATATATTGGTGGGAGGTTGATCAAGGGAATACTTTAGAGAAGTGAGACGGCCTAGCCAGACTTCATCTTTTGTACAGCCTGAGCAAAGAGTGGAACCCACAAAACACAAGAGAAGAAAAAACAAAACACGAAATTAACATATTAAGACCTTCTCTCTTGCATGTCTAACATCTGGCGCCGACGAAACTCAACACCCACGGCAGACGAAGCTGATGCAAGTAAACCTCTCATCAATCATGCTTAAAATCAATCTACGTTTTTCAATCTCACAAACTAAGAAACAATTTTACCTACATGAATCGGGAAATTAGTGCCCACATTCCCAACATAGAGAAAAATAGGAGTTGAAGTCCTAACAGTTTTCTCAGTATCAGACTAAACCACAGATTCAAGACCCAACTATTTTGAAACTCTAACATTTTAAAGTCATGCTTTTAAAAAAAATTATATTTGGTCATATTTCAGACTTTTTTGTCAACCCCAAATCATCTATAACAAAGTTCAGAAAAAATATATAAATAAAATAATTTTCTAAGTATGTAATTCTAAAAATGTTATAAATTTTTTTAAATATATTACAATTCTATTTTTTTCTAAAAACAATTGGTGAAGTAAGAGAAATTTTTTATTTTATTGTTATTTAAATTGTTAAATTTTTAAATCTAAATTTATTATCTTTTTTCATGCCCTATTTGATTTATATACAAACAACTAACTAAGTAAACACTAACAAGTTCCATCACCCTCAACTTTGAACATATAAGATATAAAAATATCAACATATGATTTCGTCATTCATTCTTATATCAAACTCATCAACCTATGTAATTTCTAAAGTTTCATCCATCACATTATAGAAAAAAAAAACAAACAAACAATAAAATTCCGTAAACAAAACTATACAATGCACCTATAATGTAGCGCGGAGACTATGCAACATCTACGTATTACGCAGCAGACTCAGCGGACCAACTCAAGTTGTCTCCTGCGAAGTGGGTTTATGGGTCCAATGTGAAACCTACCACTTCAAATTTTTTATCCAAACTATTGTTACTTCTTCCCTTAAAATAAATACGTATTATTATTTTTCCTTTTATATTTAGGCAAAAAAATAGTAATTTCTAGGTTTTATTCTACATTTAAAATTGCCATTCTAGAAAAATATATTAAAGCAAACTTTATTACTACTATAAAGATTTTCTATTTAAAAACAAAATATATCAAAATTCGTCGGAGATGGTTTTGATCCAAGACGACCAAGTAAACCGTTTCTAAAGGTATCAATTTTTAAAGCTAAAACAAACATATAAACTACAACCCAAAATACCAACAAAATAAAACCCAATAACAGTAAATAAATCCAAACTCAAAAGAAAACATACACACGGTAAGTGACCATCTTTTACAAAGCGTCCTCGAGTTATTCAACAACACAACTTACAACTCGCTGCTAACGCCCCTTTCCAGTCTGCATATCCAAAAAACTGCAAAGCACCAACTCAAGTTTATATACAATATTACTGTGATGTTTTTCTCCTTCACGAATAATGCAACAGCTACGTAGATAGGTCCGCGCTTGCGCGGGGTTGCCCCTAGTAACTTAAATTTGTCGGTTAGCTTTGATGCGCATTAGATATAATCACTGTTTTGGTAGGCCCACGTTCAAATAAAACCACAATAAATCGGAAGGAAAACGAAGACGACATACGCGTAATATTGTAATAAATTGGTGATAATATTTTTCTAGACAATTTGAAGTCTACGAAGTCATCGACTTGGCTGGGCAATTCTAACTATATTTATCGTTACATGTATTTGAAATGATAAACAAATCTCATTTTAATATAATTATGACAAAAAAGAAATATATATATATAATTATGAGGTTTCATTTTTTGGGTTTAATATTTTTTATTTTAGGTTTAATATATATGCTGAACCAGACATCGAGATTTAATACTATAACTAGAATAATACATGCACATGTTGAGTTTATTTGTATATATTATCGATATTATCGATATTTTTTATATATTTAATTATTTTATTTATACATATACAATATTTTTTGTTGTTATTATATAATTTCTTTCTGATAGACCAGATCAATTTTTATTAAAAATTGTGGAACTAAACTATAATTAATATATCATGGGTTGATCGGATTGGACATTAAACAAATTAAAATACAAAAAGCTTATTTTTTCCACCGAACACATTCTTGAAAAAAAATGAACAAAAATGAACAATATTGTTTCTACAGTTGAATTATTTTGACATTTGTCTTTCATATGGTTTTGAAAGGTTTTAGATCAAACATCGAATTAATACATGTCATTTTAATACTTTTAGTCGTATGCTTAAGGGAAACTTACATTTTTGTAATTTAAAGTCGTTTTAAAAAATTCAAAATATAACATATAAGAAAAAATCTAACATATAAAAAAATATAACATATAAGGTTTCCTCATTTTTCTAATTTAAAATCATTTTTAAAAAATTAAAATAAAACATATAAGGTTTCATCTTTTTTTTAATTTAAAGTCATTTAAAAAAAATTAAAATATAACATAAAAGAACAAATCTAATTTTTTTTATTATATGGTTAATATGATTGTTTAATTGTTTTTAATAATATAAAATTAAAAAAAATGAAGAATGATGCAAAAATTGTTATCAAATCTTTATTATTCATAGTCATTAATTGATGTATATATAAGTTAATCATATTAGGTAATTATGTAATTTTTATTTAAGGAAAAAATACACTTTTTTATATTTTGGATTAATATAATGTTCTCTAATAATTATATTTGGACCAACATTTTTTAATTGATTCTTAAGCTACCACGTAAGCTAAATTATCATCTTAATTAAGTGACATCTAAGCAATGTCTCTTCTTAATTAGTACAAATTTAAAATTACAACTTTTTAAATGATCCTCAATTAATATATAGGGGATAATCAAATAGTAGTAAGATTATGTTGTAAACAGTAAATAAAACACAATATTTTCTCTTCAAACTGGCCATACGACTATGCAGTTTCATGTGGAAGGAAAAATATGTCTCGACAACAACTGCCCTACAGGCTACAGCTTACATTCCTAAAAGATGTATGATTCATTCGAAAGTTCTAAAATCTAACTGATACCACTAGTTTGTTCATCACCTTTCCATGAACATTAACAAATAAAACATGTAAATAGTGCTAAATTCAAGTCCAGGGGAGTCGCACGCATGCACTTAATTCTTAAGACCAAAGCTTCCCTTGGTAAATTTTCTCAGTGAAGGTTAGTTATCTCCAAAAGTGACTGATCAATAGCATTAAAAGTTTATCATTTGGTCTTTTTATGTGAACCACATGATATCTAGGTCCTAGGGTTAGACAAAAAAAGTTTACCCAAAACAATTTTATGCCGGTCCTAAATTTGATTCCCAATAAAAACTAAAATTATAGTTGTTTCGTAGTCGTTTGAGCTTGAGATTTGGTTCAGGTGGTTAATATGATGGATCGTAACGATCGGTTTACCCTTGACATCGGTCGAAAAGCATTCCAAACTTTGGGTTAAATTGTATGGTAGCTAGTCTACTATGTAACAGTATAAATGTGTTTTTCCCAGAGCAACCCGGTTCAATCGATATAAATAAAAAAACTCAGCTCATTGTGGTTGTTTCCACGTAGTACCAAATAAGATAATCATGGTTTATCAAAATATTGAAAAACAGAAAAAAAAATCTTTCTGATTTTCATAAAATGCGCAATTGTTTCTTCACCACCAAAAGAGAAATTCACAACTCTTGTATTCAAACCTGTCGAAAATGATAAACATAAAAGACGGAAAGGTCAAAGGATTTAAATTAAAGTGAAATAAAAAAGTTTTTATAGTCGCTGAAGCAATTAATTTAACGAATAGTCTCGAATATGTTGAGCTAATATTAGTAGCAGAAAACTCTTTTAGTTAACAGTATAAATAACTTTAAAATACTTTAAGAATGTAAGTAAAGATTACAAACCAATAAAGTGATTTCCATTTCGACCGAAGATCCAAATCGGGAAAAGACGTCCGATTATCAAACATGTGCATATCGAGGAAGTAAATATACAGCGGATGAAAATAACCCTTTGAACATTGCTAAAGAAACTTTCTGAATTATTCTGCGTGTGGACCGTCCATCGACGAAACGCGTAACTTGTTTTCTCTATATAGTGAGACCACCTCAAAGTTAATATAAACGTGTCTAGTATATAACGAGTAAAAGATGATAAATGGTCAATTTTGGACCCATTTAATTAAGAAGATGTCGTCTTGAGCCTCGTTTGGTTAAGTAATGACTTTTTAGGAAAAAGTTTATATATTTGATCGGTGGAGTTAATAGCTGGGGAAGAAATTGCTTGAAAGAGTTATATAATTACAATATTTAGCGGTAATGATACAAAAAACTTAAAGATATAAAATCTATAACTCTAGGATTAGGAAAATGTAATAGATCAATCTAGATACGTATCACAATCCCTAGCTATAACTTGATTACAAATATAGTTGGCATAAAATCGATGCTGTTATTTTAATTTGGCTCTTAGATGATAAACTTTGTTAATTTCAAGTATTTGTTTAACAAGTTATATCACTAAAGAAATACATAAAGTAATAATCTATATTAACTGCAAGTATATATGATGTTAAACGAATCATAGACTTAAAGTACTCATAGCAACATGAGAATGAATTAGCGAACAAGTTACTCGTAAAGACATTTCATGTGCAATAGACCGAATGATTTTTGCTGTAATAAGAAATTATACTTATGAGTATATCATAAACGTATTGACAATGATCACAGATGATCAAGATATACGTTCGCAATGATTTATGAAACTGTGGTGTAAGAAAAAATGGATGGACATGGACAGGCTGAACGAATAGTAAACACATGTCAGATTTTCATTTATAAAATTAGTATGTTAGTAGTCTTCGTATGAAAATCTGAATATTTGTTTGTATGAATCATATGCTATTAGCAGGAGAAGTGTCATAAATCTAAAGCATATTACATCATATATCTGTAACTAAAAATTGGTAAGATAATAAAATATATGACTAATACTCAGATATTTTAAAAACAAAATAAAGTGAAATAATAAAAATAGTAGCATGTAATATCCGAAACGCATATACTTTTGCACGTTTTACCCTTATGCGACTGAAGTCTTCATCCATACTCAAATTTGGTAGAACACTAGTACCCGAACTCACATGGATGAAAGCATGGTGGTTGAAAATATATTGACTTTGACATGATGCTAGTTCAACTATTATGTTGGTGACGGTGACAAACGAATGGCTCAGTTTATCATCATACCTTATTTAGATTCAGCTTCTAATAAAATGGTTTTGTATCATAGTTAACACCATTTTAGTTGGATTAGATTATGTATCCAAATCCATATTGATTCCTGAAACATGTAAACAGTTAGATAATTTTCTCAACTACAACGTATATGGTGGCGTCAATCATGGGTTGAAGTTCAAACACAGCTTATGAAATTGGTGTGTTCAAAGCCCTGCTGCTATGAGACTATAAGGACATATATGATAGTATTATATTTATGGGGACAAGGTTCTGATGGAAGATTAAAAGAAACATAGGTTCATGTGAAAACTATTTCATATTTAAGTGGCCAAACAACGAATATAATTAACGCCTATTGATATATGGCCGGAACAATTTTTCACGATCGCTCCTGTGTTGTCGTGTACAACTTGATTACAAGAACAGGTACCAAGTAAGTCAACTTTAGCTCAACATGTCAAATGATTTTTGCTGCATCATTTGCTTCTCAAATTATTTTATGAGGCTGTGTATTAGTATATAAGAAGATGCATGTATAGATCAAAACATATCCTTGCAATACGTATTTTTTGCTGACTCTGTATACAAATTATAACAATCCGTAGGGATTGTATCACATTAAGTTGAGAGTCCAAACTATTTTTGAAATGAAATAAAAATGAAACGAGATGCTCATATAGGTGACTTTTTTTTTTGTGCAACGCTCATATAGGTGACTATTTAAGTAAAATACATAAGACAAAAGCATAGGTTTAATTTACTTATGTAGTCTTCTTTTCCTTAAAGAGATATGAAACCTTCGCTGACAAGCAATCCAAAGAAGAGGACAAAGAGACCGGCGCCGATCGATTGTCCCGGAGAAACAAACGTCTGAGAATAAGCACCGAGAGTCAACGCACCTCCAACGAGTCCGATCACCAGAGATTGCATGTTTCTTTTGCTCACGCTTCTTTGCCTCGGCTGCACCTTCGGATCCTCATGTTCTCCATCTTCTTGTTCTCGCTTCTCCTCTTCTTTCTCTGTCTTTCTTCTTTGTCTCACCATTTTTTAGGATTTTTCTGATGAGATTGTGAGATTCTGATTTTGTTTCTATGATGTGGGTTTGATTGTGTGTTGTGATTTGTAATTATAAGTTTAATGATGGAGACAAATGTGGTCTTTTGAGGATTGCTTTGAGGCCTTTTGTTCGATAGAAAAAGTCAACTCTTAATGGAAGAGACATAAAAGATCCAAGATTCTTTTATTAACTACTGTTGTGTTATAAAACAACTAGTGGCTGGTGATAGCTGAACGTTCAGCTATAATATAATGTATACAATTTAATATTGACACATAAACAAACAGTTAATGTGATCGTCTTCCTGTCTGATTTTAACCCTTGCTACAAAAGTTTAACTTTTAGTGTCTCATTTAGTCATTTTCATATGTGGATTTTACTCTCATACAAAAGATAGTTTCAAATTTCAACTCATGTTAGTATTCAAAACCCAGTAATTGAACTATTGTCTTGGGTGAGTCATGGAACTCTTTCTTATATGCAAATCGAATGAAACTGGAACTCTTTCTAAATCGTGGGTTTGCATATCTAAGCGGGTCAAGGCCCATTAAATATGGTTCATCTGTGGCGAATCCATATTTGACCCTAATGACATGTAGCCAACTCCATTTTATAATATAAGTAGAAATTCTTGAATAAAAGTTTACTGGGTGATTTTCCCGTGCTTATGCACAGATATAAATATTTATAAAATAAATATATTATTATAATTTATTAATATTTTGTTTTTAATTTTTAATTATTATGTTATTTATATTGTAATCAAAATGCATGGCTTATTTTAAATAAAATTATGTTATTTTAGTTAGTCAATTAGACGTATAATTTTGGATATATAATATCTCGACTGTTTAGTTATTATTTGGATATATTAGATAACATTTAATTTTCCGATTCAACTAAAATATTCTTGTTACACAGATTAAAATTTTAATTAATTTTGTTATTTCATGTAGTTTGATTCCTCTCTTAGATTTGTAAATACATTTTAGTAAGATTATGTATAATTTAATATATGTTGTTTGGAGAATCAAATAGTAAAAGTACACTAAAGTGTTGATTGATTCAAAGTCACATAAATAAATATAACAATAATACTCTTTGACACTTAATGCATATATATATATATATATATATATCTATCTATCTATACAATACTAAAAGACAAATATAAGTCATGGGGAAGGTGTCCACGTCTGCAAAGAAAATCATCCAATCAGAAGACTCGATTTTGATATGTCAAACAAATGCTTACTCTACGTATAATTAACTCGAGCCACTTCGACTCAGCTTAAAAACAATTTCAAGTTGCCCATTTTATGGAAAGCCCACAACCCTTTCAACACTAGATTGTTCGTCGCAGTCGAGCTACGACTCTTGCACGCACCCTCAACGTTCCAAACTGTAAGTTCATCCGTCTGCAACTCGCCTTTACGGTGAATTAATATCTACCCCCTCTAAATCATTCATTCCTGTTCTTTACCCATTTCTTTGTGAAATATGTTATCGTTCCACCTCCCTTTCTTTCTCTTCCTATAAAGTTCCCTTTGTAAATCTTACTTTCAACCAAAATCTAAAACTTCTGTGGATGGTTCTATAAATTCAGGTTATATATGATGAACAAATGGAGTCCCGATGGAAATTCCAATGATTTTCGACGTTTGAATCATCACAATCATCACAAACATGAGATTTTATGAGAATTAAGAAAGAAAATAAAAATTAAATGAAGAACATGAAGACTAATGAGAGACTTTCTTGAAAGATAATGAGAAAGAAGGAATTGAATTGCTTGATTGTTTCATGTATCAAGAGTACCTATATATACATCAAATGGGGAGCCAAAACAAAGAGGCTCTCATGCACTAAGTGAGGCTCCCTTGCACTAAGTGAGGCTCCCTTGCACTAAGGAGAGGCTCTCATACACTAACTAAATAAAGAAATGATAGTGCATGATATGTGGGCATAATACTCCACTCACCAAGCAACCTCATTTTACATTTACAACAATTTACATTCATAAGTTTACTTATCTTTGCTTTATGATCAACACTCCCCCTCAAGCTTGACACATGTAGGTATCAAGCTTGGAAACCATGAAGCATTTCCTCATTAAAACTTTAGCTTGGAAAAATCACATGGGATAAAAACCAAGCTAAGGAAAAAGAGTAGAACACTTCATGGCTAAGGATCAGTGTGATGGGAGATCCACGAGTCCCAACTTAGAATGTATGAATTCACAAACCTTAGTGCTTGCAGCATTGGTAAAGATGTCAGCCAGCTGATCTTCACTTCTTGTGTAACAAGGGAGGATGATTTTCTGTTCCACAGCTTGCCTCACCTTGTGACAATCTACTTCAATGTGTTTAGTCCTCTCATGAAAGACTGAGTTGCTAGCGATGTGTATGGCAGCCTGATTATCACAATGCATAGTGATTGGTGTTGTAGTCTCAATCCCCAAGTCTTTAAGCAGCCCCTTGATCCATATCAGTTCACTTGTGAGTTTTCTCATAGCTCTATATTCTGCTTCAGCACTTGAGCATGACACTACTTTCTGCTTCTTGCTCTTCCAAGTCACAAGGTTGCCACCAATAAATGTGCAATATCCAGTGGTTGATCTTTTATCAACTCTATCTCCTGCCCAATCAGCATCACAATATCCCACTATTTCAGTGCTCTTGTTGCATCTCATCCAAACTTCTTGGCCTGGTGCCTCTCTTAGGTACCTTAATATCCTTTCCACCATGTTCCAATGGTGAATTTTTGGCGCCTGCATCTGCTGGCTTACTTGGTTCACAGCAAAGCAAATATCAGGTCTTGTAATTGTGAGGTAGATGCTTCTTCTCATCTCCAAAAGGCTTATTTTCAAACTCCCCCTGTCGCAGCACTTTGTAACCATCTTCCAGTGGGGTCTTTGCTTTCTTTTCTCCAAGATCACCTGCCTCACTCAACAAATCAAGTATGTACTTTCTTTGAGATATGAATAGCCTCTCTTTAGATCGGCATATCTCAATCCCTAGAAAGTACTTTAGCTTACCCAAGTCTTTAATATCAAAAGAGGATTTAAGAAAGGCTTTGGTTAAGATGATACCTTCCTTATCACTTCCGGTAATGATAATGTCATCCACATAGATCAATATGACTACAATCCCACGCTGAGATGTGTGGGTGAATAGGGTGTGATCAGCTTCAGACTTGCTGAATCCTCTTCCATTAAGAGTTGTACTCAGCTTGTGGTACCATGCTCTTGGTGATTGTTTTAACCCATAGATTGCTTTCTTTAGCCTCAGCACATTCCCTGGTTTGACAAGGTTTTCAAGCCCTAGTGGTGGTCTCATGTAGACTTCATCATCCAATTCTCCTTGAAGAAAGGCATTCTTCACGTCCATCTGCCATAAGTCCCACTCTAGGTTGACAGCCAATGAGAGAATGATCCTTATAGTGTGAAGCTTGGCTATTGGTGCAAAAGTATCCAAATAATCCTCTCCATACACCTGAGTATATCCCCTTGCTACTAGCTTTGTCTTCTTTCTTTCTGGCTTTCCATTTGCTAAGTACTTGATAGTGTGTATCATGCGGCTTGTCACTGCTCTCTTGCCTTTAGGGAGTTCAGTTTCATACCAAGTGTCATTTCTGATCATGGCATTGACCTCATCCTCGACGGATGCTCTCCATTCATCATCTACCATTGCTTCTTCATAAGACCTTGGAATGTACTCTTGATCTAAGTTGGTGATGAAAGCTTGATGCTCTGTGGGATAGTGAGCAAGAGAACATACTGCTTGTATAGGATGAGCTACTGCTTGGCTGTTGAAGTAAAATTTTTTTGTTGATCCAGTTTGAGGCAGGCTTTCTCTCCCTTGTACTTCTCCTAAGTGGTTGGACTTCTTCAGTAACATGCTGCTCATGTTCATCTCCACCTGAATGTACCTCAGTGACCTCAGTGTGCGGCTCCTCCACTGTCTCTTCTTGTTGTCTCACATCCTGATCATGATCCTGACCAGTATGTGTATCATCTTGTCTCCCCTCTTCAGGATCAGGATAGGGATAGGGATTGTCTCCAGCGTGATCAACCACTTCAATCACAGTCCTTGGAACCTGTGTATCCTCTTGATCAGTTCCAGTCTCTGATGGTTGAGCCATATTGATGCCAAGACTCTCCATTATACGCTTCAGATTGTTTGCCCTATCAGAAGATGATTGAGAGATGTCCTTGAGTTTATCCCAACTCTTCTCTTCATAATATCCCCTTGATTCCACAAACTTTACATCTCTCGAGACCAGTACCTTTCTCATGTCTGGGTCATAGCACTTGTAGCCTTTTTGGGTTGAAGAATAACCAAGGAACACAGCCTTAGTACTTCTAGCCTCAAGCTTATTTCTTTGCTCCATTGGCTGCAAAACATAACACAAGCAACCAAACACACGAAAGTGATCAATAGATGGTTTTCTATTGTTTAGTACCTCATATGGCGTGAGATCATCTAGCACCCTTGTTGGTGTTCTGTTGATGAGGTAGCATGCTGTCATGACCGCATCACTCCAGAACTGCTTAGGTACATTACTCTGGAACATCATAGATCTTGCCACTTCCATGAGGTGTCTGTTCTTCCTCTCTGCTACACCATTTTGTTGTGGTGTGTATGGACAACTGGTTTGGTGTATGATCCCATTCTTGGCTAAGTAATTTTTGAACGCATTGCTTGTATACTCCCCTCCATTATCTGACCTGAATACTTTGATCTTAACATTAAATTGGTTAGTTATGTGGTTCTGGAAATTAATAAAGGCATCTAGCACTCTATCTTTAGTTTGAATCATAGTTAGCCAAGTATATTTTGATTTTTGATCAATAAAAGTGACAAAATATCTATGATTCTCCCTAGATATGCATGGTGCAGTCCAAACATCAGAATGTATAAGATCAAAGCAATTTTCATAGATAGTAGATGACTTAGGAAACACAGTCTTGCAATGTTTGCCTAGGATACACGCTTCACAGCCATCATTTTTAAAGGAAATATCAGGAAGCAGCAGGTTTAGTGCACGAGAATGGGGATGACCTAGTCTAGCATGCCATAAAACACTTTTATCTAAAACATGAATTGAACTGAAAGCTGAAGATAAATTTGAAACAGTCTTGGTGTCTTCAAGTAGGTACAAGTCATCCTTTGTAACACCTTTTCCAATCAACTTAAGAGTCTCAATATCCTGAAAAACAACCTCATTAGGACTGAAAATCACATTACAATTTAAATCAGTGGTAGCTCTTTTGACAGATAATAAATTTGATGCAAAAGATGGCATGTAAAATGCTTTTGTATCTTTTTCAAATAGCTTAAGAGTTCCTACACCTTTAATTGGTATTTTATCTCCATTTGCAATCACTACATTACCTAATACGGGTTCTACATTACTAATCAACTTAGCATCACTAATCATGTGGTGAGAGGCTCCTGAGTCTATGACTAAAGGTTTAATACCACTAGATGAATGAGATGCATGTAGAGAAGTAACCATAACTCTAGGCGGTTTATATGATGCACTAAGGGAAATACCAAGTGTGTTACCAGACTCTTTTAGAGCTTTGATGAGAGCCTCAAGGTCTGACTTCTTGATAGATTCATCTCGTGTAGTTCTCACAGCTGAGCAGCCACTGAAAGACAGTGTCTTTCCTTCACTAGCACCATTAGTGAGCTTAGGAGTAGATGGCTCTCCTACTTCACCAGAGAAGTTTGCCCTTGCATCTGCATATGGAGTCCGAAATTTTTGAGGTTTGAGGTGTGGATGGAGGATCCAACATTTGTCTTTGCCATGACCCTTCTTCTTACAGTGATCACACACCCAAATCTTCTTATCTTCTGGTTTGTAGTACCCCTTGTTAGCTACGCCTTCTGGTTTGGTCTCTGCCCCTTCAGCTTGATTTACCATGATGAGCTCTCCCTTTCTCCCAAAGAGTCCAACTGATCCTTGCTCCTTTTGGATCTGAGAGCACACTTCATCTAGAGATGGGAGCTCATGTCCTCTTAGGATGAACAAATGGAGTCCCGATGGAAATTCCAATGATTTTCGACGTTTGAATCATCACAATCATCACAAACAGACTACGTACTAATCTGTTGTGTTTGTTTCTTGGTGTCATTTGTTGGGTTATGTTTGGCCGCGAGAAAAAACGGGTTTCTTGGGTAAATAATGGAGCGGTCCAGTCGCACCAGTGAAGAAGTTTGCCTTCGGACCCATCACTTGAATGGATCACTCTTGGAATCGTATCGAAGGAAACGTTGAATGATGGGTTCCTGCACTTCTCTCTTTCCCCTGTCAATATTAATTTTGTTGGTGCGATTAGCGTTTTGTGAGAATTATTTACCAAAATTTGGTATTTGTAGTTTGATTATGGCTGTTAGGGTTGCGGGGCAGAGGAAGTGAATCGTACCTGGAGCGACCCGATTAGCCCTTCGTCTTTTCATTATCGGCAAAACAACCTAAAGTGATCAAGGATTTCCAGAAGCAGTCTGCACATTGGATATGATGGTACACAATATATTTTTTCATCTCTATGAGTGTAATACTTAAGTCATAGTGTAAAGGTAAAGATTGGTCTTTGTCATGTTTGTTTTGTGTTTTGTAAGTTTACAGATAGATATGATGTCAGAGGCAATTGATGAAACAGTTGGCAAAGGCAAATCTGAAGAAGAAACTGAAAATCCCACTGACCAGATTAGTTATTGCAATTTCAATCACAAGAACACCTTTCGTTTACACACCTTCTGACTTCTATCAAAAGTCTTCTTGCTACTATGTTAAACGTCTCTTCTTTTAGTAATACCAATATAAATAATATTTTTTTATTTTGTTGTTTCTCTGTGAATGTAACATTGTAAATGTCTCAACTTGGTGTCAAGGTCGGAGAGAGAGTGCTTATACGGGAATCTTGGGGCAAGTGATAACTCTCAACATAGCTGACTACATAACCTTACCAAGTGAGTTTGGCAGGGGAGATTCCGGTATCATTCTGTCAGTGTGTACGGATTTTTTGCATACAAAATGTTAGAGTCTCTACACAATGAAAGAATAATATTGGAGTCTCCACTGACACCTTTGTGTATGCCATATTGTTCCCCTTTTCGCTTGAATCAAATTAGCTAGCTATCAAATTGATCTCAGCCAAAAAAAAATAAAACAGGGTCCACAGTCGGGTGAAAGGCAAGTGGAGTAAAGGATCAATGGAATTGGCGAAAGAGGATGGAAACCCTTCATTACGAGTCGGAGAGGTTAGATCCGAAGAATTTTTAAACTGAGATTAAGATTCAATCCTTGAGATATATTTAAGAAACAATGTATGCAAACATAGACACAGACAACAGTGGAACAATCACATATGAAGAACTGAAGTAAGGACTATCCAAATTTGGATCTAGACTCACAGAGGCAGAATTGAAGGAGCTCATGAATGCTGAATGCTGTAAGTTTTTTTTTTTTGTAACTAGGCTTATCATATACACCCTATTTTTCCATTCCCTTATTTTTCTATAAAAAACTCATGTGTCTAGGGAATTCTGATTTTGGCTTATATTGATAGGGACGGGCTAATCTGTCTGCATCGAGTTCATTACTGAAACATTGCTTGAAAGTATTGAGAATCTTCACAAAACTGTCCAGAATTTGACAAAGACAGTAACGGGTAAACAACACATTTCTTCTCGGCTCTTTCCTTCTTTACCGTCATATAGATAAGTACGAGTCTGAAACCTTTGCTTTTGATCAAAAAGATTGTGCAGATGCATTTCAATAGACGAATAAGAAGCTGTGCTGGAGGACTATGGAATGGGAAATGATGCAACAATCAAAGAGGTTCCCTCAGATGACAATTCATCTAACGTGAGCTTAAAAAAATTTCATCATCATCTCTGGGTGCCGTTTTTGATCAATGTCTTTCTCCAGTTAAGAGTGCTTCTCACGGCAGAGCTTCACTTTGATTGAAGAGGTATTATCCTTCACTTTTTTATTTCTATGCTCTGTTAATGTATCACATACTTCTCATGTTATGCCTTTAATATATCATCTGCAATCTCTATAACATTATGATCAATATAGCATCTACAATGTCTATAACATTATGGACGACCAGCATGCTCATTTTGAACTATGCATGACAGCTCTTACATGGGCTGTTAACAGAAGGTTACTGATATGCTGAGAGAATAGAATGACTCAATGAATCCAAGACGGAAATTGAACTCCTCACTAGAATACCAAACACTTGGTGTATTTGATAAAAAAATGTAATTAATTTTTCTGTGTGTGTTGTCGTATTATTTACAGAAAATGAAAAGTTATATAAGTAGGAAAACAATTATTTTTAAATGTTAATCTCTGATTCAGAAACTATTGATTGATTGCTTAGGAGTTAGGAAAAAAAGGACAAAGTATTAAAAGATATTTACGTTTTCGTTTTTGGGTTTATATATTATGCAAATTGTTATTGAACACGGAGGATGGAACTTTTTTAAAAATTCAACTAAAACAAAAAAACAAACATAAACAAATAAATTTCTAACATTGCTTCGTAAGGATAATGCATAAACAAAAAATAGTTGGTAATACTACATACATATAATATAATATTAAAATATGTATATAATTTGTTTTATTGGTCTGTAGCATCACTCCGTAAAGAGAAAGATGTTGAAAATACAAAGTAGTTGATTTATTATAAAATTTGATCAAAAATTTGGAATAGAAAGTGGTTATTAACCTTATAAACATTTTCGAGCTGTGACCAATGGCGGATCTGCTTAGGTTTTGGGAGGAGCAGCTGCCACCTATGATTTTGTGAAAGTTGTTTAAAGACTTTTTATGTTTGCTCTTTTTAAATGTTATTTTATCGGGTGAATAGTGAAATAACAAAAAGAAATTGTAAAAAGGGGACATAAAGAGATAGATAGGGAAAGGAAGAAAGATTGCTCGAAAAAAAAGAGAAAGGAAGAAAGAGAGAGATTTTGGTTGGTTACTTAACAAATTTGAGTTACTTTTGTGGTTATAAAGTGTAGTTTATATATTTTATACTCTGATGTCCCAAATGAAAATAAATTCTAGATTTGTCACTGGTTGTAACTTTTTAAAATTTTAAAGAAAGTCACTATTGTATACGTAAATTCTTTAAAAGTATTGTGTGGTATGTAAAAAAATATTGTAGTAAAAATTAAGATTATCGAATATTATTACAGATAGAAAAAAAATTAAGTAAACATATCTGATATTTTACCTTCCAGTTTATCAATTAAAAAAATATTATGGCTTTAAGATAATTATAGTGAAAAAGCATCTCATATTTGAAGTTGGAGAAATTTTCGAAAGCCATGTTACGTTTTTTTCTTTTCATATAATCTTCTGATATAGTGATTAACTTCATGACTTGATAGAAATATGAGCCATCATCATACTGTGATATAATTTTTTTAAAAAAATAATAAAAATTATGAACAATTAACTAAGTAAAATAACAGAAACAAATTTTCAAAGCTTCTGTTTAAAAAGCTGAATTTCCCTATCAAAATTTAAAAATTATTGTTATCTTAAATTTTATTTAAACTCTCACATATATTTAAGAAAAATATCCAAATGAAATATACGAAGTTTTTAACTCAATGTGACACAAATAAATTGATGATCTAAAAAAAAATTGAATTAAACAAAAAATACAAAGAAACTTGCAAAATATATTAACGTTTTTAAAGTTATTGATCATAAATTATCCAAATGATCACTTGAAATATGTCATGATAAAATAAAAAAAATTCCTATAAGTTTTAAATGAACAATTTCTAGATTTTAAATTAGCTAATAAAGTAAAATAATTAACATATTGGTGGATCTATAAGAATTAACACATAATTTTAATTTGATTTTTTCATACAATACAATTAAATTTATAAGAAGTTTAAAATAGAAATTAAATATTAGAATATAAAAAAAACATTTACATCATCCCACATGAGAAACAGGCAGAATTCTGCGAAAGAGAAGAAAAAATATTTTTCTCTACCTTCATGATCCTTATTGTCGTGGGTTTTTTTTGGTTTCATAAAATATAATCCTATTTTAAAACTAAAATTTTGATATATTGAACAAATAGCATTAAAATAATATAATATTATATATTTATAAAAAATAAAGTACAAAAAATATTGAACTATTAAATTAAAAATAATTAAGCAACTAAGACAAAATAAAAAAAAAATCAAACAAAGTTAAAAAATGTAATCTCTAGTAATAATAAAACATACTTATCTCTCATTCTCATGCTGCCACATCATGAGTGAGCATGGGACATATTTGGACACGTGTCCACCTTTCTTTGCCATGAAATAATGTTCTGTCGTGATGGGCTTCTGGTGTTAAGTGTGACAATTTGGACCAACAATTACATTCTCAAACTGGCCCATGATTATTTAAGGGTTTTTCTCATCGTTGAAGATGACTGTGGACACTTTTCTGCGTAACCTATTCCGTTCCGTTTCCGCTCCTCTTTGATGCTTCTAAGAAACTTTTACTCTATAATGACTTTCAAAGAACAATGCCCACTACATGCTTTTTCAATGTCTCTTTACTACTTATCAAGCTCTCTCTAGATTGTATATATATATATATATATAAGATGTGAGATTTTTCACTGAATATCTTTTTACTCCTTACAGATTATTAAAACCACAAACGCTGTTAGAATCCGAAACAACAGCTTGATTTATCCTACCTCAAAGCTGGTCGCTGCAGGAAGAGTGTTGTTACCCAGATCCTTTGTTCCTGCGAAGATCAGAAGTTCAAGAAACGAGGCGACATGATGGGTGTTGATCTTTTTTTTTTTTTTTGATAAGTATGATGGGTGTTTGATCTTCTTCTGGTTGATGGAAAGGTAACAATGGTTACATGGTTTAGTTTTATTTACACTTACACCTGCTAAAAATTCACGCTAACTGATTATTTTTTTTGTTTTTGATAGTCAATTATGATTCAAGCGTCAATCAAGCTTTATGAGCTTAGCCTCACTGATGTGAGTAGAAACAATCAAAGCTTCCGCTTTGCCTGTTCGAGCATGAACTTAATACTGATGGAGCTATTTTGGTTCTGCAGTTACAATCAGTTGAGGCTAATATATACAAACACCGACTTACCTGGTATGTTTCATTGAACACATTTGATAACCCTTTACTTCAACCGTCCTATAATTTCCTTAACCGAGACCAGATATCGTATTCGTAGGTAAAGTCATGGGAATAAGTACAACTTACAATAAAGACCACTCAACGTGTTATGGCAAGCATCCGCATTCACAGGTCAGTTCTTTGTGTCCCCTTTATGTTGTTATACTCTCAAAAGTAAATTATTGCTCCCGGCCATATAACTTGGTTGGTTTTATACACTTCTACCACGCTGTTGCAAAACGGTTTATGTTTGTGTGTTTCAATGGCTCGACTCGACTGGTTTTGAGCCAAAGGTCATTGTTGTGACAAACATTAATCCAAAAGTGGTTGGAGGTATAGAGTGATTTACATAAGCGTTTAACAAGAACCATTTATTTGCAGGTCGACTCTTCCTAAATTCAACTTCTTGAACACATTTCTACTTTGACAAGGAGAGTAGCGCAGGCATCAGTTACTTTAAAGTGTAAGGATATAGGCATTGTCTCTGACTTCTGGATTTGTCAATTTTTTTTTTTTCACTCACCTTTATCTTTCTTTTACTCAGGCTGATGCAAGATGGAGGTGTCAAGAAGATCGAGTCAATAACACTATCGGAGCTGAATGCTTATGTTCTGAGTTCACACCCCCGAGGTTAGCCTCTATCTTACCACTCTCCTCTAACTCTATTTTAAGTTTCATGTTACTAACTGATAAATTTGCAGACTGCATAGTTTCAATGCCCTGGGAAGCTTACTGAACTAAATGGTCTCCGTTCAACCACCGAGATGCCTACATGGTTGAACTTTAGATGATGATGTTGGACACTCTGCAAAGAAGGCCCTCCATGGTTGAACTTTAGAGTCCGAGTGTCCATGACACCATTTTAGACTTTCACAAATCACAGTTACTCTACTCTCCTATTTTTTTATTAAAAAAAAAATTGTTGCATCACTAAAATCGAGTTCAAATCTATTGTGTGGTGTTTTGACTGGTTTTGGCTGTTAAAAAAAATTTCGAACCCATCAAAAACTATGTTTATTACTCGAAAAATTGTGTGAATGGAAATTATGGAATATCTTTAAACACAAGCTTACAAATTCCACCGCATCATTGTACCAATATTTCATATGTTGACTTGGAAATTAAATTATACAATTTTTCGGCCCACTTAAGAACAATTAAAGCCTGTAAACAATATTTTAAAAATATACAAACCAGTATCATACACTTCACAGTGCACAAAAGGACACTGGGGAATGCTTTTGCTTATTTCTGAATTTTTTATATTCATGCGTTTTCTCATCTCGAGACACAAGTCATGGCACCACGTAGCAAGGATTTTGGTAGACCTAGATGAAGATTCTAATGTTTAAGCCACAAGCCATGGCACACAGGATCCAAGATAGTTCTGTCTGCATATTTAACATGGTAATGGCTTCTATCATCCCAATATTGTGTGGTCTATTTTTGAGTATGGCTGAATAGATTTAACCGAATTTGGAATCATAATGTAAAGCACCAAGTTTACCTGTAAGAGACATCAAATTGGCCTCTGCATTACCCGACGCTTATAAGATGATATGAAAAATTTTGGGGAGAGGTGAGACGCCAATCATGAGCAATAAAAGGGTTCGAAGCAAATATTTATTCTACTGAGCATCTATATCTACACATACACATGTTTGGTCTCCATAAGTTAATATGTAAAATATGGAGAAGAAGATGATGGATGATATAAACACAAGTTAGAATCATCAGATAAGGTTTTTAAAGTGAAAAAACATGGTCTGTTTATGTTGTTGTAATAACAAGTAACTTTTTCTACTTTAACCCTTTTGAATATGTCCAATTAAGTACTAATATATACAGATTTCACAGTGTGATTTTTGCTATATTTTTTTTGTCATCAGCATTTTTGCTATACTTTTTAAAGAAAATACCATTGTCCTACCATCATAATTGTAGGATTTCTAATGAAAGTAAAATCATTATGCTATCATCATAGCCACTTCACAACTTTTTATACTATGTGTACATAATAAACATCCTATCTTTAATGCTACTCAAACATTTAATGCCTAAAAATCTGATCTTTTTTTTTAATATCTGAATTTATCTAAACTTATGGTTTAGAGTTGAAGGATAAAGTAAGATTTTGAAATATGAAATTTAAGATTCTAATTAATATATAAATAAATAATTAACAAAAACTAAAAAAATAGTTTCAAAAAAAAATTTTGAATTTCAAAAAGAAATTATGAAAACAAATTCAAAAAAAAAATTATAAAAGTTTGATTTTGAAAAAGTATAATTCGAAAACATAAAAAAATATATTTTATTATTGTTATTTAAACAATCATTTATTATATATATAGAGAAAAGTATAAGAGTCTTTTACTTCTTAATAAAGAAGATATTTTTGAATATGTCTCTTGAGTAATGGTAATCATAAATAAATGATATCAACAAAGTGGTAAACATAAAGATTATCCAAAAAATGTTATAAAAAAAATGCAGAAGAACAGAAAAGAAGAAGAGAGATTTGTTCGCGATATTTTGTACATACAATCAACGACAACAATGACAGTAAAAAATAAATTTACAGATTTTCTTCTTCTTTTTTTTGCTCACAAAACTCAAGCTTAAAAAAATAGTAAGAATCAAAATCATGGAACTCCAACCAATGGATCACAGTAATACAACATCAAATTTTTCAAAACTACCACAAATTCTTCAAACCAAATTACACATAATGTTGCACATATATCAAATAACCGCGCGAAGCGCGGACATACCACTAGTATATACATATATAAGTTATACAAAATACTTAATTGTAATAGTTGGTTAATATATTTATAATATTATTTGAGAATTTCACATCTATTTAGTAAAATGTTGAGTTGTTCCATAATATATATGTACAAAATATTTTATAAATAAAATATACTCCCTCTGTTTTTAAAAGATGCATATTCTAGACTTTTCATATATATTAAGAAAACTCATTAAATATGCATTGTTTTTTGTGAATAACAATTTTTCATAATTTTTAGCCAATAGAAATTCAATAAACACCATTAATTTTTTTGAAACTTACAATTTTTCATAAAATCATACATTGAAAAAGTAAAAAATGTATCTTTTTGAAACAAATTTTTTTTTCCAGAACATACATCTTTTAGGAACGGAGGGAGTATGATTTTTTATTTAATGTTTGACTTTGTATAAAATTTTTGGATTGGTCTAGTTACTCATTTTATGGGTATATTGTGTTACATGTATTCCTTCAAATTCAAGTATAACTATTTCTAATCTAATTCAACCAAATTGTATTAACAGTATTCATTGTATTAGTTTAGTTTTTAATATTAGATGTGTAAATATATATTTCATTTCTTAGTAACTTTGTATATGTTAATTTGCAAAAATAAAAATTTAAAAATAAAGTGATGATAGGTACAAAGTTGTATAAAAATATAACCGATAAATTTTAAAAGGGAAGATTAATTATGGGGTTTACTTTAATATCAAGTTTATTTTTCTAAGCTTTCCTTTTATGACATCACATTATATATATTAAATATTTTCGTTTTAAGTTTTATAAATATTTTATTTATCATATATGTTATTTGAAAAATATTAAAAGGAAATTAAATAAAAAAGAAAGATTAAATTAATTTATATTCATTAAATATGTATTAGTTTATGTTATTTAAATTATTTTGTAATAAATGAGAAATAGATTGATTTAAATAAAATGCTTAAATTTTAAAATATGTATTATGTTTTTTAGGATTATCTTTTTAAAGCGAAGATTATTTCTTTACTTTAAAATCATGATTATTTTGTGAACTTTCCTTATTATGAATTACACTATATATAAAAGATATTTTCGTTTTTAAAATTTATATAAAAAAAATTATTGTATAGGTTATTTGAAAAAATAAAGGAAAAAAAAACATAAAGAAAAAAGAAAAAAAAAATAATATAAAATAAATATTTAATAGTATTAATTAGATATATTTAATTCATTAAGGGTATCAACATAATCAACCACTGTGAGAATTAACGTGAGTGCGACACGTAAGAAACTGACTTGTCAAATAATATTATAGACATCAGATATTTGAAAAGTACCAATAATTCAGCACTTTAATGAAAAAGGTTGAAACCTTTGTACTAGTTAAGACAAATCTTGATTAATTTTTTTTTGAGTGTCCACATCAATTTAAAAATATATTTTCTGATTCAGTTAATCTAGACTGGTTCACTAAAGTGATAACTCAATTAAAGCCAAACAAAGCTTGGAACACAACACAAAAAACTATCTTTATTTGGTTAAGCATATTTGAAAGCATTTTCTTGTGTATTATATATTTATTTAGATATTTATAAGTTATATATTATATATTTATTGCCTATAGTACGAGTTTAAGCATGGCTAGTTACACTTCTGCTGCATAATTAAAACAAATCATAATAGTCAATCCAATGATCAACTGGACAAAATAGACCAATATTTTGATCAACCGTTTCTCAAAAAAAAAAAAAAAATTTGATCGACCATTGGTACAAATGATTGAAAGATCTTCGATTATATAAAGAGACCAAACTAAGTGGTCTTGGCATATTGGTAAATGACTCACACCTGTGAGTACCGTTATATTCTCCTTGGTCATACGAAGCATCTTAAGTGGTAAGAAAACGTGGATCATGCGGAACTCATGTTGATTAGTCTTTGGATCTAGAAATTTTTTGAGATGACGTCACGGTTAAAAAATAAAGAGAGTAGACCTGATCCGTATATAACATACTAGGGCTTCAAACGTTGTAGATCATATATCAGCAGTCTCTTTTGCCCTTGGTTATTATTGAGACGTTAGAAAAGTAAAAAAAGTTAAACTGATCATTAGTTCATTACTTTAACATATCCACAAAGTGGGTCGCCTAACACAAACAGGACCACGTCTTTACATGGCATAATAATCAATTAGCAAATAGACACACGTATTGTTCCGAATCGTTAACTGATGTTTCTCGCAAGGAAGCTGGTCAAAACCCACTTTAAGTAGTTAATTAGAATAATTAAGAACAAAGCTTAGTTGCTTGCATTTTGAAGACCATTGACATCTAACCACGTCTCTTCTCTGGCTTTCATCTTCTAGCTATGACGTTGACTATTTACAGTAAATACCAAATCTGCATTCGTTAAGAAGACGATTATACGTTTGAAACTCTTTTCTTTTCTTTTTTTTTTTTTGAAATAGTACTACGTTTGAAACTCTTGCAGGGATACTGCTCAATACAATTGTTTCCCCCTCCCATTATATTTGCTCTAACAAAAAATTTAAACCATTAATCGCAAAATTTTTAATATGAGGTTTTTTCAATGCAAATTTTAAAATTAAAATATTAAGGTCTTAATACATTTTCAATGAAAATTTCGAAATTACATATTTATGCATTTTTATATGGTATATAGTTTAATTTAAATGATATTAATATATATATATATATATTTATTTAATATGAATATCTATTAAATGAGACTTCATATTTATATGATTTATGATCATTTGTATCTTGTTATAACAAAACAATTAAACCATTGATCAAAAAAAATTCAATGTGGGATTTTAAATATTTTTAGTAATTTAAAATTTAAAATAAAAAAATATAAGAAAAATCTATTTTATTATATGTTCAATGTGATTATTTAATTTTATTTAATAATATAAAGTTAAACAAAAAAGAGGAATGATACAAAAATTGTTATCATTATTATTCATAATATTAATTGTCATATATGTTAATAATATTAGGTAATTCTGCACTTTTATTTAAGGAAATAATGAATACTCCCTCTGTTCCATAATAAGTGTCATTATAGTTTTTTTTTGTTACATAAAAAGTGTCAATTTACAATTTCAATGCAAATTATACTTACTTTCAGCTGAAAATTAATTGCAAATTGCATTGGTTTTATAAATAATTTTATTTATCTTAAATATTATTGATCAGAAAATGTAATTAATAGCAACTTACATATATTTTCGCTACTTTCTTAGTCTGTGTGAAAAGTGTCAAAATGACACTTATTCAGAAACGGAAGAAGTATATTCTTTTGTACACTATTAATCAATTTGATAATAAGTTTAATAAAAAGTATATACAGGTATGAATTTCATTATATATGGAGCAGTGATAGAAGCCACGCCACAAGGGGTTACTCTAGTTAAAGCATTTTTCTCAAGTGAAAGCATAATTATTGCTCGGAAACCCGAATTCTTGCCAAATATAGAAACTAACAATGTTATTTGAATTTAAGCAAAAAAAAAACACTGTTATTTGAAAGATGATCATATTAAAACATTGCTTCGTTTTTCTAAATAATAATATAGTTATTTTAAAGAATGGACAAAAGCGTCATCAGTGATGTGATAAAATTGTTCTTATCGCATCAACAGAATTGTATGGGTAGCCACCGGTGAGATGTTCCTGGTCAAATTGAAGCTTTGAGATGTTAAAGTTTCTGAAATAGAGAGATCTAATTATTTATTAATACTACAAAAATATCTTTTAAAATTAACATCTTAAGTTTCCTATCGCTCTACGCATCTGTCTCCTTCTTTATCTTACTGTTAAGAACTAAATATAGTTGTTACAAAAAAAAGAGAACTAAATATAGCATAAAACCAAAACCAAATTTAATTTTTTTTTAAGAACTAAATACAGCATAAAACCAAAATCAAATTTAATAGATTTTATGGAGCTATAGGTTTATGGTTGAGTCGATCGGGTCTACATTGACTTGTATAATAACAGAAATAGATTTATTAATATATAACTGAGATATTATTGGTGTATACAAACAATAATAATTCTCACAACTCTGGATAATCATATTAAATAATTATAGAAAAATATAATTTGATACCAAACAGTGACCAATTATTGGTGGATAAAAACTATAATAATTTATTGTTCTTCATCTGTTGATTCAAACTTGTATAAGAGCTTGGCTGCTCAGACCAACTTCTCTTCTCTCCTACAAAAAAAAAAAATTCTTCTCTTTGACATAAAAAAAAATAACTCATTTTGAGTCTCCTCTCTTCATCTTCAACACCAATGGATTACGAGGTATCAAGAACTGGTGAGATCGTAGAAGATTCAGAGCAGATTGATTTGCTACCTGGCTTCAGATTTCACCCAACCGATGAAGAACTCATAAGCCACTACCTTAGACCGAAGGTTCTAAACACCCTCTTCTCCACTTTAGCCATTGGTGAAGTTGATCTCAACAAGGTTGAGCCTTGGGACTTGCCATGTGAGTTATAGTTCTGTTCTTTAAATTAAATGTCTCTGTTTTATTTCTCTGTATTATCTCTACTCACTCTGTTTCTTTTCTTTTGGCGGAACAGGGAAGGCTAAGATTGGTGAAAAGGAGTGGTACTTCTTCTGTGTAAGAGATCGGAAATACCCGACCGGTTTAAGGACGAACCGGGCTACTAAGGCCGGGTATTGGAAAGCTACAGGGAAAGACAAAGAGATCTTCAAAGAAAAATCTCTTGTTGGTATGAAGAAAACATTGGTTTTCTACGAAGGAAGAGCTCCTAGAGGAGTAAAAACCAATTGGGTCATGCATGAGTATCGCTTAGAAGGCATATATGCAAACGACAATCTCCCTGTAACCGCTAAGGTAATATATTTAAACATAACTTAATGAGTACTTGTGTAAGTGTGTGTGTGTAAGAGTTCTCTGTTTTTTTGGTTTTTGAGTTTGGTGTTGTTTGTTGAATGCAGAACGAGTGGGTTATTAGTAGAGTTTTTCAGAAAGGAGCAGACGGTAAGAAAATGCATCTCTACGGCTTAACGATGCTCGGTTCAGGGATTAACCAAGTCGAACCGGCTGGTTTACCTCCCCTGATGGACTCTTCTCCGTACCCTAAGAGCGAATCGTTGTCTCGCGTAACCTGCTTCTCCGACCAAACAACCGTTGAGGACAAGAGTCACATCTCCGAGTTAAAAGACGAGTGTAACGTTACCATGCTCGGTTCTTCATCGACTCGGCTGATACCGAACATTGGTTCTCTGCTACACTCTGATCCTCTGTTTATGCAAGATAATTCTTCAATATTGAATATGTTGCTTGACAGTGAAGAAACCCAGTTTAAGAATATCATCCAGGGTTTGGGCACAGGTGAAAACGAATTAACCACGAGTTCTTGGCACGGCCACGGTCTTGCTGGTTCGACCGGTTCGGTTGAGGTCGATTGCTATTGGAATTTCTGAACGTGGAGACCGGAACTGGTCGAAAATTGGGGTGTATATGGGGAAAACAAACAATTAGGAGGTATTTTATTTTAGGGTTTATAAGTGTTATGTGTTTGCTCTAGAATCTAGACTCTAGGACTATAGGATATACAAAGATATTGAAAGACTCTTGTAACATTTTGTAAAAAAGGATCAGCTTGTGAAAATCGATTCTCTTACCATTTGTAATCCATTTATAATTAATTTTGTCGTAATAATAACTTTAGGGTATGGAGTATTGATTAATCATCTGGCAAGACATTCAAAAACTCATTTTGTTGGAGCGATTTGAAATGTGTGTGAATCAAGTTCAGCCTATGACTCATATTGAATGAAGATAATTAAGCTTGAATCGGTTTAATATGAGTAAATATTCTGTAAAAAACGTCAGGATATACCTCAAATGTGAAAATTCTTTTACCAGAGATTAGTTTCTGTTTAGTTTATCCTGATTTAGTTTTTATCTTTTGTTTCAAACTTTTAGATAAACAAAAGACCATTTCAGTATCCATTTGGTTTTAAACTATTGACTTTGTTTTCTTCTTTTTCGGTTTGGATTGTATCAATTCAGATGATCCAAAATTAGACACTAAAACCAAACAATCATCAATTGATAACACAAAGTTATTGTTTTGGAGATTAGATTAGTTATAAACCAAAATTTTGTTCAATGTTTCTCTCAGTGACCGAAATTTACATGTCATTTCATGTGTCTTCTTAGGCCACCAACCAAAAATATATTATATTGTAAAATACCTACCAAGTGTGAATTTTTTTTCAACTCATCGCGGGTGTGATTTATATCGTACAGCTACGGTAAGAGATGTTTGGTGTATCTTTACTATTGCAAGCAGTCGTTAGGACAACAGCAAAGCGGTGCAGAACATTTAGCTTTTTTTTGAATAAATGATACATGTAAAAAATATTATTATTGATTTCAATATCTTCACATCACACCTCATATAATTCAGTTCTTACATTTCAAATATCTGAGAAATCAAGTTCATCATCACTTCTGATTACTTAAGAGATTTGGCACACACTAGCTCCGTTTCAAGGAATCTCAAACTGCCGAAAACATTACCAATCCAAAGATTCAGACATTTTCCTGGTCACAGTTCTCAAGTCAGGTACCAATTGGTTTAAACTTTAAACCACTAGTCTTTGCTCTCCTTCTGGTAATCATTCAATACCCACTTCCTTCTGGTAAGCATCCTCGTCTTCTCACCCTCACTTCTTGGAGGGTTTTTACTTAAAAAGAAATTGACTTCCCCTATGACTTGCCTTCTCCAAGACTCCTGAACACGCACAGTGCGCATCTCTTACCACACAAGTCCGTAAAGAGACCACTAGTCTTTGCTCTCCTTCTGGTAATCATTCAATACCCACTTCCTTCTGGTAAGCATCCTCGTCTTCTCACCCTCACTTCTTGGAGGGTTTTTACTTAAAAAGAAATTGACTTCCCCTATGACTTGCCTTCTCCAAGACTCCTGAACACGCACAGTGCGCATCTCTTACCACACAAGTCCGTAAAGAGTTCGTCTAGTAAAGATTGTGTAAAATTGCCCCAGGGCATTTTGGGAAGAAACTTGCGATACAAGAAACATTCGGCTTCGTTTTTGGGCCTTGAACAGAAAGATATAGCGAGGCCGTGTAGTTTCGAGAGTTAATTCGGAAGCTGGTGGGAGGATGTTGAGAGATTCTTTGTCCGAGTCATTAGCAAAGAACATGGATGTATTATTTGCTCTTCAAGTTCCATCAGTGAAAGATATATTATTTTGAAAGTTTACTGTTCTTATGCCTTATTCTTCAATAATCATGTTCTCTTCAAGTCTTTACTGTTCTTATATGTTTTGTTCGTGTTATTTATGATTTGTTCTTATGTTCCTTGAGTGAAAGACAAGAGCGGCCAAAGTGACCATTTTAGTTGTGTTTCAATTTACAAACCAATTCCGCTCGGTTTTAATTGGCTAATCCAGATTCAATCTCTAGTTAACTCTAATTAGATTCCAAACTGAAAAAAATAACAGTTTGGCCATGTTTCAACAACAAGCTCATGCCCTCTATAATCAACAAAGAAATTAAAAAGGTATAAAATTTTAATTTTGAAAACAAAAGAAGGCGGCTTTATTTGAGAAAGGAGAATTTCAGGAGAATACTGGCAGCAGAGACAAGAGAACGCGAACAAAATCGGGTCGGGTCATAAGCTGCAAAGCGGATCCCTAATTTTATTATATGCACATAAAATTAATTAGACAGATTCCCCAATTGTTTTTGGGGATGTCCCAGTACTTGTGCAATCTTATACATGATAAGCCTTACGATAATCAAATATCAAACATGACAAAAATAAGAACAGCAGCAGCAAAGAAGAGTAAAGAAACGGCTGAAGACGATAAGGACTTAAGAGTGTTTCACTGAAGATTTATATTCAATGTGTTTCTGCTCACCGAGACAGACCAAAGCTTATATATAAACCCATAGTAAAACCCTAGTTACGTTCGTGTATCTTTGGGCCTTGATTAGATATTTGGGCTTCTTATATTTTTTTGGGTTCTTCTTATGTCACCCTGATATTACGAGAGATATAGCCCATGAATTTGTTCGTTTCATTTGTTATGTTTTTTTGTAGAGAGAATAAATGTTTTTGCTCTTTAAGCTTTACTTAGTTTTGTCAAGCTTCTCTCTCTCTTCTTCGTTCTCTCTCAAAAATCTTCCACGAAGAAGATGATGAGATGAAGCTTGTTCCTGTCGCCGATTTCTTTTGGTGACTTTCGCCTCTGGTATACTGTGGTCTACTCGACGGATATAGCCGGCTTTTGACTCTGGCGGCTCGCGATCTCTTTGACGGGGCTGTTTGGCTTTTGCCTCCGCGTCGTGCTCCATGGCGACTGCGGCTTTCACCGAGTCTTTCTCGGTTTGTCGATCGACGCTTCCTGCTGTTCCACCGCTCAATCCTCTCTCCTTCCTCACCTCCGAAGTCTTCTTCCTCCTTTCCCTTAAAGGTTTTTTCATCTTCGGGCTATTTCTCCTCTATAAAGATGACTGATTTCCATGCAAGAAGATCAGAGGTTGTAGGATGGATCGATGAAGATTGTCTTCATAAGCGTAGATCCGATGAGCGACTTGTTTGATTTGAAGATTGCTTAGTTTGACCGGGTTTCTTCTTCAACTTGCCTCCGCTGATGGCGGAGTTCCGTTGCATCTCCAGTTTGGCACCGGTGGAAGAAAGCCATCTCCTGTCTTGACGCGTGGACTCAGATTGCAGGGCAACTGACCACGTGGTGGATAGAGTCGACTTACTTCCTCGACGGATTTTCCCTTTTGGGCTGATTGCCCAAAATTGTTTCTGTAAAGTTTGGCCCGTTATTTAGGTCCTTTGTCTTTTCTGTTGTTGGGTTTTAGCCCGTTTTGGGCTTTTCTCTCTTAATAAAACTTAGAGAATAAGCTTTACTTTTTTCAATACTATTTTTAGCATTTAAGAATAATATTTGTTCAAGACTTAATTATAATACTTTTTTTTACTTTGTCTGTATAAAATATTATAATTAATCATATACTATTTTATATCATGCCTTATAAAAACCTACAGTGAGCTTAGGTTAAATTATCTTTTTGATATACTGTTTAGTGAAAATTACAATAAAATTATACTTGATAACTGCCTTGAATACCATTTTAAAATATTAACGTGGGAAAGATATATTTTCATTACGATTGATTTTTTATTTGACCCAGAAAAATAAAGCGAAAATTATGTACCAAGTTAGATATTAAAACCTTATTGAAAATAGAAGGAGGATTTTTACCAAGAAAATAGAAGGAGAAGAAAAATATGGTCACCGGCCGTTATCATGAAGTATATTGTTGTATAGTTGGTTGACAAGTGAAGGTGGGTTAACTATAAAACATTGATCATTTCCTTAGGGCATCTCCAACCCAACACTAAAATAAGTATGGAGTAATCTATTTTTTGCATGTTCATCACTTCATTACGAAGTGAAAAATAAAGTATGAATTAAAGTATTTACTCCATACTTAGTTTTACTTTAATAGAGTTTTACATTGGAAATGCTCTTAAATTAATCGTCTCAAATTAGGCTTTCATAAAAATTCGATTCAGTTATGGTAGAATCAAGAATGAAATTTTAATTCAGTACATGCCCGAAAATGAATTAGTAGTTGCATCCAATCTCCAAAAAGTTTACTCAAAACTCGTGGATGAGGTTTGGGGAGGTGTTGTCCTATTCTTGGGTTGCATGACTTTTTTGTGTTTGTAACCACATGTGCATGTGTTTGCTAGTCCCCAAACCAAACATAAACTCATCAGTTCCTTGTTACACGGAAACTAATCTCAAAAGCTATTTGACATAACCAAAACTAGACATCAACATTATTTTCTTCTCTTTCTTAATTGTAACCATTTCCTTTTTAATTGCTGTTGCGTAACGGGAATGGTTTTGCTCTCATCAAGATGTAAGATTCATATGACAACGTCAAGATGGATCATAATAACGATGACACTGATGCTGATGAGAATAGGAGAATCGATGAGATTGGATCTGGAATCAGGCATGACCAAATGCATCTCCGACGACATCAAATTAAATTACATGACTGTAGGAACTTACACCGTCGTCAATCCCAACGAAGCTCACCATCTTCCTGCTTCCCACAAAATCCATGTCACTGTAAGCTTTAGTTATAAACTGATAACCTATAATTCGTTTGAGGTATAACTAATTAATCACATTTTACGTGTGAATCTCGCGGCTCATAATTAACACCTTGAAAAGAGAACCTCATCATTGTTTTATACGTAAAAAAATGTATATGTAGGTGACGTCACATAAAGGGCACACTCAGCATCATGCAGAGAATGTGGAGTCTGGGAAATTCGTGTTCACGGCGATGGAAGATGGAGATTACACAACATGTTTTGTGGCTCCCGAATTTAGACCTCCGGCGAAGTTCGCCGTTGATTTCGAGTGGAAAAGTGGCGTCGAGGCTAAAGATTGGGCCAACATCGCCAAGAGAGACCATATCAACGTAACAAAACTATTATACATAACAAAAAAAAGATATTATACATATATAGTTAAACCTAGCTAACGATATATCCCCTATATATTATTTGTGAAACATTACAACTTCTTTTTGTAGCCACATGTCATCACTAGGACGATTCTTAGAATTACTAGAGAAATAGGTTGATCCATCTAATTATATAATAAACTTTTTATTAAACTAACCATAAATTCATTATTAATGTCAATTATTATTTCCTTAAATAAAGATTACGGAATTGCCTAATGTGGGTAAAATATATATGACAATTAATGATTTTGAATAAAAAAGATCTGATAAAAAAAATGTATCTTCTATCAAATTTGTTTAATTTAAAACTATTAAAATAACTTAAAAAAAACAAAATAACCATATTATAAAAATTTAGATTTTTCTGTATATTTTATATTTTGAATTTTAAAAAATGACTATAAATTACTAAAATTGTTAAAAGTCTCACATTCAAATTTTGCGATCCATGGTTTAAAATTTTTGTTATGACAAAATACAAATGATTACAAAATCATATAAGTAAAAGTCTAATTTAATTAATCATTAAGATTTAAAATATATATGTATATATATATCATTCTAAATTAAACTATAAACCATATTGAATAAATAAATATTTTAGTTTCAAAATTTACTTTGAATAATTTTTTTGATAAAAGTTTTGAACTAACATTGATAAATTTTTTTAAATTATCAATTACTAAAATTATTAGTCCCACAATGAAAATTTTGTTATCAATAATTTAAAGTTTTTGCTATTAAAGATACACATGATAAAAAAAAACATATGAGTAGAAAACACCATTAAAAAAAAATAGACATTAATATTAAAAATATACTATGTATGTTAATATCATTTAAATTTAATTACATATCCTATCAAATTTTTTTAAAAAAATTGTTTGTATTAATAAAATTGATTTATACGTTCGCACCAATTTTATTATATATGTAATAGTTACTGACTTTTAATTATTTAATATATATTTATTATTTCATAATATGTAAAAACATATAATACATAAAATAATTTATATATATAATTTTTATTCCGCGCAAGGTGCGGATCTTAATCTAGTATATATATATATTTTAAACCTAGCTATATATGTAGTAGGCTCTTCTTTGATATTAAGCGTATACTGATCTGCACCATATCTCCTAATTATATATGTGTAACTTAGTAAAGTGATAAATATGTTTATGCGTATAGATGCTGGAGGTGGAGGTAAGGAAACTACTGGATACGACGGAATCTATACACGACGAAATGTTTGAACTCCGGGAGAGGTACAAAAATATAAGATTCATGATCATTTTAAATATATATATATATTATAAGAAGTGTTTCCATCATCTGATCTTTGAGTGATAAGAGTCAATGAGATTTAGACGATCCAATTAGGAAAAATTATAACAGCATGATGCGTTCGTAATGGGGAAATGTGATTGTGACAGGGAAAGGGAAATGCAGGAGCTAAACCGATCGACAAACTCAAGAATGGCAGCTCTAAGTTTAATTTCGTTGGTGTTTACATTGTCGGTAGCTGGTTTACAACTATGGCATCTCAAGTCATTCTTGGAGAGGAAAAAACTTCTCTAAATTAGCAACAAGTTGTTTCTTTCACTATGATCACATTTTGGTGTTCTCTCGGTTTGAACTTCTTTGTTTACTAAGAGAATCACTATTTAATCTTGGATTTTGAACAATTTAACATTACATCCTCTCTGCTTATCCCAAAATCAGATCATTCGTTCGTACTGATTAAAATTGAAGTTTTTTTTTTTGTTTCTTCGGCTGGTTGCATTAGGGTCGGACACCATCACCATAATTTTACTTCTTCATCTTCATAATAATTTCTATCAAACTCTGCTTGTGAGCGACTACTATCAGACTTTCTTAATCTAGACGGAGACCAAAGGAATAAGATCCTCTTGTAGGCCATTGGTGTTGGGAATGTAATAGCCAGAGACTCTCGTACACCAAAATATATCACTAGAAAACTCATAATGCATAATTTCATGTCTTATAGAAGATAGCACAAATGGGAAACCACAAACAAAACAACAATTGAAATGAACTTAGAGAAAAGTGTGCGTGGGGTTACTTAATTAGTGACTAAAAAGCTTGAGAGATGCAATCCTTATATAGGAAGAAGGGGGTTTCTAGTCATCGTATTCACGATGTCCCTTGTGATGCTTATCCTTCTTATTCTTCTTCTTGTCATCATCACTACCATAATGGTCCTTCTTCTTCTTGTCATCATAATGGTCCTTTTTCTTCTTCTTGTCATCATCACTACCATGATGATAGTCCTTTTTCTTTTTCTTCTCATCATCACTACCATGATAGTCCTTCTTCTTCTTTTTATCATCATAATCATCATGATGGTCCTTGTTCTTGTTCTTCTTCTTCTTCTCATCATCGCCAGAGTTATAGCCATCTTTCTTCTTATCCTTCTTCTTCTCCTTCATCTTGTTCTTCTCATCATCACAGTCCTTGCCACTCTGCAACATATAAATAAAAATTGGAGCCAAAGTTGGTTCAAATTTACAACATTAGTTAACCAACCATAATTCAGAAATGTTGTTGCAAGAAAAGTAACTCAATCCAAAGACAGAAACTTTCAAAAGGATGTTCTTAATTTGAGACCAAGATCCAATCAATGAAACACTAAAAGGGAAGCACTTTATTAAATGAAATTGATCAAACTTACGTCTTTTTTGTGGCTCTCTTTCTTATCACCATCTTCATCCTTGCGATGGCCATACCCAGATCCGTGCTCCGGTTCAGGTTTCCGGCCATACTCAACCTCCGTTCTTCCGCCATAACCACCAGACTCAGGCCTCCGTCCGTACTCGACCTCCGTCCTCCCGGAATCAGGTTTCCGGCCAAAGTCAGATCCAGATCCTCCTTGACCTCCGGGTCGGGTCTTGGGTCGGGCGTAGCTGCTGTACTCGGTGTTGAGAGCCTGGTCGCCGTAAGCAGCGGGCTCTTTGCTGGAAGAAAACACGGGTCGCTGGTACTCGAAAGCTTCGCCGGAGCGAGAGGAGAGAGGGTAGCAAGTCTCGTCGGAAGGAGGGACTGAGCGGCCGTACGTCACGGTGATGTCATAGCCTCCGCTATACGGCGTCGGATCGTAGTCGTTGAAGTCGTCCACGTCATCTTCGTTGTTGGTGTAGTACGGCATCTCGTCTCAGATTTGATCTCTCTCTCTCTCTCTCTCTCTCTCTCTCTCTCTCTCTCTCTCTCTCTCTATTACACGAAACCTAACTAACTTGTAAAACAGATCTCTCACATTGGTTGCTCAGTTTGTTATCCCCCTGTTTACTTGGCGACCACTACGCGCGGGAAAAGTCAATGCTGCCACGTAGCTTTTATCTTTGTTGTCTTAGTCAACGTATCGATGTGGCAGGACCGGTCAGGTCGGTCCGCAAACCATACTGTATACTCTTTCTTACCGACAATCTTGAACCTCTTATTACAAGAACCTTTTTGGCTAAAGATTCCCCTTTCAAACTACGGAGTGAATTTACAAATAATTGTAAGTACAGGGATGTTTTAGTAATAAAAAATAATTAACCTCATTAATAGATGAAAAAGAAGACGAAAGGACGAAGAACTAAAAAAAAAAAAAGAAACAGGACACAGATGGTGATCGAACAATACGACACCTTTAAGCCGAGTTAAAAGCATCTCCCTTTTCACCAATCGAACAAAAACCCACCAAGATTCTGCCGCAAATCGACGCAACTAGATTATTTTTAGACACCATTACTAGGTTTTGGTCACTAGATAGAGAGAGAGAGATAAGAAAGGGAGAGGATGGCGACGGCTCGAGTGGTGTTGGTTGCGCAGGATGGTACGGGCGATTACCGCTCCGTTCAGGACGCAATTGACTCGGTTCCTCTAGGAAACACTTGTCGTACTGTCATCCGCATCTCGCCGGGGATCTACCGGCAGCCGGTGTACGTGCCCAAGAGGAAAAACTTCATCACTTTTGCCGGTATCTCCCCGGAAATCACCGTTCTCACTTGGAACAATACGGCTTCCAAGATTGAGCATCACCAGGTTTATCTGAAAAACCTTGCTATTCTTAGCCGCACGTGAATCACTCTGATGGTTTGTTTGTTTGTTTGTCTCAAGGCATCTAGGGTCATAGGGACGGGAACGTTTGGATGCGGGAGTGTTATTGTTGAAGGTGAAGACTTTATTGCTGAGAACGTTACTTTTGAGAACTCTTCTCCTGAGGTAAATGTTTAAAGTCTGTTACTTTTTCATATATATTTTATAATTAGAGAATCTCTCAGGTTTAGACAAAGGTTACAACTTGTTTCATCAGTTCTGTCTAGTAGGACTGTCTTGTTAACACTCTTCTGCTATTAGATTTGAACTAGGCTTATCTTTCTCATATCGATTACATTTGATAATGCTTACTGTGTAAATGAAGTTATACTAGTTAGTGTTTTTTTGACCTTCGTACTTTTTATGTATAGGGATCAGGGCAAGCTGTGGCGATAAGAGTCACTGCAGACCGCTGTGCCTTCTATAATTGCCGGTTTCTCGGCTGGCAGGTTTGTTTAAGCTGTCTTTTTATGAAGTTGTGTGTTGGTTGTTCATAGTTCTTCAGGTCTCTTCAATGTATTGTTGTGGTTTTTTCTTTTTTTTTGACAAGTTAATCGACTTGCTGCAAATAGAATTATATATTGGAATTGATGTTCTTGTTAAGTTTAGATAGATTAAAATGAAAGTATGTTTATCCAATCCTCTTTTAGCTTATGGAAAACATTTTATTTATGCAGGATACATTGTATTTGCATCATGGGAAACAGTATCTGAAAGACTGCTACGTCGAGGGCAGCGTGGACTTCATATTTGGAAACAGCACAGCACTCTTGGAACACTGCCATATCCACTGCAAGTCTCAGGGTTTCATAACAGCACAAAGCCGCAAAACGTCTCAGGAATCTACTGGTTACGTTTTCCTAAGGTCTGCTTTTGTTGCACATATCTCCTAAACGGTTAGTTTTTTCCAATGAAAACTCAGCTTCCACATACTTGTTGCAGATGTGTGATCACAGGGAATGGTCAGTGCGGGTATATGTATCTCGGAAGGCCATGGGGACCATTTGGGAGGGTGGTCCTTGCATACACTTATATGGATGCATGCATCAGAAACGTTGGTTGGCATAACTGGGGAAACGCAGAGAATGAGAGAAGTGCTTGCTTTTATGAGTACAGGTACCTCATCTTGAGATCTCTTTACTATAGCAAGTGGTTAATCAAGAAACAAAGGGTTGATGATATTTGATACTATTTTCTGGATGTGAAAACCTCAGGTGCTTTGGTCCGGGCAGCTGCTCGTCTGGACGTGTTACGTGGTCCAGAGAACTGATGGATGAAGAAGCTGGACACTTTCTGCACCATAGTTTTGTGGATCCAAATCAGGACCGGCCATGGTTGTGTCTGAGAATGGGAGTGAAGACACCATATTCTGCGTAGAGTACTTGAATAAATGTTGTCACTGAGGCGTTGAATAACAAAGGATTATGAAGAACCACCTACTTGTAAACCAATTGCTCAACTTGGTATTATCTTTGTCCTATTAATAAGATGCCAAAGTCTCAGTTGATTTGTACTGTGCCCCTTATTTCTTCTCGTTAAGCGTTGTTGCCTGTGCAATAGCCCATAGATTAAACGTTCTCAGTTTTGTATAGTTTAATTCAGTTTATTTGATATACGGTATAAATTCTGCCAAATGGGCGTTTGGTCTAGTGGTATGATTCTCGCTTAGGGTGCGAGAGGTCCCGAGTTCAATTCTCGGAACGCCCCAACTTTTTTTTTTTTTCTGTTTTTTTTTTGTAGAATATTTGTTACTCTCTGTTTTTTCTTCTCACAAATCAACTTTTTGTTTTTTTTTCTGTCTAACTCTTACCCACTGTGATTCAGATTCTTAATTATCACTTAACGGATTTTGATGAATTTGGTGGAGAACACGAAGCAAAAGGTTAACATGAGCTTCATCTGACAAAATCTAAACTATAGCACTGCCATTGACCAGAGTAACTGTGTTTAGAAGAGTCGCAAGAAAATAAGCAGTGAAATACACTCGCGAGAAGGAGACGAAAACGTACAAGATAACACAACACACATGAGTTGTTGAGCAACATGGATAGATGTAGAAGCAGAGGCTTTATTCATCTGGTGATTTTGAAATACAAGATAAAGATAATGGCGAGGAAATAATAATACTTCACTTAACAAGACCAGTTTTGAATTAGTTTTGCTGTTAGGTTCTTAATATCTAAGGAGTCAGGACACGCATCGGGGTACTTTACATGATAAAGGTAATGAAAAACGAGGAGTTCTCTGTCAAGAAGCAACAAAGAGAAAAAGGTGATTCTTTCGTCATACCCAATCTGAGTACTGTGAATGCTTTAGTTACTGAGGCAGCTCGAGATCGGGTCTTCGATCAAAAGCATCACTGGTGGACTCATCAGGAAATGCGTCTGGATACGTAGCCATAATCTTACTTTTGATGCTCCTGAAACATGGGAGAGGACTTGTGAGCGAGAGCCTTTGTAAGAAATTAAAAAAAAAAGTCCTTGGAGGAGTCATAACCTTAGTTTCAAGAAGATGTAATCAAGATCAGCTTTCATGGATTTCAAAAGACGAGTGTTTCTAGAGAACTCCAAGGACACATCAGCGAAGCAATTCTCAGCAAAGTCGTTGTAATGGGAGAGAACTGCATTGCTATCCTGTAGCCTCCCCAATCTACCCAAGCAAGCAATGAAAAATCAAATAATCATCATTTCCAAAAAAAAAAAAAAAAAAAACTATTATAATAACATACATGAGGTGCTGCAAGTGTCTGAGAGAGTTGAGATCATGTGCATTAACAAGAGTTTTGAATTCTTCAGAGACTTGTTGCGAAGCTTCTCTTATTGGTTCTTCCATCGTCTCGTCTCTCTCGCGACTCCTGAATCAGAGTTTTGATATTCAAAGTCTCCCAGGAATCAAAACGTTCGAGAACTTTCTTTCAAATAGATTAAACGATGATATCTAAATCGAAACTCTGAATTGCAATCGAGTACAGTATCAAACGAACTCGAATACGGAATCGGCTCACCTTGTTCTACCCAGCGATCGAAGCAAGTGCGAGATTTGTTGTACAACTCTTGTTTTCTGCTAGGGATTTGATTTGATTCGGTTTCTATCGAAAAGGTTTACAACTCGGTTCTATCCGGTTCGGTTTTGATTATTCAAATTTCCGGTTCGAAATCTCCCTTATGGCAACATCTATCTATTATATTAAAACAGAAAGATGACCTATGGTCCAAATATTTTAATATAATTATTAAAACTTCTTATTAATCACTTTTGAAAAATATTATACAAAAAAACGCAAATATGACTAAAAACACAAATATTTATTCTTTTAAAACAACAGTGTGATCAATTGATAAAAGTAGGATCCAACTATTATTTCAAGAATCTATATATATTCTATTATAACAGGAACATGTCCTATTGATATAGTTATGGTCCAACTATTTTAATACAATTATTAAAACTTTTTATTAATCACTTAAGAGAAATATTATAAAAAAACACAAATATGACTAAAAACACAAATATCTATTCTATTAAAACACCAGTATGACCAATTGATAAACGTAGGGTCCAACTATTATTTCAACAATCTATTTTATTAAAACAGGAACATGACCTATTGATATAAGTATGATCTAACTATTTTAATACAATTATTAAAACCTCTTATTAATCATTTAAAAGAAATATTATACAAAAAATACAAATATGACTAAAAACACAAATATAAAAATTAAATTAAAAAAAAAATATATAAAACAAAAAATACCCTCCCTTTTAAGAGCGGGTCAAAATCTAGTCCATTATATTAAAACAACAATGACCAATTGATAAAGGTAGAGTCTAACTTATTTTTTTAATTATATCTAAATAGTTATTTAAATATCATATAACCTCCTTCTAAATGTAACTGCCTCTACATAATTTTAGTTTTGGATTAATTAGTAATTACCCATTATGTGGACCATCTTATATATTAAAACAGAAATCACAACTTTGATTCATGTGTGATTTTTTTTAAAAATGGACCTAATGGATATATTCCTAGAAAGTCATATAATGACGAGTCAAAATCTATTCCATATTATTAAAACAACAGTGACCAATTGATAAAAGTAGGATATAACTTATTTTTTAATTATATCTAAATAGTTATCTAAATATCATATAACCGCCTTCTAAATATAACTGCCTCTACATAATTTTAGTTTTGGATTTATTAGTAACTACCCATTATGTGGGCCATCATTACTTGCGTTAATAAAACTTACATTCTATACTGCTAGAATCTTATTGTAACTTTCTCCCTCTTTAGTTCCAATATTTTCCCACCCACTTCCATCAAATCTCTAAGAACATTTGAAAAGATGTAACCTCAATTTTGTAATAATTAAAAAAACTCATAGGCTATTGGTCAAATCAATTAGGTAGTTAATTAGTCATACGTGTCAGTCTCACACTGAAATTGAAAAACATGTTGGTCTAATTCGATTTTTATATCTCACTAGAAACATTTAATATCAGCTATATGATATCATATGATATTAACAAAAGCAAGGTGGCTACTTATTATATATTATTTCATTAAATAAAACCTATGGAATTAACTAATGTGATTATGATATATATAGTAATTAATGATTTTAAATAATGAAGATTTGCTAATAATCTGTATGCTTTCAATCATTTTTATTTAATTTTTTACTATTAAAATAAATTACACAATTACATTAATCATATATTAAAATTTTAGATTTTTTTTGTAAATGTTGTATTTTGAATTTTTCAAAACGAGTATAAATTACTAAAACTGTTAAAAGTCTCACATACACTTTTGTGATCAATGTTTAAATTTTTTTTCTATAATAAAATACAATGATAATAAAATCATATATATAAATAATTTTATTTTAATAGGTATTTATGTTAATATATATATACTTCATATCGTTTAAATTTAATTATATATCATATACGATAGATAAGATTGATTGATTGTTTTGATTTATTTATTTTAAAATGATTGTGAATAAACAAGAGCGGTCATTTGATTTATATGTGCAATCCAATTTATTACATAATACTAACTGATTTCTTAGTTATTTAATATATAATTATTATTTTATTATTTCATAATATGCAGAAAAATATAAAATAAATATTTATTATGCACAAGACGCATATATTAACCTAAGTATGTATCTCTTTAATAATTTTGAATCTTAAACATTTTCTAAATTTCATACGATATTTCTTAAATAATTTTTATATAAATTTACCCTGCGCAAGGTGCAGGTTTTATAAGAGTTTTTACTCTTATCAGTCTGTAAGAACGGACGATTCTATCTTTTCTAAGGCTATCCACTTCAGCATAGTGGTTCCCAGGAGAAAAAATATATTTATATAATAGAAAAAAAGGAAGAATCGATCTTCTTTGCATCCTCTCTTCCACGGTTATCTCCATCACCGCCGCAGTTACTATCGCCGTCCTTGCTAACGTTTAAGGAATCGTACGGTTGTGGGAGATCTCGCTAAACACTTGGATCTCGACAAAACCTTGAGTGCCTCAAAGCAGATCGGAGATCTATTCAGCCCGGATAAATGGAGAGAAAAGGAAGAAGGAGATGATGATTGTTGAGAAAGATATTGAACTGTTGTGTTTTATTCATATTGTTCTCAACCATATATATACAACGAGGAAACCTTGGCTCCTATCACAATTAGGAAACAACACCGTACTTATCTGATCTAAGATTGAGACAAATCAATCATTATCTATAAGCACAATATTAAAACAATACACATGTTTATCTCCAATACTCCCCTCAAGTTGGAGTGTGGAGGTTCCGAACGCCCAACTTGGACAACAAGGTACTAAACTGAGCACGTCCCAGCGCCTTTGTCAAAATGTCTGCAATCTGTTCAGTAGTGCGAACATGATGAAGATCGATGAGACCAGCTTTTACTGCATCACGTACAGAATGACAATCATTTTTCGATATGTTTTGTACGCTCATGAAATACATGATTAGTAGCTATATGAATCGCAGCCTTGCTATCACAAAAGAAACGTGTGGGCTTCTTCTGTTCAACATCCAACCCTTTTAACAACTTGCGAAGCCACTTAGCTTCACGTAGACCAACTGCCATGCACCGATACTCTGCTTCAGCTGAAGAGTGTGAAACAGTTTTCTGCTTCTTAGTCTTCCAAGAGATAGGAGAGTCACCCAACATTACAACAAACGCACTAAGAGATCGTCTTGTTAAAGGACATGAAGACCAGTCAGAGTCGCAAAACACAGTAAGAGACAGGTCTGAGCTCGAACTGAGAAAGATTCCCTGACCCAATGTTCCTTTGAGAAAGCGAACCACCCGGAGAGCTGCTTGCCAATGAGCCTCTTTGGGCTTCTTCATGAACTGCGCTAGCACATGAACAGAGTAACTTAACTTCGGTCTAGTGTGTGTAAGATAAATAAGACGGCCCATCAAGCGACGATAGGGTTTTGGATCAGACATAAGCGGACTATTAACTAACGCCAGACCATGATTCTGTTCAAGTGGAGTAGCAGCAGGTTTAGAACCGAGATTTCCTGTGTCAGTCACGATATCCATTGCATATTTTCGTTGCGACAGAAACATTCCTTCAGGCCCTCTACTTACTTCAATGCCAAGAAAGTACTTCAACTTGCCCAAGTCTTTCATCGAAAAACACTTACTCAAATACTCTTTAAACTTCACAATCATGTGACTATGATTACCACAGATGATCAAGTCATCTACATAGATGAGCACACGGATCTCAACTCCCTTTCGGGTGTAGGAGAAGAGTGAATAATCATCATACGACTGAATGAAGCCAAATTTGACCAATGCATCCGACAATTTTTTAAACCAACAGTGCGGAGCCTGCTTGAGTCCATACAACGACTTGCGAAGCCGACACACCTTGTTAGGGTGAGTATGACGAAATCCTGGTGGAAACAACATATAAACCTCCTCCTCGAGATCTCCATGGAGAAAGGCATTGTTAACGTCCATTTGATAGACTTCCCATTGCTTTGAAGCCGCAATCTTTAGCAGTGTTCGACCAGTTGTGAGCTTAACGACAGGAGCAAACGTCTCACTGTAATCTTCTCCAGCGATTTGTTTATTACCACATCCAACAACACGTGCTTTGTATCTCCGTATACTCCCATCGGCATTATATTTAATCTTGTACACCCAAAGACTACCAATAGCGACCTTTCCTGGTGGTAAGTCGACGATATCCCATGTGTGCTGATCTTCCAGCGCAACAACTTCAACAGTCATAGCATCATCCCACACTTTGATGCCCACAGCTTCTTTAAAGTGCTTAGGTTCTTTGGCTGCTGTTACATTAGCCAAAACGCACGATGGTCTGGAGAAAAGTTAGAGTCAGAGATATAGTTGGTCAAGGGGTAAAGTGAGTTACCTTGGACCGAGACTGAGGACTGAAGAGTGAGAACGTGGGGGGTTTTTGACGGCATACTGACCAGTGCCTTTGCCTCTGCATTGTAGGTGATATAGTCCTTCAATTTTACTGACGGTACATGAGGTCGAAGACCACGACCAAGAGGCGCACTGGATGACTGTGGAGATGGTTCTAAAACAGTACCTATTCCCTGCAACTCTGCAGTTTGTTGTGGAGGAACATCAGGTTCAGTGTTAACCACAGTTTCAGCTACACTTTGAGGAGTTTCTTGTACAACACGATTCTCATTAAATTCCACTATTTCCTCTGTTTCATCAGACGGATCGGATTCAGTCACTTTTATACTCCCCCTTACGGCAACAGGCATAGCTGAGTCCCAATCTTCGTCAACTCCCTCAACTGGTAGAGTAGGCGATGATACAGAAGTCCCACCACATGCGTAAGGAAACACGTCCTCACGAAAGACCACATCTCGCAACACTAGGAACTCCTCACGATCCATATCATAGACTTTATATCCCTTTTTACCAAAAGGATAGCCAACGAACACACATACACGACTTCTCTCGCCAAATTTGTCTTTGTCACGAGATACCCGATGAGTATAGCAAGCCGAACCAAACACTCGCAACTGAGACAAATCAGGTTTACTTCCATGAAGAACCTCATACGGGGAACGCCCTTTTAGAACTGATGTTGGAGTTCGGTTTATGAGGTAAGCCGCAGTTAAAACTGCTTCTCCCCAAAATTTCACCGACATACTTGCCTGAAACAACAGGGCTCGTGAGACATTTAGTATATGTCTATGTTTCCGCTCAACGCGACCGTTTTGTTGCGGTGTACCAACACATGAGTTTTGATGAATCATTCCATGCTCACGAAAGTAGGAGGATAGACACATAAACTCTGTCCCATTGTCGCTCCTAACAGTCCTGGCAGTGTTTCCAAACTGCTTATCAGTATAAGCGAAAAAATTTATCAAAACACCACGAACTTCTGACTTTTCAAGCAACAAGTACGTCCAGACTGCTCGTGAGAAGTCGTCTACAATTGTTAGGAAATAAACAGCACCACAAGATGATGGAGCACGATAGGGTCCCCATACATCAACATGAATTAATGAAAAACAACCGTCTGTTTTCTTAATACTGTCTGGAAAAACCTCTCTAGTCTGTTTAGCTCGAAAACAAATGTCACAAGAACTAGAGCTAACAGAAGTAGAAGAAAACATAGGTAAAGCTGAAACAACTGAAAAACTAGGATGTCCCAAGCGTTGATGCCACAAAGTCTGATCCATTGCAGCACTGACCGTGTGAATCTTCGCAGTAGCAACATCCGTCAAATAATAAACCCCACCACGTTCTTCACCGGTTCTAATCAGAGTCCTCGAGAAACGGTCCTGTAAAACACAAATTGTATCAGTAAAGGTAGCCAAACAACTCGTCTGTTTCAAGATTTTGGAAACCGAAATAAGAGTGCAATTCAGTGAAGGCACATAGAGGACATTCGTTAACGAAATTTTCTCTGAGAGTGGAAACCTCCCCATACTCAAAGCAAACGTTCTGCTACCATCAGCAAAACCCACCGAACTCGGTGGTATAGACACAATGTCTGTTAACAAGGAAAGTTGTCCTGTCATATGATGAGACGCTCATGTGTCTAGTATTACATCACCAAATTTATTCTTACCAGACAATTTATCTGAACTCGACTTTTCTTGAATCATCTGAGACAAAGCCTTCCACTGATCTTGAGTGAATTCTCGTAGCATGTGCTGCAGTAGCCTGACTTCTTCCACGTCCAAAACCATTATTTGCACCTCTACCACCTCGGCCTCTACCTCTGCCTGATCCACCACGTTCTGCTTGTTCATTCCACCACTCTGGAAAGCCATTCAGAGACCAACAATCCTTCTTTTCATGACCAGAACGGCCACAGTGAGAACAGTTTACACCACGATCCCTACCACGAAGTATAGAATCGTTTTTCATGCTGACCTGACTTTCAATTTGAGAAGACATCTCACCTTGTCGAGCAACAAACCCAACTGCATCCTGTTGTTGTTCACGCCCACGAGAAGCCAAAAGCCTCTGTTCTTCTCTGATTACTTTGGAGTATACTTCACCAATGGTTGGCAGCGGATCCATCCCAATAAGTGTAGTACACAACCCACCATACTGTGAATCATCAAGACCCATCAAAAACTGATGCACCTTGTCATCTTCTCTTTCTTTCGAAATCTCTAACGCGACACCACAAGTACACATTGGCAGTGGTCTGTAAATCGCATACTCTTCCCATAACGTACACAAACGACCATAATATTCAAGCACGCTTTGCCCATCTTGACGACACGAAGCTAGATGAGACTTGAGTTGATGAATTCTCACTTTGTTACCGACAGAAAACCTTTGCTTCAATTCAGACCAGAGCTGACTCGCATCTGAGATGAACGACACCGAAGCCTTGACTTTGGTCTCAATTGACGAACGTATCCAACCTATAATCATTGAGTTCACTGCAACCCAACTCTCGTAGTCAGAACTTTCCAATGACGGTTTCTTCAGAGTTCCATTAATGAAACCTGTTTTTCGTTTGGCTTGAAGTGCGTTCAGCATCTCGTTCGCCCACTGATTATAATTATCTCCATTCAACATGACTGAAGTAATCACGGACCCTGGATTATCGGATCCATACAACTTATATGGTGACAAAGAGGCTGACTCAGACAGAGTTTTTACGACCACACCAGTCGTATCTTCCTTAGTTTTGGAATTCTCGTCTGCCATTGATACCGACCAACTTTGTTCAAACTATGAACAAATAAGAAAACTGATAACTTTATTTGTGATTTTTAGAAAGATCTAAGCTCTGATACCATGTAGAGAAAGATATTGAACTGTTGTGTTTTATTCATATTGTTCTCAACCATATATATACAACGAGGAAACCTTGACTCCTATCACAATTAGAAAACAACACCGTACTTATCTGATCTAAGATTGAGACAAATCAATCATTATCTATAAGCACAATATTAAAAAAATACACATGTTTATCTCCAATAATGATCCTTGAGAAAGAAGAAAATGAAGAGAGGGAGACGGAGAGGAAAGATGATCGGAGATATTTACTAGAGAAGTGAGTGTTAGGGGAGTTGGAGTTAACGCCATTGTTGTTGTTGCTGGAAGGAAGCTTTGGTCACAGTGATTTGATCTTCCAGCGGAAACATCTATGAGAGAAGAATTGAGTTGCCCATAAACGATGGATTCCACTCATGCCATGATTGCCCAAGTTTGGAAAGACCAGACGCCACATGTTCGGTTAGATCTGATTTCTAAGTTTGGACTTTGTAGTTTCGGGAATACGTCTGCTAATCATTTTTAGCTAGCCGTGGTCTGTGTGATGGGGATTAGTCATTAGTTAGTCAAAGTTCAAGCATCTGACATTTTTAATATAATACTACTATATATTAATCCTGTTGTACAGATTATTCTTAAATTGGTCAAACGTACTTGAACCAACCACTTATCACATCTCAGAAGAGCATAGGGTATAGTAGTTTTTTAACAGTGAGAAAAACATGTATTGTTTGAGAGTAAAGATTCTGTAATTTTCTGTTGATTTTTATTTATCTTTGTTCTTCTGTATGTCAAAGTTCAAGCATCAAAATTTTAGTTTATTTTGAAATTATTATTTGTTATTTCCTAGGAGAATAGCTACAGAAGCCTACAAAGCAATGATGCTTTAAAGGTTCTTGGTTCAGAGAGTCAAAATCTGTCTTGAAGTCTACTGAAAAAGCTGTGATAGTTATGAATCTTTGAATTGATTTGCAGGAAAGGAGCTTAGATGCTAACGTGGCTGTGGAGGTTCCTTTGATTCCGTTGGTGAATCAGGTTGGACAGATGGTTCTCAACGACATGCATAACTCAATTCAAGCAGCAAAAAAGGGCATCAAAGATCAAACATATACTGTCAGCTGAATCATACTTCAGTCAGCCATTACAGCTTCTCTTGATGTATCAGTAAGAAAGATTCTTTACTTTCGAATATGTTTGCTGCTGTTACATCCGAGAAGCTGATTCTAGGAGCAATTGATAGTCATGTACTATTAAACCAACTAATTAATCTTTTCTCTTCAATTTCTTTCTAACACGGTGATGCACAATGAGTAAAATAGGAAAAGCCTAAAACGGAGAAGAGAGAGAAAGAGAAAGAGCCAAAATTACTTTCGCTGTAGGTGGCATCAGGGCCGGCTCAAAAGAATTTAGGGCTCTTAGGCAAAAAACATAATAATAAAGGGCTTATGGGAAAAACTTTTTAATGAATTAAAAATTATTTTTAATAATATAATTATTGAAGCTATTTGATTATTTCATATGAAAATTTTCTTTTAAAAAATGAAATTATGAAAGTATATAAACCAAAATTTAGTAACAAATATATTTATATCTATTTTTAAACTAAAAATTTCAAATAAGTTCTTAAAAAAAGAATTTTGGACCCTTGAACCTCGGGGCGGTCGCACTCTCAGTGGCATAATGTTAGCAAGTCAAAGACTGTGGATAGATATATCCCGGAGCAGCATAATGTTTACTAAGTCTACTCATTTTGTCCACTAAAGAAAAATCATAGGATGCTTGGATAGTATTTTCAAATAAGATATCTACATTTTACTAGAAAACCATTCCCATGTAAAAAGATTCCGGCGGTCCCGTCCACGGATTGGTGAAATTCATATAAGCTGAAACCAGACCTCATATGTTTTTCATTCTACACTAGCAGAAAACATTAACCTAATTCCTTCATTTTCCGCATCTCTGAAATGTACTTAAAATATTCCTATCATATTGACACTAAAATAAAATAAAATAAGACACAAAAAAATGGGAAAAAAACTCAAAGAATGCGCTCAAATGAATGGCAATGTAAATTGGACTGAAGTAAAAAGAAAAAAAAAAACATTATACGAAGTCAAATAAGGTGACACTGCAAATAAGTAATGATAGGAAGAGTAACAATAATTTGTAGAGAACATGAATATACAAAAATCAAAATACATAACCTGAAAACACAAGAAATTCAGATAACAAAAAAAATATAAATGTAAATCATTAATAAAACAAAAAAATTCAAGAATGGTAAAAGGCTTAAAACAACACTATGAACCCGCACACAAGTGTGTACTCATTTGCACACATTGAGATAGAATTATTATCCCACATAGAGCAACAACTCCGTCAATGACCCCGCGCTTGTGCGGGGGTTCCGCCTCTAGTACATATAATAACTAGGGTCGGTCCGCCCTACGGGCGGGATATACCTTACTTGTGATTTATGTTATTATTTTTTATATAATTTTGCAATTTGTGTTTTAGATTCACATTTGCAAAAGATGCGTATGAGATATATTATTTTATTAATTTAAGTTATTGGTTAGTTAATTTGTAAATAATTTTTGTTTGACTTTTTGCTTCTATGATATTACCATGATTGAGTTATTATATCATTCTCAGTTGAATTTGTTTTTATTAAAGTATTTTAAAAATCACATTTAGTTAATGTCAGTGATTTATTATATATTAACATCTAAATAATTGATTTGTTATATCTCAATTTTAGTGTTTGGCCCTTTTAAAGTAGGAAGCTTGAATCCGTGAACTGATCCTTATATTTTGTCTTTTAAATATTGTTTGAGTTAATGGTTTTCGTATGTGGCCCTGCAAAATTAATAGTGAGTTTTTAGTGGTGGTGTGATAGGTAGACGATTTTGAACTTTTTTGGAATGTTTTTAGTACTGTAAGTATTAACTCGGAGGCTAAATTAACATGAAATTTTTAACTTTATTTGGAAAACCATTTGAGTTCAAAATTAACATGCAATTTAAGTCTCAGCCCTAAGTTTCATATTTTTCCAGTGATATTTATAAGAAATATTTAACAGCCCTACTTGGAAGCTCACATAAAGATTGCCAGAGACCGTTTGTTCTCTTATTCTTAAAGGGCAACAACCTGTTTAGGACCATATAAACTCATAAGTTTGGCGCTAATAGTTTTTTTTGTTTGGAACACAAAAAAAATAGTTTACTTACTAAAGTTGTGTTTAAAAAAAAAATAATGTTTGTGTTTTCTTGGAAGAGGTAAGAAAAAAGTAAGAGACGGAAACTATCGCACTTGCACATGAAAGTCTGGTGCTATTTGAATTGAAACCCAAGTGGCATGTTTTTGTTATTTTCTCTTATTTTTAGGGTTTTAAGGATTTACTAAAAGTTAAATGAATACTGATGTTTTTTAAGACAAATTAATGGATCAAAATTAAGTTTTTTTTTGTCACGAAGATTTTCAAAACATTTACAGACAGTATGCAGAGTATGCAGTGTATAGATTAAATGAAAATGCATTATTTAATTTGTCTTCCGTAATAAATACATAACTTAATAGGAAACTATTGTTCGCTTAGTAAAAAAAACACTATTGTTCAAAAGAAATAATGTTTATTAATAAAAAAAATTGCAAATTACAAAACTGGCATTTACTACTTTGTATTTGTATTTCTTTGAATCGGGCTTTGATTTAACATTACTAAATAACTATATTCAATAAAGTTAACAAAAATATATGATCGGACAGTCGTAAAGAAGCTATTTACTCTATTTTTTTAATATATATTTTTGTCACCATCATCTTAAAAGAAAGGCCTTGAGAAAAATCAAATGCGTCTTTATCTCTTCAGTTTTATTTATTTATTTGAGAGCTGGTATTCAATTAAAATAAAGAACTGTAAAATATTACATCCCCAATGAGGCAGATTCGATTGAGACTTCAAATAAAAATTCTAGTATTATAATAGCCCAGAGTTTTATATCAACGAAACCAGTTGCCCATGTTAGTAGCCCATTGGATAGAATCACGAAGAGGCCCATCAAAACCCAATCAAGTAGAGGAAAAGTCAATTCTGGAAAATACATGCATACTTTGGTTTTGTCGAAGATTGACGAAGATCCGAGAGATGGAGTGCACGGAAGAAATCATCTGCTAAATTGGCAAACCAGGAAGCATCAGGAGGTAAAGTACCAAACTTGCATCAACTAAGAGGAGAGATTAGGATTTGAATCCCGAAGACCTGAGATTTTATTCCTGATAGTAGAGTCTATCAATCGCAAGACATGAGAGAATTAAGAAAAAAGTCTAGATATGGCATTGCCAGCTAAGGAGGAGTAAACATCTACGAATTGAAGAACCTCGCCAATTAATGAGAGAGTTAAGAACAGAGTCCCAGTTTCTCCAGTTTTCTTAAAGTTATCTAAACTTTCTTTCTTCTCGCCTTTTGAGAGATAATAAAAATGGCTTCAGGATTCTCCGGCGACGGTGGTGGGATGGAGTTTTAGGCGGTGTTGGTAGATCTATCCTTGGCGATACCGGAACTATCATAAAATCCGATAACAAAATCTTCAACCGACGTATAAGAACCAAATTCCCAAATTCTCAAAAAATTCCTCGATTAGATGAGAGACTGTTATCTGGTGGGAATATATCACTGGAAAACGGACTCTAGCTGATTATCAAGCAAATCTACAGCAACATTTGTTTCATAATCAAGTAGCTATCAACACAGAATAATCTGTTGCCGACAATCGAAAATAGACTGTAGAAATCTACAGAATGATTTAGAAGGAAAAAGTGATGATCTTCACTGAATTGAACTCACTTATTTATAGGTGTAAATCCACAACAATTTGAGATAGGAGATGTATGGAATGAGACGTCTTGGATGAGTGGGTCGGTGATATTAATGAAAACATTAATTGTATTTAATAAATCTAACAGAGAACAGTAACGCCGCAGTTTTTTCTCAGCGGGAGGAAGAAGAAACATATCATAATCTAAGTCAAATAATGTTTTTCGTACTGACCAACTTTAAAAATAATAGTCTTGTTGTATGGTCCAGTCAAACTTTTTGGTTTTTTAGCAAGTCCAAATTAAACTTATCCCATTAATTGAAACGCAGCACTTTGGAGTTGACTGACACGTGTCGAGATCAGAATACTCGATTTAATGACGTGGCGCTGAGGTGTCTTCACAGGAGAGAGACCAACATTTTCTTATATATACGGATAGATACTTTACATAATGCATTTGAGCGTGTGATGACAAAATACTATTATATGGTCGACTAATATTTACATAACAAACGCTACTTAATCATCCTTCTTAATGTTTGATGCGACAATATGCCACTTTCATTCATATTAATGATTGATACATTCTTATTCATATTTTTTATATATACTAAACAAAAAGATATTTAAATCCAGTTCACACTCTGGGTTTTAAAAGGTAACAATTTCAATATACTAAACAAAAAAAATAGAAATCGGTCCATTAGAATTTTCAATAAATGTGTAATTATTTGTTGGTTCCTTGATGTAAAAACAAATCAGTTCACGGTTTTCAGAAAAACTAACCAGTTCATTATAATTATTTTATCAATATATATAGATTTTGAGTTGATAGCGGGTTTTATCATATCAACTAGTATCAAATTGCGGGTTGGTAGCAGGTTTTTAGATTTTTTTGTCTGTTTTTATCTGATTAACGGATCTATTCTATTAAATCAGGATCATGACCAATTTATAAACGATTGGTCCAATTTTTTTTTTCCTACGTGACCTACTTAAAAAATAACCAAATATAATCCAAATATCGTTATATTAAAACATCAATATGCCTATTGATATAGGTTGTGGTTTAACTTTTTAATACAATTATTAAAATTTCTTATTAATCATTTAAAATAAATATTATACAAAAAACACAAATATAAAAAATAAATTTCTAAAAAAATGTAAAATAAAAAATGTAAGGACGGATCAGAATCTAGTACATGCTTAAAAAAATATTAATTGCATCAAAATATATATTACGTAACCACCACTTCAAAGGCATAATAATCGGGATCCACTTTTTCTAACTGCATCAAAATTTAATCAAACACAAACAGATGAGAAAAATTGGGGGATAACAACTTCGAGCTAGCCGGTGAGAAAATTGAAGACGAGATTGATCGGTTTCGGAGATGGAGAAAATTGGATAGAAGAGCAGTGGGCAGAGGTAGACGAGGCGAGGGAAATCTCGTCGGATATTCCTTTAGATTTTAGGAAGTTCACGGCGGAGAGGATGTGCGGGAGGTTGTCCACCGGCGGAGCAAGTCTTGGATTCTAAGAGATTACTCCAAGGGAAGAGAGGTATTAGATTTTCGCGTTGTGAAGTATGAAACTTGAGATAGATAGGTCTAGAGCTTGGAGGAGTAAAGGAAGACGAGGAGAGTGAGGATATAGACAGTGGCAGATCTAGAAAATAAATATAATGGGGGCAAAATATGAAATACAATTAAATAAAATTAAATAATAATATCTTATAAAAAATCTAGCAAATAAAAAAACAACTCTTACAAAACAACTCTACGTTCATTCATCATTTGGAATTTTTTAATCACTTTCTCATTTGAAATCGAGTCACATAACTCTTTTTCAATAAAGCAAACCATACAATCACTTAGAAACGCTCCAATTCGGTTACGTGCAGCTGTCTTCACTAGTTTCATTGCTGAAAAACATCTTTCAACACTTGCGGTGGCAACTAGAAAAGTTAGAACTAACTTTAAAAGTCTGTAAACCAAGGGATGTGCTACATGCTTTTGAGTTTTCACCATCAAACATAAAAAATCTCCAAGATTTTCTACACTCTTAAACCTTTCGTCTCTACGTATATTGTCGATGTAGATATCAAGTTGTTGCTCTAGAGATAAAATCTCACCATAGCTAAAATCATCTGGATATAACTTAGCTAATCGCACCAGCTTCTCTTTGTCAAACCCATGGAATGAATCAATCGGGCTTAAAGCAGCCATACAGATAAGTAGATCAGTGGTTACCTCCGTAAAACAATCGTTGAACTCTTGAATCTGCAAATCTAGAACCGTGCAAAAGCAGTTGACCTTATAATGATGCATATTGCTTATGTTGGTTCTCTTTCTTGGATTCCTAAGATCAACAAAATCTTCTTCCATGATAAGCATCTCAACATTATGTTTCTTACAGAAAGAAGCAACTTTAGCCATAAGCGAATCCCAGCCATCATCTCTAAGCTTCTGCAACTCTCGTTTAGTGGATTCTACCAGTGACATAGCATTCAAAATATCTTGATCTTTCTGTTGCAAAGTTAATGACAAATTCGCAATGAGCCCCAAAATGTGTAACATAAGATGCAAATAGAACACACAATCAAATGTGTGAAAGTATTTTAGAAGACCACATGCTTGACGTTTCTGTAAGTCTTCCAAACCCTCATCTTGGATATACTCAAGAACTTTAATGGTAGTAGAAAACAATTCTTCCAACCTCAACAATGTTTTGTGATGCATACCCCAGCGAGTAGTTGCAGGTCTTGATAAAGAATGTTTCTGATTTGTCTTGTCCTAGTCTTAACTTCACCATTCTTAATTCCTTTTTCCAATTCTTCACGCTGAGTTTCTCGAAACATATCTTGTCGTTTACAAGAAGCCCCAACAACATTCAACAATGTAGAAATCATATCAAAAAAATCGGCAATGTCAAAGTGCTTTTTTGCAACAGCCACCACAACTAGCTGAAGCTGATGAGCGAAACAATGAACATAATACGCTGAACTGCTTTCTCTAGCAACCAATGATCTCAACCCATTAAATTCACCCCTCATATTACTAGCTCCATCATAACCTTGCCCTCGCACATTTGTAATGCTCATCCTATATCTAGCAAACAATTCATCTATAGGAGACTTCAGAGTTAATGAAGATGTTTCTTTTACATGAACAACTCCAATAAACCGTTCTTTGATTGCTCCCTTTTTTATCAACAAACCAAAAAACAACACCCATCTGCTCTTTATGAGAAACATCAGCAGACTCATCAACCAGCAAACCAAACACACCACGACCGATTTCTTTTGTCTTTCCTTTCAGTATCGGTATCAAGTACTGGAGGAGATTTTCTTTTGTCTTTCCTTTCAGTGGATTTAGGTGGCAAATCATCGACATTAGTTTCAGGTACTGAAGTAGATACTTTTTTGTAGTATTTTTCCATTGACGTTTTCTGGAGAAAAAAGATGTGTTAAACAACACAATCGAAAGATATGAACTTTAAAAATTCACTTTGACAATGTTGATGGAGAATTTTATAGTACTTTATAATCGTCATTACATCAGACTCAGGGCAACCAAACCAAGTCAGCTACTCCACTTTTAAATTATTCAAGGGCACAGTCAAAAAAAAATCAGTAGAATTGTAGAAAAGTTTAGATATAATTACAAGATGTAGCTTTTCTTTACATGATTAGAATAAATAAACTATCAACTATGAAACATTAATGAAAGAACAAATTAACAAAGAAAAAAAATTACCACTTGTCGAACTTCAAAGACGACGACGAACACACACACGAGAAAGATATTTGATTAGGGTTTTCTAATTTAAAAATTATTTAAGTAACTTTAGTATAATTATGTCAATTTGGTAAAAAAAATAAATATGTTTCTAAAATGAGATTTGAATTACTTGATTGAATGGGCTGTGGCCTGTGGGGACAAAAAAAAACTCACCATGGTTATAACTTTTTTTAACCAAAGAAAATTTTGTGGGGGCAGCTACCCCCTCCTCAGCCTACGTAGGTTCGCCCTTGGAGATAGGTTGAAGACGAAGTGAAGCAGTTATAGTAGCCATTGATTCCGTTGTCGCTCCTCTATCCTCATCCCGGTTCGATTTTATATCTACAATAAACCAGAAATTAGGTTTGAACCGGCTCAGATCTATGGGCGATAACTAGCCCTGAGACGGATCTGGATATCCGGAAAATTTAGGGTATCCGGATCCGTGGATTTAATATCCGGATCCGGATTCGTGGTTTCCGGATATCCGAGTTTCGGATATCCGTCTCTATATTCTATTATCCGCGGATATCCGGATCCGGATCCGGATCCGTCAAAATAATTAAAAATAATTTTTTTAACAAAAAATACTAATTTTTTTAACAAAAAATACTAATTTTTTTAATATAATACATAAATTAAATATTTATAAATATATTTATATATGTTTATAATATTATATTTAAAAACTAAAATATAAGATTATAAGATTAATTCATGTAGAAATATTAATATATCAAATATAAATATTAATAAAATTTTAAAATTTAATGTATTTTAAAAATACGGATCCGGATCCGGATATCCAGACCTAAAAATTAAGATATCCGGATCCGGACTCGGTTTACACGGATCCAAGATTTTACTATCCAGATTTGGATCCGGGCACTCCGGATATCCTATTTTCGGAGTGGATCCGGAGCGGATCTCGGATCGAATCCGGATCTCGGATAATAAGTCCCAGACCTAGCGATAACTATATTGGGCTTATTTGAAAGCCCATCATTATAAAACCTTAGACGATCGTCTTGAGTGTTTTGTCGGGAGATGAAAAAAAAATTGGGCCATGGGTCTTGATTTACAATATCCATTTTAAATTATAATGCATAATATTTTTTGTTAAGACATATTATAATGTCTAATATTTTTTGTTTGCTGTAATATTATGTGTACTATTATGTATAATAATAACATTATTATGATTATATATGAAATCAAATTAGGAAACTTTAATGAGAAGCGTACAATTTTATATATTTATTATTTGATTAATAAACAAAATTGTAAATATATTTTGTTATCATATCTATTTACGGTTAAAGTACAAAATTTATGTGTTAAATCGATATGACACAAGTGTATAGTTATGCAATATCACTAATTCAAGACAATTATCAAAATTCTTAGTAATAATTTTTTAAAAAAAATTTTACACAAAAATGATTACAAAAAAACACAAATATGCTTTAAAAAAACACATATATGGTTACAAAGAAAGACACAGATAAAAAAATTAAGTTTCTAAAAAAATATATCCGCACTCTGAGAGGGGTGGATCAAAATCTAGTTTTTTTTTATTTTCTTCTAAAATACTAGCAACATTTTCTTTGTCATGTTTTTGTTGTTATATTATATACAACCTCACAGAATTCTTTGTGTTGGTACGCAACTATTCTTCCTTAATTGATATAATTGATATAATTTTAGGGATTAAAAATTAAATTTTTTTGCGGTAATCAATGCGAGATTTTGCGACATGCAATTTGCGATAGCAGATCACAACGACATTGAAATGAACAAGGTACAATAGATCCACCCAATGTTCTAAAAATCGCTAGACGGTAACTAGGCGCTTTATAAAAGACTAACGACTAGGCGGATTATTCGGGGCCTAGGCGAGGCCTAGGCGTTAGCAAATTATTGATTTATTTTATATATTTTATATATTTATATGACATATTTTAGTTTTAAAGTTTAATTATAAAATTATTGTGATGATGAATTATCAATATTAGATATACAAAACAGACAAAAGTAGACAAATTTGTATATTTGTAATAATATTATTGCTTAATTTAACATATATAGATAATTTTAGATCGATTTTAACCAATTTTAACCGATTTAGAACCGTTTAAACCAATTTAAATCATATAAATCAGTATAAATCGGATTTTAAGAAAATCGTTACGGATAGGACCGAGTTGCTGCCTAGGCGGGGGCCTAGGCGCCGCCTAGACCGATTTTTAGAACCTGGGATCCACCTTTTAATTATGCAAACAATAATTTTTTGTAAACATGTTTTATTAATGAAGCGCTCGGTTCCAACTGTTATGAACCAGTTTGTGGATGACTTATAACCAAGAGATTATGATTTGTAATCTTTCCATTTATCTATGACGGTGTAATCTGCTATATAAGAAACATCTATGTTATGAATAAATATAGACTTTTCCATTACTTTTATAACACATTATCAGCACGAAATTCTAAATCCCTAAGCTAATATCCAAATCGAAAAACCCTAAAATCCTAACTCTAGCCAGCGATCCGACGAACCCTAAACCCCGACCGTGTCTCTTGTTCCCGCATCAGTTCCAGCTCGCGTACCCGATTAGCTTCAGCCCAAGGCGTTCCTGATCCTAACTCAAACGTTCGCGACCCGAGAGCAGCTCCATCACGCGACATCTTCCTCGTTCGCGACAGCATCAGACAGCTCGCGTCCGACGATCAAGGCGTTCCCGATCAAGCAACAAAGGACGTCCGCGACCCGATAGAAGCGACTCGATCCATTCCAGCTCGCGTCCCGTTCGTGTCCAGCTCGCGGCTCAACTCTTTTGGTGGTCCGATTCAACAATCATCTAAGGTTAAAAGGTAATTCAAAACCTAAGAACCCATAATCAAACATAGATTGATTGATAAAGAATGAAACCCTAAAACCTTAATCTATATGAATCAAAACCATAGGGTAATAGATCAAAAATTCTAATTGAGTAAATCGAAGCTCTAAAAGTTCGATACCCAAAACCCTAAATCATGTTCCTACATGATTAAAACCCCAAATCGGTTTTTACAAGTTAAAATCCGATAAACCCTAACCCTATATCTATAAACCCTAAATAATATAAGTATCAGAATTAATTATACTATAATTATCAAATCACATATTAAAACCCTAATCGAATATTTTGAAATCAAAACTGTTTTCGGTTTTGATCATTGAGGTTTTAAATCTGATTGAATTTGATGCTATGTTGTTAGAATTGTTTGACCGTTAAATTGATAGATTTATTTTCTCATCCTCCTTGGTTAATTTTTCATCTGATTTAAAATTGTTTAAACCGACCAGCCTGTTAAAACATTGATTGAATCCGATAGGTTGCTAGCTTGCTTTGCTTATATAATCCGATAGGTTGATAGATTGATTGAGGTTTACTTGTTTAAAATCTGAATGATATGATTGCATGATTCTTGAGGTTTAATATCATCTGCTAGGATTGATTGTTTTGTAATCTGGTCTGTTTTAAATAGAAACCCTAAATAATCTGTATGATAGGTTATATTGATCTGATTTGGATGTCTTTAAGAATTGAGAATCCGTATGCTAGGTTGATAGATTCATGATAAAATCTATTGTCTTGAGGTTTAAGATTGTATGCTAAGTTTGATTAAATTGATTGATCTGATTATATGTTTTTGAGGTTTGATAAATTCGGATACTAGATAAATTATTTGCTCATGGTTTATGCTAAATACCAATCAGCCTTGAAACTGATTCATTGAAATTCATGCTTGGAATCTATATTCTAGTATTGCTAAAATCAGCCTTGAAACTAATTCATTGAAACTCATTGTTGAAATCTATATTCTAGTATTGCTAAAATCAGCCTTGAAACTGATTGAGTGATTAATAAATCTTTTTACTAGTCTTGCTAAAATTCATTGATTGTTAAACCCTAATTACATGATTAATTGAATCTAGTTTTGCTAGTCTTGATAAACCATAATATTATGAGCACATAGAAATAGTATTGCTGAGACTTGCCAGAAATTGACTGATTGATTAAATGCCTTTAAGATTGATAGTCTCATTGTCCTCACAAGACTGAAATCCGGATTGATTGTTTTTAAGAGTAAGGCCGCATGAAAATTATACCTAAATATTGAGTGATATATGATTTGACATGTCGAAAATCAACCTGGATTTTGCTGCCATAAATCTCTCTGGAGATAATTATTTACGGTGGGCATTGGATACAAAGATTATCCTAAAGTCAAAAAGACTTGGTGAATGTATCATAGAAGGCAATAATGCCAATGAGAAAGATTGATACATGGCAATATTAATTATTAGCCATCATCTTATTAAGAGTCTCAAAGATCAGTATCTGACTATAGAGAATCCTCTAGACCTTTGGACATGTTAAAAATCGAGATATGATCACCAAAGAACGGTATTATTACCAAAGGCCCTATTTGATTGGAGGAATCTCAGAATCCAGGACTATAAGTTCGTGGATGAGTCTATTGCTAGCTGAACAAAATAATGGATTACTGATGAGAAACAGTGAATTGAGACCTCCTGGATTAATCCCATTACCTGATACCAATAAGGTCGCAGAAGAAAAAAGAAAAAAGGTAACCACATCCAGAATGATAGACCACACGACCATGGCCGTGGAGGGTGAAAAAGACGTGGCCATGGCCACTATAACACATTTAGCCGTGGGAATCACTATGGCAAAGGCCGTGGGTATCAACCCAATTTGAGCCATGGTCAAGGCAGTGGATGTGGTATATCCTTTAAACCACAAAGCTCGACCAAATCAGTGTGCCATAGATGTGGAATGGGGAACCATTGAGCTAAAATATGAAGGACTCTTAAACATTTTTGTGACATCTATCAAAGTGAGTCTGAAATGGAAGAATCCTGAAACCCACTTGGTATATAAAGATGGTGAAAATAATTTCGGACATGATCAAAATGATCTTATGGAATATGAGACTTATGATTGCCTAAAAGAATCAAGTTGATAATCTGATTTCGACATCAAACTTGTGTGATTGCTTTGCTTGTATGCTTTCTCTGATTTTTATCTCATTGAATTTATTTCTATTACATTGTCTGCTTAGATTAATTGAATGAATGATCTTTCTATATGAGTACACTGAAAAACGCCAATATAAGTACTAAAGCAGGTATCGCCAGTCTGAAAGAAGACTATGGCTAGGCTAATATATTATTGCCTAAGGGTATGCATCTAGAAATCAGTGATGCCTTATATTCACCCAGCTCTAAGAGTAAGAGCAGTCTATTTTCTTTTAAAGATATAAGAATGAATGGTTTCCATATTGAAACAATGGACGAAGGAAACAAAGAGTTCCTTCAGATATATGTATAAAATCGCCCAAGGCCATAATAAGTCCTAAAGACTGTACCTGCATTCTCTACTGACCTAGACCATGCATAGATCAGTATGATAGAGACTAAAAGCCTGCGAAAATATACACTTTATGGCACGACCGGATTGGCCATCCTGGTCCAAACATGATGCAAAAATTGATATTCAAAAGACACACATTAAAAGATAAGAAGAGTTATCCCAAAGAATCTCACGTGTGTAGCATGTACACAAAGGAAACTCATTAGGCCATCACCAGTAAAATGGCTACGAGCCCCTTTTTCATAAATAAAGACTATATGTCTAGATAATACTGGTGAATACATGTCCCAAGCGTTTAAATGATTATGGTACGTCCATGGGGGTAAGTGTGGACAATTCTGTGATACATGTCCATACCAAGAACGGCTTGGCCGAAATCTTTTAAAACGCAAATAGCTGATTGATAGACCATAACTTATGAGGTCAAAACTCCCATTCATAGTTTGGGTCACACGAAATTTACATGCACCTAAGTTAATACGCATCAGGCCATTTAGTGAGCATAGATATCCCCTATCACAATTATTAACGGGTCAAGAGCCAGACATACCCCATCATAAGACATTTAGATGTGCTGTCTATGTACTAATTGGTCCACCACATAGAACTAAGATGGGACCTCAAAAGGAGGATGGAGATATATGTTGGATATGATTCTCCCACAATAGTAAAGTATTTTGAGCCAACTATGGGTGATTATATTTGAGGCCATGTACGCAGATTATTTTAAGACCAAGAGGAGAAAAAAATAATAAAGTTTGTAAAAGAATGGAAAAAGAAATATAATGGAATCAACCATCAATGTCTTGGCAAGATCCTCGGACCAAAGAATGTGAAATAGACGTCCAAAGATTATACATTTACAAAGCTAGCTAATCAAATGCCAAACACATTTGCTGATCCGAAAAATAATGACTAAGTCATGTATAAACCAGCTTGTAAAGCACCAACGAATTTGATGTCCAAGAAGAGACACAGTCAAGTTGCTACAGAGTCTGGACAACGTATGAAACGTGGTAGACCAATAGGTTCCAAAAGATAAGAATCCTCAGAAACAAAAGAAAGGTGCAGAGAATGATAATCAAAATCCAAATCCGAGGTTACTAAAGAAACCATCCCAGACATGGAGATAAGGCCGGCCGGCTCTAAGGTACAAGTACCAAACAATGTAGCTTGAGACACCAAGCTGCAAAGTATTAAAGGTCCTGATAATAATGATCTCAATCGATTATATCATGTCTGGAACATAATGAAACCAATAAGGAATGTCGACATAAGATGATTTACTTACATACAAGGTAGCACTTGAATTTATGAATATAAGCGAGGATCATGAACCCACATCAATATAAGAGTGCGCACTCGTATAACAGATTAGATTGAATGGAAACGTGACGTTAAATAGTTTAAAGAAGAAATGCGTATTTAGCCATATGATTAAGACGCCATATGAAGTTAAAACCAGTGGATATAAATGGGTCTTGTGAGGAATCAAAATCGTGAGATATAAAGTTGATGTTGCACAAGGATTCTCACAAAGACCAGTAATAGATTATGAGGAGACATACTCCCATGTGGTGGATGCAACTACTTTTAGATTTCTCATAAGTCTGGCTATATAAGAGAGAAAATTAGACTTGCAGCAAGTTGATGTAGTGACTGCATATTTATATGGTCCACTGGATAATGAAAGTACTAGAGGGTATTGAGCTGAAAGTACAGCAAGTTCTCGAGAACAATATTGATAATCATCAAAGTATATGATCTGAATATCTTAGGAACCTCTGGATACAATTTCTCAAACAGTTGAATATCTCAAGAAAGAGTTTGAGATGAAAGATCTTTGAAAACAAAGTTTTGTTTGGGATTACAGCTTGAGTACATTAACAATGAAATCTTTGTGCATCAAATAATATATACAGAAAAAGGTACTCAAGAGATTTAATATGGACCAGTCTCACCCATTATCTAGTACATGGGCGTGAGATCACTTGTTTTGGATACTGATCCATTCAGTCCAAAGGTGGACGATAAAGAAGTTCATTTAGTCTTGAGATAGACGATGCAGAAGTCTTGTTTTAGACACTGATCTGATTGGTCCATAAGAAGGACGATGAAAAAGCCTTTGATTTTGGTTTATTTTATACTAACCAACCCAAAGAGGGGTTATTTGGTTTTGTTGATTTGTTTTCAGACAGATTATGTTTTACACATGGTGGTACACACATATCACAGCAACATCATCCAAGATTTCGTGTGTGTGTATTTGAGGTCGATGACTCAATATGTTCCATCAGATTGTGGCATGGCCGATGGTAAAGAAGAACCAACTATCATGTTCGAGGACGAAACATATTATGCCCAAGATTTTCATCACCCACGGATTGCAGAAAATTGGAGAGGTCCAAGGGACCTTCAGTAATGTCCAAATCAGGGGAAGTAATGTGTGTTGTATTCTTTTTCCTTCACCATGGTTTTGTCCCAATTGGGTTTTCATGGTAAGGTTTTAATGAGGCAACATTAAAGCACATTATAAGCTCTAAATGGTTATGGCATCCTAGGGAAAGTGTTATGAACCAGATTGTGGATGACTTATAACCAAGAGATTATGATTTGTAATATTTCCATTTATCTATGACGGTGTAATCTGCTATATAAAGAACATCTATGTTATGAATAAAAATAGATTTTTCCATTACTTTTATAACACCAACAACTTTCTTTTTTGTTATGCAACTGATCCTTCAATAATTGATATAATTTTAGCTAAAAATTTAAAATTTTCCGTGTTAATCAATGCTAAGATTTTGCGACATGCAATTTGGAATAGCAGATCACAACTACTTTGAAATAAACAAAGTACAATAGATCCAAACTTTTAATTATACAAACAATATTTTATTTGTAAACATATTTTAATAAAGACAATTTTTCTCAAATAGTCATTTTTAAATTTTTGTCACAAAAATAGTCCTAAAAAAATAAAATGATCAAAATAACTCTTTTTTATTTTGAAATTTTTAATATTAATTTTTTCTTTTATTAACGGAGGGGGGTGGGGGTTCAGTTTCAACAACTAGGATAGGGAACATTACAATCCGCGAAAAGTTTGTGACCATTTGGAGCTTGGATAGTAGGCCCAATCCAGGTATTTTTGATGAAATAACACATACAAGGCCCCTGATCTCTCAGTGCTTGGCAACAGCTTGCAGTCGGAGGCTCTGGAGGATTGATTATCGGTAGCAAGCACGGTTGCAAATCTATAACATCGCACGCCATTGTCGGAGACAATTGCATCACTATTGTCACCATCGCAACGAGTCCTATTGCTGTTAACTTCATCTCTGAATATTTTGAGATTCTTTTCTTTTTTTTTTTTTAATTTATGATTGATGACAAGAGTTAGCATGGTACCTTGGTATTTATATAGTTGTATCGTGGTATTTATTTTTACCTTAAATTAAAGTTCCATAAAACAAATCTTAACTTCAATGCATATCTATAATAACTAGATTAAGAACATTATATATATAAATTATTTTAAGTATTATATGTTCTTATATATTATGAAATAATAAATATATATTGAATAATTAAAAGTCAGTAACTATTACATATATAATTAAATTGGTGCGAACGTATAAATCGATTTTATTAATCCAAACAATTTTTTAAAAAAATTTGATAGGATATGTAATTAAATTTAAATGATATTAACATACATATTATATTTTTAATATTAATTTCTATTAAATGATGTTTTTTACTCATATGTTTTTTTTATCATGTGTATCTTTAATGGCAAAAACTTTAAATTATTGATAACAAAATTTTCGTTGTAGGATTAATAATTTTAGTAATTTATAATTTTAAAAAATTTATCAATGTTAGTTCAAAATTTTTATCAAAAAAAATTATTCAAAGTAAATTTTGAAATTAAAATATTTATTTATTCAATATGGTTAATAGTTTAATTTAGAATGATATATATACATATATATTTTAAATCTTAATGATTAATTAAATTAGACTTTTATTTATATGATTTTGTAATCATTTGTATTTTGTCATAACAAAAATTTTAAACCATGGATCGCAAAATTTGAATTTGAGACTTTTAACAGTTTTAGTAATTTATAGTCGTTTTTTAAAATTCAAAATATAACATATACAGAAAAATCTAATTTTTTATAATATGGTTATTGTGATTTTTTTAAATTATTTTAATAGTTTAAAATTAAACAAATTTGATAGAAGATACATTTTTTTATCAGATCTTTATTATTAAAAATCATTAATTGTCATATATACTTTAGCCACATTAGGCAATTCCGTAATCTTTATTTAAGGAAATAATAAATGACATTAATAATAAATTTATGGTTAGTTTAATAAAAAGCTTATTATATAATTAGATGAACCAACATATTTTTATAATAATTCTAAGAATCATCCTAGTGATGACACGTGACTATAAAAAGAAGTTGTAATGTTTCACAAATAATATATAGGGGATTTATTGACTTTGACATGTACCATATGTGCATGGTTTTAGTCATCAGTCATAGATTTGGTTTTATCTCATCCCTTATATATATATATCCCTTACATCCTTTATATATTAAAAGATAATTTTTTAAAAAAAATTAACCTTGTTTTAGTTTATATTCACAACTTGTTTTAGTTATTATTCACAAGTTTGCTATTTTGGTTGATATGTCATCACCACAACATCCAATCTTAAAAAAAAACTAATAAGATGTTGGGGATATATTTCAACTTTTAGGAATAGGCGGATCAAAGTATTGACATGTGACAACCAACAAGTTTGTACTTTACTAGTAGCATCATGCAGTTCTAATGCACGCAAGTTACGAAGACTCGTCTGAGTATAATGCTTGTCTTACTGTAATCCTAACATGCACTATTTGAGTCCGTGGAAAATGCCAAAGTTGAGAGATTATATGATGTTGGGTAAGGCTAAGAAGATATGGGTAGTTACAAAAAAAATCAAATCAACCAGAATTAGCGAAATAAGACCTAACCTCTCTGGACCTTCAACATTTACACCAAAAAAAACCTCTCTCTTAATATTTACACCAAAAAAAAAAAGACCTAACCTCTCTCAACAAAGAACATCAAGACATGATTGATAATCAAATAGATAAACTGAGTTTGTAACCAAGATCGAAGAAACTTAAGTGTATCCTGGAAACAGCCAAGTTATATGTACACATGACCAAACCTTATTAACCATCAAAAAGGCGGGAAACGATAGTAGCTATTACAGTAGAGAGTTTAACTTGAAATCCAGGCAATAGATAAAAGTAACCCGGCGAAATAAAAACACTGCACCCCCACATACTATGTTGTCTTCTCTACTATTACAAACCGTGAAACATGTATGAAAATGTCTTAACAAATGGTTAAAAGCTTCAGATCACACGGAGCTCGGTAAGAAAGGCGGCGCATAGATCCAAGAAGAGAAACTGAGGACCGTTATATAACTCTCTGTATGTCCAGCAAGTACTTCTCTTCTCGAGCTTTGTATAGCTGTTTCGAAAACTCACTTACAAGCAACATGTTCTTTGTCCATGACTTTTGTTGTTATTTATTTATTTATTTTTTTATTTTTTTTTTGTAACTGGACTTTTGTTGTTATCCATGATTAAAAGCATGGACTCGGTTCTTATCGCACCTCGAAGTCAGATCATTGTTTATTGTTAGTTTTGTTGTTTTTTTTTTTTCAGCTGTTACTTTTGTTGTTAAGCAACTACTCACTCTTACATTGATATAATTTTAGCGATTAAATATTAAAATTTTCTGGAAATGAACAATAGATCCAAACAATAATTTGTTTGTAAACATTATGTTTTTATTTAACGAGGGGGGTTCAGTTCAGTTTCCACAACTAGGAAAGGGAACTTGACAAGCTGCGAAAAGTTTGTGACCATTTGGAGATGTCAGAGTAGGCCCAATCCAAAGCCATGAATTATTGATGAAAACACACAGACAAGGCCCCTGATCTCTCAATGTTTGGCAACACGCTGCAGTCGGAGGCTCTGGAAGATTGGTTATCGGTAGCAAGCACGGGAACAAATCTTTTACATCGCACGCCATTGTCGGTGACAATTGCACCACTATTGTCATCATCGCAACGAGTCCTATTGCTGTTAACTTCATCTCCGAATGTTTTGAGATTTTTTTTTTTTAAATTTGTTTTTTGTTGATGACAAGAGTTAGTAGGGTACACCTTGGTATTTATATAGTTGTATCGTGCATTTTGTTTTAGAGTTGCAAAAAAAAAAATCTTAGCTTCAATACATATCTATAATAATTTTATTGACATGTACCATATGTGTATGGTTTTAGTCATCAGTCATAGATTTGGTCTTATCTAATCTCTTGTATATTAATTGGGAAACATTACAATTTTTTTTGTAACCATATGTCATTAATAGGATGATTCTTAGAATCATTAGAGAAATATGTTGGTCTATTTAATTATATAATAATATTTTTATTAAACTAACTATAAATTTATTATTAATGTTTTTTATTATTTTTTTTTTAAAATAAAACTTACGAAATTACCTAATGTGGCTAAAGTATATATGGATATCAATTAATGATTTTGAATGATAAAGATTTGATAAAAATTAGTGTATGTTATATCATATTTGTTTAATTTTAAACTATTAAAATAAATTAAAAACAACAATAACCATATAAGAAATTTTTTTAGATTTTTATGCATATGTTATATTTTTAATTTTTAAAAATGATTATAAATAACTAAAACTGTTAAAAATCTCATATTCAAATTTGTCATCCATGGTTTAATTTTTTTGTTATGACAAATTACAAATGATTACAAAATCATATAAGTAAAAAGTATAGTTTAATTAAATATTAAGATTAATATATATAATTTTAAATTAAACTATTAGCCATATAAAATACAGAAATATTTTAGTTTTGAAGTTTACTTTGAACAATTTTTTTGATAAAAGCTTTGAACGAACATTGACAAATTAATTATTTTTTTAAATTAAAATTACTAAAACTATTAATATCACAATGAAAATTTTGTTATCACTAATTTAAAGTTTTTTCTCTTAAAGGTGCAAATGATAAAAAAAATATATATATGAGTAGAAAACATCATTTAATAGACATTAATATTAAAAATATACTATGTATGTTAATATCATTTAAATTTAATTACGTATCATATCAAATAGAAAACAAATATTTTTTGGATTAATAAAATTGATTTATATGTTTGCACCAATTTAATTATATATGTAATAGTTACTGACTTTTAATTAATCAATATATATTTATTATTTCATATTATGTAAAAACATATAATACATAAAATTATATATATATATATATATATATATATATATATATATATATAATGTTCATTCCGTGCAGGATGCAGATCTTTAACCTAGTTCCTTGTAAATGCTTTACGTCCCTCTTATATATTAAAAGATTTTTTTTAAAGAAAAGTAATCTTGTTTTAATTGTTTATTCACAAGTTTACCATTTTAACTAATATGACATCACCATAGCCTTCTTCAACTTCCAATATTAAGAAAACTAATAAGATGTTGGGGATAGATTTCAACTTTTAGGCAGAGGCGGATACATTGACTTTGGGTGGGGCACTTGCCCACCATGAACTTTTCAAGTTAAGTGTAAATTTGTGAAGATTTCTTTGTAATGCTTCTGTTGAAATTCAAGCTTATAAAGATATTTTGTAGAATTTTGATAAAAGTAATTTCTAGCTCCTCCCCTGCTTTTAGGAATAGGCCGATCAAAGTATTGACATGTGACAACCAACAAGTTTGTATTTTACTAGTAGCATCATGCAAATTCTAATGAACACAAGTTAAGATGACATCGGCAGAGTATAATGCTTGTCTTACTGCAACATCCTAACATCCACTATTTGAGTGTGTAGAAAATGCCACAGTTGAGAGATTATATGATGTTGGGTACAGTGGCGGAGGCAGGAAATAATTTTATTGGGGGCACAAATAGTAAATGTTCTTATCTATTTTATTGTTATGTGTATTTTTAGGGGGTTTAAGCAAATCTATGGGGGCAAACGTTATTTTAGAATGGGAGCATATAGACTGGGATTTAGTAACTTACACTAATTTTTGAAATTTTGTTGGGTTCAGTGGCCCCTGTCTTACTACATGTGGCTCCGCCACTGGTTGGGTATAAGGCTAAGAAGATAATGGGTAGCTACAAAAATGAAATCAACCAGAACTAGCGAAATAAGACTTAACTTCTCTTAACAAAGAACATCAAGACATGATGATCAAATAGATAAACTGAGTTTGTAACCAAGATTGAAGAAACTTAAGTGTATCCTGGAAACAGCCAAGTTATATGTACACATGACCAAACCTTATTAACCATCGAAAAGGCGGGAAACGATAGTAGCTACTCCCTCCGTTTCAATATAGATGATGTTTTAGAAGGTTTGTTTTGTTTCAATTTACATGAAGTTTTGAGATTTTAAGGAAGTTTTGAGATTTTAAGGTTAATTTTAACTTTATTGGAAACTGTTCAACCAATTAGATTTTAAGTTTTTTTTATAATTGGTTAACTGATTTTAAAATTATATCTTTAAAATATTTTTCTAGGGAAATGTAATTTTCTTAATTTTGTGCACTATTAGAAAACATTAAGTATTATGAAATGGAATGAGTATTACAGTAGAGAGTTTAACTTGAAATCCAGGCAATAGATAAAAGTAACCCGGCGAAATAAAAACACTGCACCCCACATACTATGTTGTCTTCTCTACTATTACAAACCGTGAAACATGTATGAAAATGTCTTAACAAATGGTTCAAAGCTTCAGATCACACGGAGCTCGGTAAGAAAGGCGGCGCATAGATCCAAGAAGAGAAACTGAGGATCGTTAACTCTCTGTATGTCCAGCAAGTACTTCTCTTCTCGAGCTCTGTATAGCTGTTTCGAAAACTCACTTACAAGCAACATGTTCTTTGTCCATGACTTTTGTTGTTATCCATGAGTAAAAGCATGGACTCGGTTCTTATCGCACCTCGAAGTCAGATCATTGTTTATTGTAAGTTTTGTTGTTTTTTTTTTGTCAGCTGTTACTTTTGTTGTTAAGCAACTACTCTTACCTTGTTCAAAAAAAAAAAAGCAACTACTCTTACATTGATATAATTTTAGCGATTAATTATTAAAATTTTCTGGAAATGAACAATAGATCCAAACTTTTTGATTATACAAACAATAATTTGTTTGTAAACATTATTTTTTAATTTAATGAGGGGGATTCAGTTCAGTTTCCACAACTAGGAAAGGGAACTTGACAAGCTGCGAAAAGTTTGTGACCATTTGGAGATGTCAGAGTATGCCCAATCCAAAGCCGTGAATCATTGATCAAAACACACAGACAAGGCCACTGATCTCTCAATATTTGGCAACACGCTGCAGTCGGAGGCTCTGGAAGCTTGGCTATCGGTATCAAGCACGGGGACAAATCTTTTACATCGCACGCCATTGTCGGTGACAATTGCACCACTATTGTCACCATCGCAACAAGTCCTATTGCTGTTAACTTCATCTCCGAATGTTTTGAGATTTTTTTTTTTTTTTTTTTTTTTTGATTGATGACAAGAGTTAGTATGGTACACCTTGGTATTTATATAGTTGTATCGTGCGGTTTGTTTTAAAGTTCCAAAAAAAAAACAAATCTTAACTTCACTACATATGTATAATAATTTTATTAATTCACTTTGACATGTACCATAGGTGCATGGTTTTAATCATCAGTCATAGATTTGGTCTTATTTAATCCTTATATATTAATTGAGAAGCATTAAAACATTTTTTTGTAGTCACATGTCATCACTAAAATGATTCTTAGAATCTTTAGAAAAATAGGTTGGTCCATCTAAATATATAATAAGTTTTTTATTAAACTAACCATAAATTTATTATTAATGTTTTTTATTATTTCTTTAAATTAAAATTACAGAATTGTCTAATGTGGCTAAAGTATATATGACAATTACTGATTTTTAATAATAGAGATTTGATATAAAAAATCATGTATCTTCTATCATATTTTTTAATTTTAAACTATTAAAATAAATTAAAAAAATCACATTAACCATATAATAAAAATTTTGATTTTTCAGTATACGTTATATTTTGAATTTTTATAAACGACTATAAATTATTAAAATTGTTAAATGTCTCATATTCAAATTTTGTGATCAATGGTTTAATTTTTTTGTTATGACAAAATACAAATGATTATAAAATTATATAAGTAGAAAGTATTATTTAATAATTATTAATATATATATGTCGTTTTAAATTAAACTATATACCGTATAAAATACATAAATATTTTAATTTCAAAATTTACTTTAAACAATTTTATTTTGATAAAAAATTTGAGCAATTTGTTTTGATAAATTGACGACTTAATTTTTTTTTAAATATTATAAATTACTAAAACTATTAATCCCACAATAAATTTTTTGTTATCAATAATTTAAAGTTTTTGCTATAAAAGATACAAATGATAAAAAGAAAACATATGAGTAGAAAGCATCATTTAATAGACATTAGTATTAAAAATATGTTATATTTGTTAATATTATTTAAATTTAATTATGTATTCTATCAAATATAAAAAAATATTGTTTGGATTAATAAAATTTATTTATATGTTCACACCAATTTAATTATATATGTAATAGTTACTGACTTTTTAATTATTTAATTTTTTTTATTTCATAATATGTAAAAAATATATAATACATAAAATAATTTATATATATAATATTCATCCCGCGCAAAGCGCGAGTCTTAACCTAATCCATTATATATGCTTTACATCCCTCTTATATATTAAAAGATTTTTTTAAAGAAAAATAATCTTGTTTTAATTGTTTGTTCACAAGTTTGCCATTTTAACTAATATGACATCACCATAGCCTTCTTCAACTTCCAATATTAAGAAAACTAATAAGATGTTGGGGATAGATTTCAACTTTTAGGCACTGGCGGATGTACATTGACTTTGGGTGGGGCACTTGCCCACCATAAACTTTTTAAGTTAGTGTAAATTTGTGAAGATTTCTTTGTAATGCTTATGTTGAAAGCTTGTAAATATATATTGTAGAATTTTGATAAAAATAATTTCTAGCTCCGCCCCTGCTTTTAGGAATATGCCGATCAAAATATTGACATGTGACAACCAACAAGTTTGTATTTTACTAGTAGCATCATGCAAATTCTAATGGACACAAGTTAAGATGACATCGACAGAGTATAATGCTTGTCTTACTGCAACATCCTAACATGCACTATTTGAGTGTGCAGAAAATGTATGGGTATCAAAATGAGCTATAGCTCTTGATCTGGCTCAGCTCAACTCGTTTTTTCATGAACATGATCTCTATATTTTAAGCTCATTTAATAAATGAGTTTAATGATCGAGTTTAAATTAGATCACGACTTATATGAACGATCTTTAATGAACATGAGTTGACTCATGAGCTTGTTCATTTTATACTTACAATAATATATAATATATTATATTTGGATAATTTCTTTTTTTTATGTAAAAAAGTGATAATTTCTATATTTATCTTCTAAAATTAAATTGTCAAACCAAATCTTTTTAAAAGATAATATCTATATTAATCATATTTATCTTCTAAAATTAAAATGTAAAACATACATATAAGACATTGAAGATGAATTGGCTCAAGACTCTCACGAAGAATAGGGATTTGGATCATTGGTTTTACTTTAATTTAATTTATATTAGGTGTTTTTTTTTTGTCATGTGTTGGTTTTTATTTAGTATTTAATATTTATGTTTTGAATTTTTTAATATTTAAATTTTGAACAATATTATAGAAGTTATTCTACCACTATTTTATTTTATAATTATTATTTTTTATTTTTATTTAGATCACGAGTTAGTTCATTTAACTCATGATCTAGATGATCTTAATTCGAATTTACATATGAGCTTATATTGAAGCTCATATAATAAATAAGCCGAGTTGTGCTGACTGCTGAGTTGAATTGAGCGAGCTCGCTTATTTTGAAACCCTTACTGAAAATTCCGCAGTTGAAAGATTATATGATGTTGGGTATAAGGCTAAGAAGATAATGGGTAGCTACAAAAATCAAATCAGCCAGAACTAGCGAAATAAGACTTAACCTCTCTTAACAAAGAACATCAAGACATGATGATCAAATAGATAAACTGAGTTTGTAACCAAGATTGAAGAAACTTTAAGTGTATCCTGGAAACAGCCAAGTTATATGTACACATGATCAAACCTTAAAAACCATCAAAAAGGGGGGAAACGAACGATAGTAACTATTACAGTAGAGTTTAACTTGGAATCCAGGTAATATATAAAAGTAACCTGGCAAAATAAAAACACTGCACGCCCCACATACCATGTTGCCTTCTCTGCTATTACAAACCGTGAAACATGGATTAAAATGTCTTAACAGATGGTTAAAAGCTTCAGATCACACGGAGCTCGGTAAGAAAGGCGGCGCATAGATCCAAGAAGAGAAACTGAGGACCGTTAACTCTCTGTATGTCCAGCAAGTACTTCTCTTCTCGAGCTTTGTATAGCTGTTTCAAAATCAAAAGTTTAATTCAGTAAAAATTGATGCAAGTGTGTGCAATGATATAGGTAAACATTGTTGTTCTGCAATAGTTGATTCAAGTTTTGCAGAAGGGTTTAGTCTGTGTCCTAGCCAGTTTGGTTTTGCATAACAAATTCCTAAAGATTAGTGAGTTCGCAGTTACCTGAAGTTCAAATTTGATGACGGTCAGTGAGGTCATGGCGCAGTCATCCTCAATGATGCTCGATTCATCTCTAAAGTGCAGCTGATCGTTGCCCATAGTATTCTGACCATCAGAAAAACCAGGAACCCATCGGCATTTCATGTTGTAGTGACCAATCTTCTTCCAACACACATTGAGCTCTTGAAGAGCTTTCAGTACTTCATTCATAATTTCACGAGGATGTGCATGGGACTGTTTCACAACACCACAGTAACAGATTGATTATAAGATTATAATATGCCTAAATTTCCAAATAATATGATGATCCTGGCAAGACGAAGTAGCAATCAGAAACAAACCTGAAGTCCAAGAGCCCATTTCCGGTCAGCTGGGACTTGTGATCTTGCTCCCAATCCGTACTGATCCATGTGTGTAGGAACCCAGTGGCCAACAGGTGAAGCAGCTGCTTCAGCTGGGCGCATAGGACTGGAACCATTGTCCTAAATTTGAAAAACAAATTATACTTTTAGATGTTGGAAAGCTATATACTAGTAGGAGAAAAGAAAAACGCATACTGTTGTCTCCTGAAACTCGGATTCAAGATAGCCACTTGGAACACGGAACCGGTTGTCCAACAACAGATAGTATGTAACAGTAGCCTGAAACAAAGGAGCAATTGGCATTTTAAGTAACTATTGGAAACTCAGTATTTTTTAAAAAGCATTACAGACAGAAAAAAGACTACATACATCGTTTTGTACTCTGTTCCGAAGAGATTCCATAACCTGGTTTCTGTCGAATCCCATGTTAACCACTTCTTGAACTATCTCCTCATTGATCTGCACAAAATATGAGGGAAGTTGTTACTCTCACTCACCGCAAGTGAAGTGATTCTTTTGATTTTTCCAAAATTGGCTCTGAAACAAAACCTTTTTGGCCTGCTCTACTGTATCTGGTGGAGAAACAGCAAGGTAACGAGGAAGATGAGTCTGGAACCAACGGTGTTGACGGATCTCAGGAATGGTGATTCTTTTCACCGGGTCAACTACGAGCATCCTTGGGATCAGGTCTCTAGCATCAGATGATAAATGACTTGGAAGAGTGTAAATCCCACCCTAGCGAGAACGTAACACCACCACCTTGGTTAGTTACTTGACTTAAACAGAAGAACTATGATGAATCTATCTAAGCTCAAATGTACATTACCTTAATTTTCTTGAAAAGGTTGGGAATGTTTTCATCATCAAAAGGAAGGGTACCACAGAGAAGAGCATACAATATAACTCCGCAACTCCATACATCTACTTCAGGTCCAGCGTATAATTTTCCTGATATAACCTACAACATGTAGGAATAGATGATTCACTTAAAGGAGACACGAGACATAAATAAATGAGAATAATGAAACTTCACTATAACTGAATGAAATACCTCGGGGGCAGCGTAGTTGGGGCTACCACAGCTGGTCTTAAGAAAATGACCGTCGCGCATGACATTACTGAGCCCAAAGTCAGCAATCTTAATATTGCACCTCGAGTCCAGTAGCAAATTCTCAGGCTTCAAGTCTCTGTGGACAACCATATTGCGGTGGCAATACTCCACACCAGATATAATCTGCTCGGATCAGAGAAGGACATCACGATAAGGTAGAAAAGACAGTGGTCAGTGGGTTGTGGTAGTAAGAGAAAACAAAACCTGCTGGAAGAAGTTACGACCCTCGTCCTCTTGTAATCTACCTTTCTCAACAATATAATCAAAGAGCTCACCGGACTTGACATACTCCATCACGACATAAATGTCACTAGGGGTCTCTATGACTTCATACTGGCGAATGATATGAGGATGCATGAACAACCTCAGAATCTTAATCTCCCTCCTCACTGAACAGAAGAATAGGAACAACATACATTCATTCAGATAATCATAATCAAAAGGCAGGTCATTTATTTCCAGAAACCTACAAAGCAAGAGAGGTTAACCTTTGTCTTCCATTTGCATGTTCTTGATCTTACGGCGATTGAGGATTTTGATAGCAACCTTGTGGCCGGTGAGAAGATGCTCAGCAATTTTGACCTTGCCGAAAGATCCAATGCCTAGAGTTTTGCCAAGCTTGTAGTTTGGCAAAATCGATTCAACTCCACTACTCCCAAATCTATTTGATGAAGGATCCATTTTTAGTATCTGTCCCAAAATGCAAAAAAAAAAATAGAAAGTCATTAGCAAAAGTTATCTCTTTTGGGAACAAAGACCATGATCGAGACTCCATGGAACTAAATCTCAAATCCAGAAACTGATCAATTAGGTATTAGCAGAAGAAGAAGAAGAAGAAGAAGAAGAAGAAGAAGAAAGCGATGAACTTTTACAAAACAAAAAGGTCAAAATTTACACCTTTGTTTCCGAGCAGATCGCGGAATCGAAATCGTAATAGAAAATGATTCAAGCAAGGAGGAGAGTGATAAATCTACTACAGAGAGAGAGAGCGAGGAGAAGAAGCTTTAAATTGATAAAGAGAGAGAGAGAGAGAGAGAGAGAGAGATAGATGAAAAGAAGTTACTATCTCTCTCTCTTACGGGTGTAATCTTTTAAAAGGTCCTCACGGGAACTCAGATTCCAACTCTGACGCTGAGCTGAGTCAGTCCTTTTTGAGTCTCTCTACATGTTAATCTTCTTTACTAATCACCCCATTTAATGGAGGATTACCGAATCATATTCTCTTAACACTTATTCTTTACTTTAGTAGGTTTTACGAATCAAGTTATTAAGTTAATAATTGTTGGTTTATATCAAAATAAATTAATATTTTAATTAATACAGTATTTTCTTAAAACAATAGACAAGGTAAATGTATTTTAAGATCGATAGTAGTAAATAAGTTGTAAAATATAAAATTATAAGTATATAGTAAATCACGTGAATATAAAGAGATGACCTGCATAAATTTTTTGGTCGTGTTCTTTGCTTTGTACTTTCGATTACCAAATATTTGATGGGCTATAAAAACATCTGGTACATTAGTGCCAAAGATTTTTAATATTAATATGTAGATATAGATACTAAGTGTAGGACAATACTAAATATTTACATAATTAAATTATGCGATTATTTTTAGCCAAGTCTCACACATAAGTTTGATGCTCTCATATATTTTGTAACATAAATGTAAAATTTGTCTGATTTATGTCAGAGATTTGCCGTGCACACCAATATTCTTTTTAATCTATTGCCATATTTTATCTATGTATATTTCAGAAAATGATAGCACCTTAATTATAGAATTCCAAGATGCAAACAAGAATGACTCTCTTATTATAACTTCAGAAAATATCTCTCAAATCTTATTATAACTTGAGAAAATATCTCAAAACTCAAGTTTTCAATCTCTAAACTCTTGTAAGTTATGTCACAACTTGACATCTCCTTATATAGAGTTTATTATTTCCCAATCCTATTAAACAATACATTTAGATAACTCCTAAATATATTCTAAGTCCATATCACAATAAGATTAGGTCTCATGTTTATTTCTAAACTTCTTTTGTCTTCAAGTTTAATCCAACATTAATGGTATGAATCTCACATATATCAAAGAAATATTAGTACATACACAATTTAATCTTTCCATAATATTTAGTATCATTTAAACCTAGATTCACTGTATGTTACGAAAAATTGTATATACAACTATGCATAGCACCGGTTGTCTTATATCACAAACTATGCATGATTTTGTGCTAACTAATAATCAAACTAAAATCCTTATATTTAAATTCACACCAAAGTTTTATGTATCAAAACTCGTACATAGTAAGCATCAGCATGGTTTAGTTTAGCTCATAAAGAGTTCATTATTAGTTCTTACATCAACTAAAGTTTGTATGACTTATTTTTGGTTTATCGTCCAAAAGACGTTCAATGAAAATGAAAAAAAAAAATGTGTGCATTTTATTTAATAGAATTTCATATTAATTTGTTTGCAAGTTATAATTTGTTCAAAACATTCAATTGGCGGACGGGCTAGACGATGTCTATTATAACATCCAATCATTTAGAAAAGTACATTAGTAATGCCAAACATAGCATGGTATTTTGGACGATGTACGTAGTAATGCCAAACGTAACATAATGTAATATTTTTTCCGCAAGGTTCAGTTTGAATCTTAAAAAGAAAATTTTCCTTCTAGTTTAAAAATATTCACATATGAACATCTAGAAAACGGTTTGCATATAATGTTTTATACGTTTGATCCATGTATGAAGCACAAAAAATGGCTTGCATATAATGTTTCACGGCAATCCATTATAACAGCCCATCGAAATGATGAGTGTCTATGTTATCATATATCAAAGTCCTTATTGTATGTTGTATGACGTACTATAATGTTTCCTAGAGAAATTAAGTTGGACTGTCTATGTTATCATATAACTAAGTCCTTGTTGTATGTGGTACTATAATGTTTACTAGAGAAATTAAGTTGGACTAACATATTTTGAAATCAATTCTAATGTTGCTACCTCAACAAAATTGAGACGTAACTAAACGATACATCAGCAAGATTGCTGATTCAATTGTAAATATTATAAAATATAAGGTTACTAGGATTACTTGCGATTTGCGCATGATGAATTTATATGAAAATTATTTTCGAAATATTGTATGGAAAAATAAAATTTATATTCTTGATCGAATTAATATTTTTGGCCCTTAACTAATTTTTTTTTAAAAACGGTTTTGTTAATTATATAGTTTGGTTACTTATGAGCTGATCTCATTTTTAAAAATACTTTAGGTCAAAAAATCACTTATCGCATAAGAACCTAACGTTTATGCCGAAGAATCTCAGGCCTAACTATTTGGTTACAATGAATCTATGCCAGCTCGGTTTATTATCATGATTTAGCAATTTAAAAGTTAATTATGGTTATGAGAAGTTTACGTTCACGTGACAATCCTATCTATCTTCAATATTTTTCTCATTTTTTGTCATTTTTCATTTTGGTTATTACTCGATATAAATATTGATTTTTGAGTTTATTCTCATTTCGTTATTTTGTTTTGGTCTGAGATTTAAAAACCGTTTAAGATTTAAAATTATTAAAGAGATACATACTTAGGTTAAGATCTGCGCCTTGTGCAGAATAAATATTTTATATTTATTACATAGCTTATGTTTTTCTGCATATTATGAAATAATAAAATAATAAATATATTTTAAATAACTAAAAAATCAGTTACTATTATGTAATAAATTGGCATGCACATATAAATTAAACGACCGCTCTTGTTTATTCGCAATCATTTTAGAGAAAATAAATCAAAACAATCAATTTTATCTATCGTATATAATATATAATTAAATTTCAATGATATTAACATATATATATATATATATATATATATATATATATGATTTTATGATTATTTGCATATTTGTGTAACTAAATTTTACACCAACAATTTTTTTTTAATGTTGAATGTTTAGTGGTTTCAATAATTTATAATCATTTAAAAAAAACAATGAAGATTTCAAAATTAAAATATTAACTTTCCAATATATGTTCAACGCAGATATCAAAATATAAGTATGTATTTTCATATGATGTATAGTTTAATTTAAACGATATGAAATATATATATATATATATATATACATTAACATAAATACCTATTAAAATAAAATTATTTATTCATATGATTTTATAATCATTGTATCTTATTATAGAAAAACAATTAAACATTGATCACAAATGTTTATGTGAGATTTTTAACAGTTTTAATAATTTATACTCGTTTTGAAAAAATCAAAATACAACATATATAAACAAAATCTAATTTTTTTATTATATGACTATGTAATTGTGTAATTTATTTTAATAATAAATAATTAAACAAAAATGATAGAATGTATATAGATTGTTAGCAAATTTTTATTAATTAAAATCATTAATTGTCATATATATCTTAATCACATTAGGTAATTTCGTAGGTTTTATTTAAGGAAATAATATATAATAATTTCATTTTGATAAATGAATGGTCCATAATGGACATAATATATAATATAACATTCCCTAGCAATTTAATTTTGGACTAACAAAATCCTCAATTGATTTTCAAGCCGCCACGTAAGCAAAATTAGCATTCTAATTACGTAACAACTCAGCATGACATTTTTTTAATTAGTACAAACTACATGTTCTAACTTTTTAAATGTTTCTCTATTAATATATAGGAGATTATTTTTCAAATGATTCTTAATTAATATATATACTAGATCTAGACCCGCAAAACCGCGCAGATTTTTGTTTTCATTTATTTTTATATAAATATTTTGTTTTCAATTTTAAATTGGTATATATTATAATATATGTGTCTATCAATTTTTAAAACATAACAAGTTTAAGGTATATTTTTTTCATTGAATATATTGTTTCAAACTTTCACATGTATTTGTATCTTCTTCTATATATATATTTTTGAATTATTATTTCATTATTAAAATCGTAACTATATATGTAAAGATTAGTAAAATATGGTTTTATTGTAATATTCAAAGATATTATAACATTTCACAAATTTAGAAAGTTTTTTAAAAATTAATTTTTTTGCTTCATAGATTTATATTATCGAGTAAATAATTAAACATTTAGTTTTTGTTTAATTTTTAAAATAAACAATATAGTTTAAAATTTATTTTCATTGGTTTAAGGTAACAAAAATTAATCATTGTTAGATAATATGATTTTTTTATTTTAAAAAAATCTTTATAATTTTAAAAGTTAACATGGACAAATATTTAAATAATTAACATATGGAGGTATATTATTACAACATTAAATTATATCTATTTAATTTATACTATTTTTAAACCAATGAATCATTTATTGTTTAAATCCAATTATTGATAGTCCAATAAAATTTTCTAGTCGACCCAAAATTTAAATGATAAGATTAGAGATTAAATGTAACATGACTTTATAGAAATATGTACAATAGGTTCAATTTTTTAAAAATCACACATGAATCAAAGTTGTGACTTCTGTTTTAATATATAAGATAAAAAATCACAGATGAATCAAAGTTGTGAATTCTGTTTTAATATATAAGATATATATATATATATATATATATGGGATGGTTTAATGTCGTCACTCGTCAAACAAAAAAGATTTACACAAATAAAACTGAAAATAACATTAAAAAAGATGTGAAAAATTAACGTCTTTCAGGACGCTATTGTTTAATTTGTTATACTAATACAGGAGAAAGCCATTCATTTAGTTAAATAACACACCACCAAACACCACACATGTCTATCAGTCTATGTTATGAAGTTTTCGTTTGGTCTTCTTTGTCGAACAACCAAAACTACTAAAAGACGCATACAAATTTTGATAACAAACGAGATTCAATAAGATTCACAAACTGGATCAACAATCTATGTAGTATCTCTCTGATATTCATGAAACAGCTCAAAGTCTATATTGGATTACATATTCTATAATATGACTTGCTCATAAAGAAAAAAAACTACAACTTTTCTATGCACAGATGATAAGCTACTTGGGAAGTCAGTAGGAGGGAATGGCTGCGAAACGGTAACCTTCAGCTCCTCTCCATGAATAGTAAGCTATCCGTGTCTCGTAGAACCCTGTAAGATAGCCACACAGTTGTGATATGTGTCAAATACAAGTCAAAGCCACATCCAGTTTTACTCATATAACATAAACAAAGAGAAGATCATTTTCAACAGTTCTTTTCAATTTTCAATCTCCATATCAACCAACGGAATCCACGCGGGTTTTTAAATCAAAGCACCATGCACTCATAACAAACTACAATGACATTCACTGCTCTTTCCACAGTACTAAAGAAGTATAAATGGCTAAAGAGAACATAGTTTCAACAGAAAATAAGCATAGTTTATCTAAATCACCCAATCTCCACATCAAACAACAGGTTTCAAATCAAACATCATGCAAAGAGTATCCAGCAAGATTAGTAACTCAATAAGCAAAACAAAAAATAATTCTATCCAATTCTTACCAGGTAGGAAAGTAAGGAAGCCAAGGACAAGAAGAGCATAGCCTTGAGAGCTATCCCCTTCCATGTGACCGGTGAAGATGAAAACCGCCAAAAGGAGAAGCAAGCAGCCAAGAAACAGAAGAAACACAGCTAGTGCTATCGATTTCCACGGCACTCTATCAAACGCCTTCGGAGTATAATCAAAACGAGGATCGAAATCTCCCCTTCCACCACCATCTGCATAGTCCTCATCATCATCTCCTGGAAGCTGAGCATACCGTACAATTCTCCTTGACGCCATTCCTAATCCAGTATCACAACACATTAGCATCATTAAAGCAGTCAAAATCACGATTTACAAAACAAAGTAAATGTATATTAGCTTGCTTTTAAGCAACGATGGATCACAGATTCAACAACATCACATTAGAGTAAGCACACAACAACATCCTTAATCAAAAACAGAGTCTAAACAAGCTTAATCAAGATCAGATCTACCACACGAAAAATCAACCGGTTCCGAAATTGAGAAGCTTAACGGCTCAAAAACCTGATAACTACAACTAGTGTGAAGAGAACGGCGTTCCGGAAAACTCACCGGAGCTTAACAATTCCGATGGGTGGAAGTAGGATCCGGATCTACTTTTTGACGAAGCAAAGGTTCTTCGTCTCTACTCCATCGTGCGACGACGCGTTTTGTGAGTTTAAGTATTTACAAGTTAAATCCCTTAACTTTTGCTAAATTACATACGGCACCCTAAATTTATCTTCGTTTTAATCTATTTACTGCGAGGCGGGAAATTTGTAATTAACGGAGATCTGATCCCTAAATAGTTTTTTTAACAATCAATAATAGCTTTTTAGTAATTGCAATTTAAGCCAAAAAGATGATCTCTCTCTGAGTCCTCTCTGAGGCCAAAAGGGAAGAAGATTTTTTTTTAAAGGAAAACTTATTAGCTTCCCTTTTGCGTCATTGCTATCCGTGCCCGGATCCGAAATCTTCGGGTTTCAAAACTATCTTCTTTTCATCGGAGATTAACGACGGGAAGATTCTTCCCCTTTTCTCCTCAGATTAAAAAAAAAAACAACAACAAAGGGAAGATTCTTCCCCTTTATCATGTTTCCTTTTTCCAGGTATAATCTCTCTAATTAGATTCATCAGTTTCGAATCTTGTTTTTGTCGTACATTCTCGTTTGGATCTGTTCTTATTGTAGAGCTACGGATCGATCATGATCTTTACCAGATTCAGCACTTTCATGTTTGTTCCTTCCTAACTTTTGCATGCGATGACAAAAAAAATTGTAAATTATAGTATTTGCTATTGTCTCCTGATCGATGTTGACGTTTATAGTTATATGTTCAAACTATAAGAGCTTGTTAACATCAAAGTTTGTTTCTTTGAGACATCTCTGATTAGGTTTTAATGTAATCGTGTGTGCTTTGTTGTAAAACAACCTGGTGAATCGATCGATGATTACAAATATGTTTTTTACGTTTTTTTAGATTTAGTATAATAATCCAATAATGAGATTTGTTGATGCATGTTGTTGTTCCCCACTTCCTCTTATAATTGTTTTTAATCATCTACACTTTTTTGAGCTGGCTACTACTACTAATATTTTATTAGTTGAAGGATCTTGTATTGACTTGGTATTTGATTTTTTTTCAAAACTTGCTTGGTCCCAATGTTGTTAATAAAGACAGAAAGTGACAACCAGTTTCTGTATGTGAGGAGGGATGTATCTGCTTAGCTCTCTCTCTCTCTTTCCAAAACCTGTGTTTGTTTTTTTTATTGATGCATATATGTTATTAGAAGCATTGGCCTTTTCATGAGTTTTTCTTTCTTTCTTGAAGCAGGATCTAAAGTAAAATTATATAAATAATGGGTGGGTGTGTGTCAACCCATTCAAGAGGGATTAGGCGGCCTCGGCGTAAAGGCCGTCGCAGGTCTTCCAAACATTTTTCTAAAGTATCTGACATTGTTCCTCATGCAAATACTAGAAGGTCTAGTGACGTTGTGAGCCGAGTTTCTTTCGGTGAGTCTTTCTTTTTATCTAGCATTGGTTAGATCATATTGTTTCTCATTTTGTTGATCGCTCGAAATGATCATAGCTGGACAGTAGTAGATTTTTTTTACCTGTAGAATTTCGTTTTGTTGCAGCTACCTCGCAGGATGATGCATGGTTTGACTCTGTCAGTGTTCTAGATTCTGATGACGATGAGGACTTCGTCAGCCTACCTGAAGGTAAATGTCAATCTATATTAATACAGAGAACCAATTTTGCTTATGTAGATATAGATCTAAATCTTTTTGTCTCTCTTTTTTGCCATCTCTCGCCCAGCAGATAACGTATCATCACCGGGTGGTGCGGCCGGCAATATCCCAAATGGTCAAGTAGTTCAATTTGAATCTTCTTCCTGTATTGTGGATGGGAAAGGAAAGTACGAAGAATACCATGAGAGTTACTTGAAGATAGACAAGAGTAAAACCCTGGGCAAAGGTGTTCACAAGGATCCTAGTGGTCTCTCTGTTCTCACCGGAAACAGCAAGAAGAACCTAATGAACCATGCGAGCTTCAAAGGCTTGAAGGAACAGAAACGGAACTCTCAGGAGAAAACCTTGAAATCCAGCCTGAGCAGATTGATGCCAACGGTTAGTTTCAACGACAAGACTCTAAACTCACCCACATCTCAGAAGCGAAAATCTGCTGTTTATCGGCTTTCTTTCAAGAGGAGATCATGCGACGGTGAGGAAGTTACAGAGCAGCGTAAGCTGTTGTACCGTCCGAAGGCGGGTTTCACCATCCCTTGCTCTTCCAGAGAGAAGCAGTCCAGTGGAAGCTGGTGTGAGATACCACCTTCAACTTTTAAACTCCGTGGAGAAACCTATTTCAAGTACACCCTTTCACCACTCTGTTATATGTATCTTTTCTATAGAAACTGTTTGGTCTGTAACTGTTGAGGAATGGTGTTTGCAGAGACAAAAAGAAATCTCCAGCTCCGAATCAGTGTGCATACACTCCTATTGGCGTTGACTTGTTTGTCTGTCCAAAGAAGATTGATCATATCGCCCAACACATCGAGCTTCCAAACATTAAAGCTGAGGCAAAGCTCCCTGCGCTTCTCGTTGTCAACATTCAGGTAACCACCACTGAGATACTAATGCCTACTTCGTTATTGGTTTGTCGCAAACTTTTTGATTGTATCATGTTCATAAGAAGCGTGTAAATGGCTGTTTTGATATGCATATATGTGTAAATGATCCTGACCTTTGCGTTTTGTTGGCAGTTACCAACCTATCCTGCTGCAATGTTCCTTGGAGATAGTGATGGAGAAGGCATGAGCATTGTACTTTACTTTAAATTACAAGAAAATTTCGAAAGGGAAACCTCTCAGCAGTATCAGGACAACATCAAGGTAGCCTTCACAATTATCACATCTCGTGATTGATCGCTTACTTCTTGTTTGTTTGTTCGTCTCCCCTGAAACGAAACAGAAACTTGTGGATGATGAGGTGGAGAAGGTGAAGGGGTTTGCGAAAGACAGCACTGTAGCTTTCCGTGAGAGGCTTAAGATCGTGGCTGGACTTGTTAACCCCGAAGATCTAACTCTAGGCTCGACTGAGAAGAAACTTGTACAGGCTTACAATGAAAAGCCCGTCCTCTCTCGTCCTCAACACAACTTCTTTAAGGTTTTATCACCACACTAACCTCTTAAACACAAAAGAAAAAGTCAGTCTTATCGGCAGTTAATCAAGATTTGCTTTTTTTTTTATTTCTCCACAGGGTCCAAACTACTTTGAGATTGATTTGGATGTCCATCGATTCAGCTACATATCAAGGAAAGGACTTGAAGCATTCAGAGATCGGCTGAAGAATGGAATTCTTGATCTCGGTTTAGCCATCCAGGTAATGATCAAAGCTTCATACAATGTATATGTAAACCGGACTAGGACTAGAGGATCTTTTGTTCTTTGTTATAATACATGATAAACATTTGTTTTCTTTTCATGAAAAACAGGCTCAAAAACCAGAAGAGCTGCCGGAACAAGTCTTGTGTTGTCTGAGGCTGAGCCAGATTGACTTCGTTGACCGTGGTCAAATCCCAATGCTACTAATCCCTGAGGAAGGAGAAACTCTGGTGTAAGCTTTATGATCATCTTGTATACCCTCAACTCCTTTGGATGAAGAAACCAAATAATAAAAGTGTGTTAATTCATCAAAATACTGTATATTTCCAAAATTATGTGAACATCTATATTTCTTTTTTATTTATTTATGCTTTATAACTTATATATAAAAACGTTCATAATCCAAAACTCTTGAAGTCATCTTCTCGAGTTTGGCCTTTCTGTTGTAACTTTGTGTACTCTGTTACCTCAATGATATTATTATGAAATTATCTCTTATGTATCACCTTCTCATAACTTCGAACTTTTAAGAGTTGATATGCCTAAGGGTAAGAGAAGTTAGGTAATATGACAATGAGTCAATGACAATAATCACTTTTTGATGTTTATACACAGAGTCTCAGACAGTACAAGAACATGGTCAACATAGGTTTATACAGACAGTCTCAGACAGTACAAGAACATGGTCAACATAGGAGGAACTCACACTTTGGTCTCAGAAAAATAAGTTGACGAGACAGCCAAACCTTCATGGTCATATGTACGTACGAGTCTCTGTCTTGACACTGACGATTCAAGCCAGCAGAACTCTAGATGGAAAGACTTCAACTCAGAAACACTCTTTGCTACGTTGCAGGGACATCCCATGTACATACCACCTGGTAACAGTGTCATTTGGTATCCTTCCGCGAATGTAACCAAGTTCTTGGACATTTCACCCACCCAGTGCACATTTGTCGTCACGTTTTTCACATCAGATGTCGAGGAAATATCCTGATTGGACATCAAAACCTCTTATGGTAAGAGACATAAGCAAAAAGGCTAGAAAAATGTTGTTGAATATCATATACCTGGACTACTTGACCTTGGTCATTAATGTCAAGAACAGCAACAGTATCGGCTTCGGATAGTGTTGATCCATAGACACCGCTTCGTTTTGTTATTGAACGACCTTTCCAAGTACCAAGAAATGGGGTGATTCTTTCTCCATCATACTGCATCAAAAGAAACAAACATAATTTGAATATAATGCAATCATATAAGGACACTATTGATGCTTTGGTGTGATTACAACTGTTTGTTGAGACAACACATAACCTGAGAGTCGTCGAGAACTGGATGAACGAGATTCTCTAGCCCTCTTTCCTCAAGGAACACAATAAGCATTTCGAGAACACCTTTGGGATCCATGATGTGAAAGGCTCTAGCTCTTCTATCCGTCTGATTAGAATACAAGCAGTTCTCACATACTAAAGCAGGACGCCGAGATGGAAGCTTAAGAAACCTGAAAACAACTTCTTATTTAGTCTACTTACTCATGCCATATGTTTCATAAAGAATACAATAAACCAAACCTTGGTGATTCTTCTTCAGTGTCATCCTCTCCGAGAACGCCTTGCCTTAACGTAGTATCCAACATTCCAGCGGTTTGATACCTCAGTGAAAAGGCTCTCTCCTTGGGGAAGAATCCAATCTGCAGACTACTAATGATGAGAAGAGTCAACAAAGTCAAAATAACTAAATGAAAATCCCTAAGAGACAAAACAAACTCAAAACTTTTTAGCATTATGATTGAGACAACTTAACAACTCTCACCTGCTGATACTTGTCGACAGTGAACATGTTGGTTTCTTTGATTTTGTATTCTACCCACTCAGCTTCCTCTTCCTCTTCATCAGCAACTGAAGTGGCTGATGTTGCCTGCTTTATATATAACCTATGAAGGATACAAGGTGAACAATCATGTAACATCAACATACACTTTCTGAGCTCCAACATCATTTAAAGTTCAGAACTTTGTATAGTTCCCATCAAAGCATAAACATACGATTGGTTAAGGCTGATGAGCTCGTCTTCTCCATATGAACTAGCAGAGAGACGAGTATCAATCTTATGCAACAGGTTCCCATCTCCATCGAATTGCTGCCCAAGCACATAAAAAAAGGAAGAAGCTTTTGTCACACAATCTAGCTAAAACCCAGAATCAAAGTTAGGATTTTGATCATACGTGAAAGGAGCCAGTCCATTTTCCGACGTTGAGGTCGACGAATCCGCGTAAGTTGTCAATGCTCATTGACTCATCGCTCGTTCTTTTGTCGTCTTCTTGGACCGCCATGGACTTGATAGCAATGCTTCTGGTTCCATAGGACGAGCGCAGAGGCGTGTTTGGATTCAGGAGTTTCAACCGTGTGGATGATTTGTTTAGTGGGGAGAAGAGGAGTGAGCAAGTGACCCAAGAAGCAGTAGCCATGGAAACAAAACAGAGAAGAAACAGAGGATCTCGTGGGTCAGTGATTTTATCTTATCAACATTCACACTGCGTGGCGTTTCTAGTCTCTAAAGACAGCGTGTAGTGCTATCACGTTGTCTCGAGACAGCATGGTGTTTGATTGTAGAGCTAAATCTTCTGCAATTAAATTTGCAGTACGTCTCCTATGTGTTTGGTTGCCGTAAAGGAATGCCACAGGTAAACTTAATATCCACTCGTCATTATAAATGTAGGACAACTTAGTACATACACTATAAGCATCCCTTTGATTTTTCACAATTGAGAGAGAATGTACATAAACCACACAGTTTTGTTTTGCAAGTAACCTTGAAAACCAAACATGGAACTATAGTTTAGTTGTGAATTAACCTTTGAGAGATTTGTAAAGCTAAAAAAAAAAAAAAACCAAAAAACACTCCATAAAAAAAAACATACTAGTATACTACTACTACCAAAGCCATTTATTTATCAGTCTAGCCTTCTGAGCAAGTACTCCACTTGAACCTCTTTTGTCAAGGGCATGATCCAATCTCCATACAAGTGGCCGACTAAGATAGGACTGATTTTGTAAACTTGAGATTCATTATTCAGCTCTTCTTCTTCTTTCTCCTTAACGCCCACTTTCACTTCTTGCCCGTATGTTCGTGTTTTCATCTCAACTCTCTTCTTTACCGCTTCCTCAACCGTCGGGAATGTCAGCATATTCATCAACGCATCCTTATCCTGCACAACGACTTAAAAAGTGAGATATGCACATATAGACAAGCAAAAAAAGAGTTGAATGGATATATATACTTGTGCTTTGATGGCAGGCTCATATGCCTCGGGCGAGGCTTGGAACTTGGCCTCTGCAACAAATTTACCGTAATGGATCCTCTTTGAAAGAGACTGCAATGAACATCACCAAAACTACATGAGTACACTTACTTACACAAGAGGCAAGAACATTTATAAAGATCGAACCTTGTTTCTAACAGAAAACGAACCTGAAGGCAGATAGCGTCACAAACAGCTGTTGATCCGTAGTTACCATCATCGCCTTTCTTCACAAGTCTTGGGACAAGGTCTCTGAAGTACATGTTCCATATCTTGTTGTTTATGTTGATCGAATCAGCAGCAAAGTGCAATACCTATCTCAAAAGAAACAAACTTTCAAGTTCTTAGCACCTTTGCTTTGCTGATAAGCCAAGGAAAAAACAAGTAAAGACTCCATCTTTAAGCACCTTTGGGTACTGCAGAGGAGGCAACATAGGCTCTGGTAAATCTTCAGGGAAGAAGGGATGTTCATCAGGGCTCTTGAACCTACCAACCTAATCATCAAGTTTCAATCTTTTTTATCAATAACAATCCACCATGATACCCTTTAAGGATTAGTATTATGTTAACCTTAGCGTGAAGCTTCTCAGTGCCTTTGAGCATGTACTCAACCAACGACCCGTTGAAACCATCCATGTCGAAAGCAGTAGGATCATAAGTATCCGCATTGTAACAGTACTTGGCTCTCTCCAACAGACCAAATATAATGCTGTCCTCTTGTCTGATCAAAGAGTTCCGGATACCTTCCAGAGTTAAGCTCTCGCTTTCATCCACTCGTTTCTTTCCTATCAACGATCTGTCTCATCAACAACACATAAAGGTTTCTACTTTAAGCTAAGTCGAACAATGGGGTTTCGTTAATTTCATCAAAGAAAGAGCCTTTTGAGTTCATACCCAGCGAGAGTCATAACGGCGTGAACAGAGCAGGCTCCGGAGCGTGGCGGTGGCTTCGAGGGAGGAAGAGAACAGCGAACAGAGAAGGGAGCTTTGGGTCTATGGGCGAGGAACACAGTCGCAGGGGAAGAGACAGACGATTTCATCATCGACAATGACGCTTCCATTGATGAGGAGGAAAAAAACAGAGTAGGCGGAGAAAACAGAGGATCTAAATATCAGAGGAAGAGACAGAGAATAATCTGCAGATGATGAAAGAGAGATGTTTTAAGAGCGTTAGGCATTTGGGGGTAGGTTTGTGGTGGGTAAAGGAGAGAGACACTTGCGAAGGAGGAGAGGGTGGAGGAAGTTAGGTTTGTCTTCTGCGAGACTGTGTGCACGTCTTTAGCCCACGCAAAGCCAGCCAACACACACAACTGTTTTTAATACTTTTTTTTTTTGTTATCCATTTTTTATGGTATAGTTTAAATTAGAATTATTTATTTTCTAGTATATCACAAGTTGAAAAAAAATTATAAATAGTCAACTGAATTTAATTCATATGATTATTACTTTATTAGCTAGTAGCTACCCAATAAATAACAATTCTAGTTGGAGAGTTAATCAGGAATTAGTTTTTTTTTTTGTATTTTCTTATTTATTTTATGAAGAAAAATAATATAATGTTATTTATAACTTATTATATGGTACACAAATTATCATAAATTTCAACTTACAGAACCTATAAACTTTAAAGTGAATAAAGCAAATATCTTGTATGTGTATAAGCTAGTTATTTTAGGATATGCAACTTTTATCATCTGAACCAAACTGTCGACTATAAAACGATCTCACATTGACATTTTCTATAAAAATAACTAAGGGAAAATTGTTTTCTAGACCAAAAAAATGATAATTATGTCTCATTAGACTAATCTCATATATTTTATGTCTTATTAGACTAATTATATTTAAAATGACAATAATGCCCTTAAAATTTTAATTTTAAATTCTTAACTACAATTAATAAATAATTATAATATATTTAGAAATATTTAATATTATAATAAAATATATTATTATAATTAAAATAACTAATACCATAAAAAAAAATCACAATCTAAACCTAATCCCCCATACATCGTTGTCTCTGCCTCTTTCTCCCTTCTCTAGTCACACAATATCTTCAAGGCCTGCTTGAAATCACTTATCGCTAAAGATGATGTAGACATCAACGCTCTCGCTAAGTACACACAGGTATTCAGTGGTGCTGATATCACCGAGATTTGCCAGAGGGCTTGCAAATACGCCATCAGAGAAAACATCGAGAAGGTTAGAGATCATTTATCATGCTTGCTAAATCTCTAACCGGAAGTGCAAAAGAGTCTCCTATGGCTAAATTTTAGCTCTTTGGTTTTTGTTTTAGGACATTGAAAAGGAGAAAATATGGATGAAGTATCAGAGATAACAGCTGCACACTTTGAGGAGTCGATGAAGTATGCACACAGAAGTGTGAGTGATGCATACATCAGGAAGTACCAAGCCTTTGCTCAGACGCTGCAGCAGTCTAGAGGGTTTGTTTCCGAGTTCAGGTTCGAGACTTATATTGGTTCAGGTGCAACCACTGGAGTCGCTGATTCTTTTTCCATGTCTGCAGCTTCTGCTGCGGACGATGATGATCTCTACAAATAAGTGATCAAGTTTATCATACTTTGTTATTTAAGTTTTCAGTTGGATTCTCTCTGCTACTTCTAAATACCTTGTGTTTCTTTAAGTTATCAGAATTATGCTGGTGCTTTCAATCAATGTTCTCAGTTGACTCCTCTTGTTCATTCGTACTGACTACTAAGGGAAATCTACAAACTTGAGATCTATGCTAATGTGAAGACTTACAAAAGCATTGGCAGTATCCAGAAGTTAACAAATAGTTTACTTTCGTTGCTATCAATGGTCATTTCACAACAAGCCTTAAGTAAAAAAGATTTGATTATTAAGCCATAGTTTAGAGTAGTAATCATTATGAAAGAGAACATAAACTTTTTAAAGTAACACTATCTTGAACAAAACATAAAAAGTTCAATCTTTAGCATTCAGCGCCTAGTCCACGTGCTCTAGGACGTTTCCAAGCGAACAACGGATTGACTATGCCTTGCGACTCTCTTCCCGGACCCGAGCCATCCACAAAACCCACTCTCGCCATCATCCTCGAACCAAAACCTGTTGTGTGCTGCTCAAAGCTCCCAATCTTTTATCTCTGATCCTTGCTGAGCCAGAGCCACCACCAAATATGGAAAATGAATATTTCCAAATATTTTCTTCCCATATTTTCGGAACTGATTATCCTTATCCGTAGAATATGCATTCTACTATATGTAGAATACATTAACCATGTTTGAACTCGATTTCTACATGTTTTAGATTTATAATAATGTGTAGATTCTGATTTCTACAGATTTTAGATTTATAGTAATGTGTAGATTCCGATATCTACCGATTTTAGAACAGTAGGTTAAGCGCGGAATGTGTATTCCAAATATTTTTAGATTACTATTATTTACGTAGATCATGTATTCTAAACATATTAGATTCAATGAAAAAAAGTAGATTTCATTTTCCACTTCATAAAACGCCATTTCCACTTTCTGTAGAACAAAATCTGAAATTATGATTTAAACATTTTTAGAGCCTGAAAAAAATATCACTAAATCAATATATGTATTTCATCATTAGTTACTATTTTTTCAATTTTTTTTGTTTGTAAAACTATTTATTTTATTTATTTTCAAAAATACTAAAGGGCATTAAAGACAAAAATGGTACAAAATAAGAATCTATATTATAATAGTTGAGTTTTTGCTCACTCCTCAGCGCGTCATGTCAGCATTTTGTGGGCCCCACTTTTAAAAAGTGTGAAAAAATGTCAAAACCATGGCTCGAACCCGGGTTATTGAGATATAAACACCAACATTTATACCACTAAGCTAAATGATACTTTGTACATTGATGGCCGAACCTAATATATATTTATGAAGGTCGAAAACCCTTGCTTCTTCGGCTTCCTCTGAGGGTCGGACCTACAAGTGTATTATGGGTTTTCATTTTTAAATGAGATTCATCACGTTATATGGAAAAAGCTCAAGTTTGCAACAATTATAGTTTTCTCATATTGTAAATTGTTGTCGTTTAACATGAGTTTGAGTTTTTTTCATCACTGTCTCAAACAAGTCTGAGTTACAGAATTGCGCTGTGTGTCTGTTCGTAATCTATTTTTTCACCGGTGAACTCTTCATGTCCCCATCTTAAATCGCTTGATCTTAAATATTCCTGATTTGTAGCCCCTCTGTAAACCATATATGTATGATTCTCATCTTTTATGAACTCAATATGCATCTCCACAAAACTCATTGATTCATCTTAGCTTTAACCATCTTCTAGAAAATGTTTCTCTCTGCCTCTCCAGTTCCTTAAACTGGCGTCTGTCACTCAACTTCCTCCGTTTTTTCAGAGCATAGCCTCTGGCTTCCTCCGTTTTTTGGATTCCCTGAACTTCAAGAAAGACAGGGAGTTTGTGGGAATCACGGTTCTCTTCCTTGATGAAAAGGTAAGTTAATCTTCGATCTATCACACTTATTTAACATAATTATTTTAATTGATTTCCTGATTCTTTATTGAATAATATTATTTGCAGATTCTGTGATTCATGGGTTTACTCCCGTCGGACGGGCTAATCATTACATGCCATCTTTGAAAGCAGATTCTATTGTGAAAGTTGATCGTTTTGAGGTTGTTAGGTGCTCAAGCATGTACAAGATAACTGATCATCAATTCCTCATTCGTTTCATCTCACTAACCATTATTGATGAAGTCATCACGGGTGCTCCTGAGATCAATTTCCAGTCAAGATTATACTGCTCGACAATCTCCAAGTGATTACGAACACAAACCTAGAACTCCCAGGTATTGTATCTGGGTTTATATTATGTTTCGAGATCATAACTGATATTTAAACTCGCAGATGTGGTTGGACAAATCCGTTATGTCCAGGGCTCTGACCTCACCAAAGAAACAACCCGAGTCGTTATTTGTCTCTTCATTGATCTGTAAGAAATAATCAACACATAATTTCCTTTATATTACTATTTATACTGTGCTAACATCAATTATAAAAAATATTTCCTATCCAAGATTTGTGGTCGTCTATTTATCTCCTTAATTATCAATCTAATTATACATAAATCCTTATGTTACAACTTAAAAGAAACCACAATAACTCAAACAATCAAAACACCAAAACACCAAAAACTAGAATCCCAAAAAAGACGAATCATTAATGATCACCTCTCTTTTTGTCTAATCTTACAAATAAACTTCAAAACAAATATACCAAACCAATCAACTCAACTAAAATTCAACGACACATACATTGGTCAGCTAAACAAATACAAACTACACATCCAGCTATTTAACAATTTACAAACTTACTTTCGCAGATGCTTACGAAGAAGACGAAGATGATAACCAAGATCAGTGAAATTACCTAAACAAAAAAAGCAGAGTAAGTTACAAACTCTGATAAATACAACTAACAATGATTTTTGTTTACATATTACCCATCAAATAAAAAAGAAACAAACACAACCACACCAGGAGATACAAGAGACAATCCCAACAGACACAAATGCGATAACAACATCTCCACCTGCTCACTCCTCTTGTCTTATGAAAATAGCTTACATGCTCAATGTCAACAGACCAATATTATTGTCTTCTTATGAAAAATACATATATTCGTTTAAAATCCATTAAAGCTCAATTATTAATTGTCACTCATTTTATAGTTATTTCTACAAGTCTTCATGTATTTGTTTTAAAAGTCCAGTAAAAGCAACAAGTTTAAAAATAAAAAAAAACATATAACCAACATAATAATAATAAAAAAATTATTATTTAATACACACAACTTACACAACTAAACTGGAGAAAAAAATATCCAGAAACAAAAGGTACTCTCAACAACCTTAATATAATTTATGTAATCTCAACAATACAAGTAACAAATTAAAAAGACAAACAAACAATAAGTCTCAGTGACACATCAAGCAACACCACAAACTATATCAATCACATTACTAACACAGTTTAGTTCTTCATGAGTGGAGAACAGTGCATACACAGTTCATCATCACAACTATAATCTTATAACAATAAAAAAATTTGAAAAATAATGATCAACCCACAGCGCAAAATTCACATCTACAATAACCCTAAAAAATATTGAAATGAAACAAGAACTATATCCACAACTCCGTGCTTGCGCGGGGGCATTGCCCCTAGTTAGTCTAATGGGACATAATTAACAATTTTTTTAGCCTAAAAAACAATTTCCCCAATAACTAATAACTTATTGCAAAACAGCACATTCGGGCATAAATCAAAGGTGGATAATCTACTTGATTGATGTACCTTTATTAAAAAACCTTATCCTCTCATGAATTTCCATCTTCAACGGCAAGTTTTGCCGTCTAAAACTCTCCTTCGTTTGGTTTCATACATGTGCATGGCATATTCTATGGCTTAACTTTAACTTAGTTGGATATCTAAAAAAGTATAAAATGTCGGCGTCCTATATTGCGGAGCTTTATTTTATAACTCTCTTTTTTTTGCCTTATTGCTTTAGATTAAGTGGGGATGACAAGTAGGGGATTCGTAGACGTAGAAATGTTGCAAGGGGGGTTAATGGTGAAGGAGCTAAAAATGTTTATGAATCTATAGAAAGAATTGTGAAATACCTCTTTTAAATGCCTCAATGAAAAACTAGCCAAACACAAACCTCAGTCAACCTTTCACCTTTGCCATTTGGCCAACAAGCTCTTGTTGAACTTCATCGTGTGCCCCAACTCAATGGTTACTAGGGTACACAAATAGTTAAGCCATCAGCTTTCCCTGAAGGAGAACAAAACAACATGCACGTATGCTTAGAAGATGCCTACAATGCAATGCTATGCTATACAAGTCAAAAGAAAACTGCAATGGTTTTGAAAAGTTTCATGAACTCCGATAATCTTTAACATTTCAACCAAAAAATAAAACTCCGAAAATCCATTAATATCCTTTTAATGGTCCTTAATTATAGACAAGTTCCCACTGGAGCAAAGGCGTGTAGATGGAGACTCCGTCATGGAGTCTCTCAGCACTTCATATAGAGATGGATAGACTCATTTGAGCTATGTCTTGCCTACGAAATATGCATATTACATCTACTCAATTCGAGATAGAGTACTCCGTTTTGTTCAAGATGATTGAGTATCCTCTCAATTGACTTCCTTTTAGTTCAAAATCAGATTATTATTGTAACTTTAGATTTGTTTTTTTTTCTTTTTGAGAATTTTGGTTTGCATTTAATTTCTTGTACTTATAATATTCATGTGGAGTTGCTTGCTAAAAGCAGTATTCAAGAAAGCGTTACACAATAAACGGATGGTCAATCAAATATCTAACGGCTAAAATGCTTAATCAGATGTTTAGATTTTTTTTTTTTTTTTTTTGCCATCTGAATTAATTTATTGATCACAAATTACAAACTGTTTTATGAAAGAAGGACAAGAATGAAACAGACTCCAATCTTTGACTACGTAAAAGAATAGTTTTAGCTAGTTTATCAGCAACAATATTTCCTTTACGTCCAATATGGTGAAAGATCGTTGATGTAAATTGTTACTTCCATGCTTCTATTGTCGTAAGGAAAAGACGTATTTTAGGAGCACTTGTCTTCTTCAATAATTGTTGACACATATTAAGATTATCACCTTAGAAAATGACGCGACTGTATCCCAGAGACCAAGCACATTGCATTGACCATAAATAATGTTAAATATCATAATTTACAAATATAATTTATCTCATAAGATTATATACTATAATTAATAAACCATAAAATATATATTTATTGTATTTTTATAAATATGTAGCCGGTTTAGAAAATAATCAGTACGAATCTAGACTATCTAGCCTCTAAAGGCATCTCCAATGGTATACAATAATTTTTTCTATATTTTTCACTAAAATAAAATAACTCTATTATAGAGTTGGATTCACTCTACTCACTTTTATTTTTTTTTATAGTAAAATATATAAAAAAAATTATTGTGTACCATTAGAGATGGTCTAAGCAAAATTTATGCTAGTTAAAATTACTGAAGACATATATTATATTTTTACATGTAAGTTACAACTAAATTACTTATTTGAATACTCTTTCTATTATCTACTAAATATATTTTTTTTACATGTATGCTACAACTAAATTAGTTATTCCAGTGACTTTCTATCTACCAAATTTGATTTAGTTTATGAAGGTTGTTGGAAAAAGAAAAAAGTTCCCACTGAATTGTCATTTACATTTGGTTCATCCTAGGTATGATGGTGGTAGGTTAGTGATGATGAAGAACCAACCCCTTTGGGGTCCCTGGCGAGAGACTATAGTCTTAAGAAACTAATCCACCACCGTCACCTTAATGGTAGAGTTTTAATTAAGATTTGTACAAAAATACAAAGATAATATTTTTGTTCAGAACCAAACCTAACGGTTTCATCCATACCTATACACATTGTCATATACATACATACATACATACACACGCACATATTACAGATAAGTAGTATTGGAGAGACAAAGACATATCCAGTTTCTGTAAGAATCATCTTCCCCAAAGCCACCATTGCGCCTCTAAACACAATCAGACCACCATCCCCTCCCCCACGGCCGCTCCTGCAGCCGACATCCATGACGTCGTTACCGGTCCGAGCGCCGTCGCTGGTTTCTTCCCGGAGAATCTTCCAAGAGAAACTCCACGAACTTCCCAGGTGCGCCAATTTAGCCCAAGTGAAGCAGCTTCACGCCCAGATCATTCGGCGGAACCTTCACCAAGACCTAAGCATCGCGCCGAAGCTAATCTCCGCTCTTACTCTCTGCCGTCAATTAACGTTAGCCGTTAGGGTTTTCAATCAAATCGAACAACCAAACGTCCATCTCTGCAATTCAATGATTAGGGCTCACGCTCTCAACTCTCAGCCTTACCAAGCTTTCTCCTTTTTCTTCGATATGCAAAGATTCGGCCTTTACGCTGATAATTTCACGTACCCTTTCCTCCTCAAAGCCTGTTCGGGCCAATCTTGGTTCCCTGTGGTGAAGATGATACACACCCACATCGAAAAATTGGGGCTTTGGTCTGATATCTATGTGCCCAATGCGCTCATCGATTGCTATTCGAGGTGCGGCGGGTTGGGTGTTAAAGCGGCGATGAAGCTGTTTGTGAAGATGGGGGAGAGGGACACTGTGACTTGGAACTCGATGCTTAGTGGGCTTGTGAAGGCAGGGGAGTTGAGGGATGCACGGAAGCTGTTCGATGAAATTCCTCAGAGGGATTTGATTAGCTGGAACACGATGTTGGATGGGTACGCGAGGTGTAGAGATATGAGTGAAGCGTTTGAGCTGTTTAAGGTGATGCCTGAGAGGAGTACTGTATCTTGGTCGACGTTGGTGATGGGGTATAGCAAAGCTGGGGACATGGAAATGGCGAGGATTATGTTTGATAACATGCCGGTTAAGAATGTGGTCACGTGGACTATTATCATTGCTGGATATGCGGAGAAGGGGCTTGTAAAGGAAGCTGATGAATTAGTCGACGAGATGGTGAATGCAGGACTGAGATTTGATGCTGCAGCTGCTATTAGTATCTTGGCTGCTTGCGCTGAGTCTGGTTTGATCAGTTTAGGGATGAGGGTTCACTCCATGATAAGAATGTCTAACCTCAGTTCTAATGCTCATGTGCTAAATGCGCTACTTGATATGTATGCGAAATGTGGGAGCATAGAAAAAGCGTTTGATGTGTTTAACAACATGCCCAAGAAGGACCTTGTCTCTTGGAACACTATGCTTCAGGGTCTAGGCGTTCATGGCCACGGAAAGGAAGCGCTTGAGATTTTTTCGAGAATGGGAAAGGAAGGAGTTCGGCCGGATAAAGTCACATTCATTGCTGTTTTGTGTTCCTGTAATCACGCAGGTCTCGTCGATGAAGGCATAGATTACTTCTACTCGATGGAGAAAGGGTATGGACTCGTCCCAGAAATTGAACACTACGGTTGTCTTGTTGACCTGTTAGGTCGAGGTGGGAGGTTAAAGGAAGCCATCAAGGTCGTCCAAACAATGCCTATGGAACCAAACGTTGTGATTTTCGGTGCTCTTCTTGGAGCGTGCAGGATGCATAACGAGGTGGACATTGCTAAAGAAGTCCTGGATCGTCTGGTTAGATTAGACCCTTCTGATCCGGGGAACTACTCGCTGCTGTCAAATATTTACGCAGCAGCAGAAGATTGGAAAGGGGTTGCTAACATAAGGTCAAAGATGAAGAGTATGGGAGTAGAGAAACCATCTGGAGCTAGCTCGGTTCGTTTGGAAGATGGGATACACGAATTCACAGTGTTTGACAAATCACACCCAGATTCTGATCAAATATACCAGGTGCTTGGTAGTCTAATCGAACCTCCAGATACCGGCGAGCTGGTTGCTGCTGGATAACCTCTGCTTAGTTTATTGTTTGTGATACAACAATTTGGTCAAAGTTAAGGCCATATATTTTGTAGTTCATTTTCCAAAGGAACACAAAGATGGTTTTAATCCTTGTAATCCACAAAACTAGATGAGTTGGGGGTGATGTATATACAGCATGATTTATTAATAATCTTGAGATGGATTTGATTTTGCAATACTAACTCTTAACTCCAGAGATGGAGGTTCTGCGTCTTAGTCCCACAACAGGTTCTTGTCGTCAACCAAGAAGATGGTTATAACCAAGAGAATATCAAACAATAGACGTTCAACTCCCATGGAACCTCGCTGTGAGTATTAGTAATAGTCGCAATAAAACTTATGGTTAGGTGCTGCGTAGAACTTGAATTGTAAAAGGCTAATGACAATTCCATTGATGATCAGTATAGACGTCAGTAACGATGACGTATTTTGGTGATGTTGTTACCTTAGCACGAAACTAAGTAGTTGATTGATCCTTTGCAACTTTCTGGAAAAAAAGATTAAACAAAACTTATGGTTAGGTGGTTCCCTAGAACTTGAACAGGTAACAGCTAATGACAATTCAAACTGATGATCGCTGTTGTATGACGTTCATACGATGACGTGTTGCCGGTGATGTGTTTTCCTTAGACAAGCTATGTAGTTGTTGGACTTGATGTTTAAATAGTCATATTTGAACAAGCCCGTGAGGTTTTTTTTTATCACAACAATCAATGTCTAAATGATTTTGAGTTGATCTTAAATCTTCTTTTTTTAATGATTTCTATCGAAAATAGTAATGCAATAATGGAGAAAACAGGACCACTGATAGTGCCCTTTATTGATTTGTACTCAAATCCGCTATTGTTTATGTGGTTGTAGCTTGACTTTTGGATGTACAAACAAAAGTCTTTAGACTCGTAAGTTTATTAACTTTTCACTTCTGCAAACACATTTTATGATTGATCCAAGATTTTGACATATGAAAAATCACCTTTCTAGGTGTTTTAGATCATTAATCTTCTAGTAGGTTCGGTATAATAATTGTATGTTTTTTTTTTATCTTTTCCACAGTAGTGGGTAAGTAACTGCAATGATGATGAGTGGCCACTAGCCCTCTACACATCATATTTAAATAAAAAAGTTTGATAAAAAGATTTTGTTTCTTATCCAATATCCAAAGGCATATGCAAATGTAGACCTTTAAATACAAGCAACACCTTATAAGGTTAAAGCATATCCATTTGCCCATACCTCTCTGACTAGGATCCTCAGAACCAAACACTTCAGCTTTGGCTCTCATCTGTTCACTATCTTATATTGTCGACGTTACTTTATGCTCTGTCTAAAGTGAATTGAGTCAGAGAACAAAGAGAAAGAGAGAGTAAACATGGATGCTTGTTTTCTTACCTCAAGATCAATCTCTGGTGTCAAAGAGCTTGTCCCGTTCATCAAACCCAGAATCTTTTCTTGCCCCAAGAGAAGTTCTTGCCAGTTTCTCACCAGGAAGTTTGCTTCTCCGTTCTTTGTAAATTGTAAGTAATATACTTTTCATGGCCATGTTCATCTACGAGGATTGTATTATTCATAAGCATGGCCTTGGTATATTACTTGTAGCTGTTTCAAGTCTGACGAAAGCCTTTTTTTGGTTGAATAGGTTCTCTTTCGGATTCATGGAAGCCACTGGACGATGATTGCGTCAACAACTCGACAGCAGATGCTGACTGGAGAGAGTTCAGGGCAAGGCTGGTAGCTGGAGAGCAAGCTGCAACCTCTGAGAAGGACTCGTCCTCCTCGTGGTCTAACCCTGACATGGTGGTTGACTATACGTCATCATCGTCCACACTGATCACAGTTGGAAACAAATGGGCACACAAGATCCACGAGCCAGAGCCAGGGTGTCTCCTAATCGCCACAGAGAAGCTAGATGGAGTCCACATCTTCGAAAAGACGGTGATCCTCATCCTCTCCGTTGGACCCTCAGGTCCTATAGGAGTCATCCTCAACCGTCCATCGCTTATGTCCATCAAGGAGACTAAATCAACGGTATTAGACGTGGCGGGAACGTTTTCAGACAAGAGGCTCTTCTTTGGTGGACCTTTAGAAGAAGGGCTGTTCCTGGTGAGTCCGAGGAGCGGCGGGGACAACGAGGTTGCGAAGAGCGGAGTGTTCAGACAAGTGACGAGAGGATTGTACTACGGGACGAGAGAGAGTGTGGGATTGGCTGCAGAGATGGTGAAGAGGAAGCTGGTGGGAAGAAGTGAGCTAAGATTCTTTGATGGGTATTGTGGTTGGGAGAAGGAGCAGCTGAAAGCAGAGATCTTGGGAGGGTACTGGACTGTGGCTGCTTGTAGCTCGAGTGTTGTTGAGCTTGGTTCTGCTGTTCAGACTCATGGTCTTTGGGATGAGGTTTTGGGGCTTATTGGTCCTCAAACTGGCTCTGTCATCTAAACTCTAGTTTCTGTAATGGTTTGTGTTTACTAATGGTTTATATCAGCGAGTCATGACTATTGTGTAATCAATGTATGTATGTATGTGTTCAGGATTCATCACTAATTTATGAATATGAGTGTTTCTAATGTTTTTAAAAATCGGTGATAGCCTAAACGATTTTTTTTAAATCTGATTTAAGCAGCTCGAATCGGTCTATAAGCTGTTTTAAAATTTTTAAAATATCTTATATAACATATAATAAATAAATAAATAATTCCTTAACGTATAGTTTTCGCATAGATTTTGTAATAATTCGCCTAGTTGTTAGACTTTTACAAAGCACATAATTTTACCGCTTTGAACATTATAGCCTGAGTTACTTTTGAAAAACTTAATAGAGAATGACGTTAATACATAGCATGAGTTACTTTTGAACAACTTAATTGTTTTCTTCCGTTTGTTACTTCTTGTTTCTCAGCCTATAAATTATAACCTTGTGATCATATCATATACAAACCATTCAAGAATCTTAAAAGAGAAAAAAAAAAGGAAAGATATAAACTTTATATAATCAAAGAGAGAGAGAGAGAGATGGAACACACATCAAGAGCATTAGTCCTAGCTTTAGCTCTATGCCTTGCCGTTCTGATCACTCCAGGAGCGGCTCATGACCAACCACCACGATCAGAATCTCCACCTAGCTTTCCCATCGACTTAGAGAAGTGCTGGTCATCTCTCTTCAACGTCCATGGATGTGTACTGGAACTCTTCCAGTCGGTTTTCTCAGGCAAGTTTGGACACGTTGGAACCGCGTGCTGCAAGGCGTTTTCGACCATAGATGCTAACTGCTGGCCTCACATGTTCCCATTGAACCCCTTCTTCCCACCTCTTCTTAAAGACAATTGTGCTAACCTTGTTCCAAACTTACCCTAATCATAAGTGAGAGTGAAGTGGACCATTTGTTTGTTTATTTTTAGAAAAGTTATGGAATCACTGTTCTATTAATTGTTCCCCACAAGTCTTATTAAATATCATATCTAATAAAAATGAATTTCTTACCAAGTTCATAGACATTGTTGCCTTTGGTTACACGCAAAAGGTTTGGCAATCTAATATTGTTGAGTAGTCTTTGATTAATCTAATTCTAATCTATCATACCACACCATTGGTCTGTATGAAAAATCATTCAAATTATCTTTGGATGGAAACGGCGTCGTTTTTCAAAAAAAAAAAGCATCGAGCATCTTCTTCTTCTTCTTCAACGTGCGAAACAAAAAGCTCACTTTGCGAAATCCCATAGAGAGAGAAAGCTTGAATCTTTCGCGGCGCAGAATCATCCCCTGGAAGAGAATCGGTACGATCTTTATCTCCTTTTCAATTTATATTATCTTGATATTGGGTTCTTGCCTGTTGAATGTTGAATCTGAATAGAGTTTAGATTTAGCTCAAAAGATGAAGAAAGGATCGAGCTTTTAAGATCTAATACAAAACAGCTTCAAATGCTATCGATTCTAACCATAAAAATCGATTCTTTCTTTTTTCACAAATGTTTATGCATTAATATTGTTTCAGTATGCATTTTCGGAGGCCTACTCTCTTCCTCCACCATGGGAGCTTCATGAAGGTCGAAGTTGAGTATCAGTAGAATCAGTTTCCTGGCTTTTATCTGATACTAGAAAATGTGGAATCTAGCGTCGAGTTATCTCACAGGACCGAGAAACGAAGCAAGAAGACCACCACCAGTCCATGCTACTCATGTAGACTGTTCAGATGACGATGCCTCATCAGTAGGCAGCAAAGAAGAAGGTCTCGAGTGTCCTATCTGCTGGGAATCATTCAACATTGTCGAAAACGTTCCTTACGTCCTATGGTGCGGCCACACGATGTGCAAAAACTGCATTTTGGGACTTCAGTGGGCTATTGTGAAACTACCTACACACCCTGTTCAGCTCCCTCTCTTCATTTCGTGTCCTTGGTGCAACCTTCTGTCCTTCCGTCTCGTCTTCAGAGGAACCCTTAGGTTCCCTCGTAAGAACTACTTTGTGCTGTGGATGGTCGAAAGGATGAATGGCGAGAGACGCAGTTCGCGGGGGAGAGATCAAACCGATACAAGGGAGCAGCCACCACCTGCTTGTCTCCACCATCGCGGCGGCCATCACCGCGCTCAACCTGAACCATCAGGCTCAGTTAATAATGATCATCGTGTTCCGAGGGACAACATACAAACTTCGCTGAGGAAGTCTCTGGTGTTCTTTGTCCAGTTGACAGCAAAGTTTCCCTTGGTTGTTATCTTTCTGCTGATTATACTCTATGCGATACCAACAAGTGCAGCCATATTGGCTATGTACATTCTAGTCACTCTCTTGCTGGCTCTACCGTCGTTTCTCATCCTCTACTTCGCTTATCCTTGTCTTGACTGGCTTGTCAGGGAGATTGTTACATGAAGTAAGTGTTTCTATTTATTCGACGACTTTTCTTCAACGAGTTAGTCCTAAAGACCAGCCTCTATGTAAGTATATGATGATTTGGTGATTGGTAATTACCAGTCTTTCTTTATCTATATATGTAGATGTAGTTTTTGGTTTGCATTGTTGCTCTATGGGAGTTGGAAACAACAGAACATGTCCATCCATGTGTTGTAAGGGCTGTTCTTGTAGGATTTTAATAGTATTTGTAATATTTGAGTATCTGCCTTCTGGCTGATAAGATTTGTGTGTGAAATGCTCGTCACTACACGAGCTAATGCGAATGTCAAAACCCAAAACTACTTCTTAGGCATTAGATGAGAGCAAGATTCTTCTTCTCTTCAGAAGCTTCAGCCATCACTTCATCTGAAAGAAGCCAATTAGTATTGAGTACACACACATTGAACTAACAAAACTCGCAAGCAGAGTTCCCAAAGAGACCAAGAACACTGTGTATACAATGTATATGTAGTAACTTTCTTCTCAAGACTTTCATCCGATCAACATTGTTACCTGGTGGGGCAGCTCATTTCTCATAAAAGTGAAGCCTTTACTTGTCTATGCTATGAGATCTTAACACTAGAACTCCTTTGTTCACAAAGTGATCTGACACTATAGTCTATTTTAGATAGAAAATAGACTATTTATGAGTTTAGTATTAGTGAGACGTATATGTCGAAGACCGTGCACATCGAAGATACATAACATACAAAAACAGATGATACGTTTGAAGACCGTGCACATCGAAGGTACATAACATACAAAAACAGATGATAGGTTTGAAAAGTTCTCACTTCTCAGAGTCCATTATTAAGAGCCACGAAACTGTTTACTATTATTTGGAGCTTGATCCACTAAACTCTCAATGGTCATTGGACAAATGATTCTAAAAATAGAACACTAAACATAACTATAAAAACACACAAAAGAACTCTATTACCAATCCATTCATTCTTCAAACTTACTCCTTCATTTTAAACCAAAACAAAACAAAAAAGAATACAAAATATAAAACCATAAACAACATAAAACAATGGCAAGAGTTCAGTTATTATTATTATGTTTCACCATTCTCTTTGCATCAGTGACCTTTATGGAACATGTTTCAAGTGCCACCACCGCCACCACCACCTCTAGCACAACAGTGGCAGAACTGGAGGCTGAGACATCCAAAGAAGTCATGGAGTTCATAATGAAACTCGAGAAGAAGTGTCCGCCAAAAGAGGAATACAAGTCTTTCTTCGAGAAACTAAAGGCTACAATGGTAGCCTCCGCAAAGGTCACTCAAGAAAAGAAGAAAGGTTTCTTCTCTGCTGCAGCTGGAAAAATATCCGACGCAGTGTCTTTCATTGGTTCAAAGTTTACTGGCAAGTCAGCTGAGGTAAAACTCTCTTTGAAAACTCTTTTATGTAACCAAAGTCTATCATCTTCTTATTCATGTTCTTGTGGCATGTCTATAGGTGAAGAAATCGATGGAGACCTACCAACAAGAGGTGGCCAAGTCACTGCAAGAGTTAGAAGCCATCCACAAGAAAATCATTGAAGCAAACCAAGGCAAGGTAGAGGGGTCAGTGGCGGTGACAGCAGAACAAAAAACTGAGATTAAACAAACGATCACCAGATGGGAGACAGTCACCACTCAATTCGTGGAGACTGCTATCCAGACCGAGGCGGCTTCAAATACTACAGTTGGTGTAGACAAAGTCAAGCTACCTTGAGCTCTTTCAGAGACTTATCCACTACATTCGTTTTGCCACTATACATATATATTATTATAATCAAAGGCTAGCTAATAATTTAGAGATTTTTGTGTTGGTTGAAATAAAACCAAGATTGGTATAGGCCAATCATATAGATCTATGGATCTACCTATTTAAGTAAGTTAAGATAGACTGTAACCGCTCTGTATAAGTGAGTGATTCCTAAGTAAAAATAATTTTAAAATAAAGTTCTAATAGCATAACATGAGAAGAATGTCTAAAGATTTTGTTTTCTTTCACTCTTAAAATAAGTTCTAATAGATCCTTGACTGACACTGCACTAGCAAAATCTAGTTGTGTTCTGTCTTAGTTTGCGTGTTCCTCTTCAACCACAGCAAAGTCAAGCCCAGAGATCTTCATTGGTCCAATGTTAACTGCAAGAATCACACAATCATTCAGATTGTGTTGATCCAACAAAGCAAAGAAACTATAATGTAATGAGATGGTAACAAGGAGAAGAATGTTGGTTATACGTACTGACAGCATCAAGTCCAGATAATTTGGGCATGAACTGTCTGATGTGGTCCTCTGCTGCTTTATCTGCCTTCAGTGTCTCACACTCGAAAGAAACAGATACTTTCTTCTTCCTGTGTTTTTGTTCGACTAGTCCTATCACATCTTCCTCCCAGCTTTTTAAAGACAAAAGTGATAAACATAGAGCTCAGTTATATTTTATTTAGCAGAGGACAGTAACAGAATCACAGAGAAAGGCGTTTTATATTCAACTTAATTTTGACTTTACCCGTGAGCATGCTCGACATTATTAATTCGAGCAGCATCGTGACCTTTGCACTCAACTACAACTGTTTGTTCCTTTTTACTCTTTTATTTCATGAAATATCACAAGAAGCTCAATACAAACTGTGTTAAAGGGTTTAGAAGTAGTGATAAAGTCATACGTTGTAGTCAATGATGGTGAGCTTGATCAACCGATAATCCTAACCGCGGCTGCACTCAGTCTCACAAGCCAGTTCTTTGGAAATAGAAAGAAGACATCAATCATACAAACATAACGCAGAAACGTGCAATAGTAAGAAGATTCCAAGGCATATTTTAGATCACCTCCTTTGACGCTCCTAAGCTAATTTATATCATGTTCAACCAATCCTAGTATCAAATGATCTTAACAGTACATGATTAAGTCTTAGTTTGCTAAGCGGCTTAATTGTTAACAAACTCATTTAGTCATTTACATGCTTCAGGACCAAACCATTTTGATCAAACCGAAGCTAAATGGATAACTGGATATACGAGAACACATTTTGTAATTGCAAAAAAAAGACCCACCAAACAAAAAGACCATTTTGTGCACACTAAAAAAGAAAGACCATTAAAAGAGAGAAAGTGAGAGAGTACCAGTGCCATGGAGGCCATAGCAGACGGAGAGAGGCGTGTGAATGAAATGGCCAGAGATGGAACCACATGGCAATAAAGCTATTGATGCTACTCCTTCCTTCTTCTCTATCTCTCCTTCTCTTTCCTCATCTGCAACCACACCTTCACAAATTCAATCAAACAACACACGGAACACAATTGCGAAAATTAAAGTCAGAAGCTTTTGGGATGTTTTAACTTTTAAGCTTCAGCTACTTTATACGGCTGCGTTTTTGAGGTCTTCACACGACGTCGTTTTGGCGTGGATCGTTTTGTCTTTTCAAAAGGCTTCTCTGTTGGTATCTTCTCCCTCATCCTAGTCTCAACACTCCTCCGCAGAGGGGTGAAAACAGGCTTATTTGATTCATCAATTCGACTGAAAAAAATCGGGTTTTGATTTGGTGTCATGCTTATGGTACTACAGATCATTACGCAGCTGAGCTTCTTTGGTTAAGTAAGTACTTAAAGTCTGAATCTTTCACTAAACTTCTCAGCTTGTTCGTATGTTACGCCTTAGATTTACTTTATAAGAGTATGCTCTCTATGTGTTAAAACTGGAGGTTTTGGTGTTCGTAGTTATCTCCGGTCCGGTAAAATCATGGGTGATGTCTGGCTGAGTCCTGTCTCCATCACTTGTACATCGAATCAATTAGACTATGGTTGTTATCCCGTCAAGAAGAGCTGTTGTCATTGGTCTTTGTGTCACTCGTTGGACTTGGCATTGACCATGAAGCTGAAACGGAGGCGTCTAGCTTATGGTAATGTAAAAATGGAGTCTTTTTCATCAGGAACAAAGAGAATATGTTTCAGTAAGGTGAGTAGTGCGCTAGAAAGATCTTCCAACGGTGAAACCATGGCTTTGGATTTTGAATCTGGATTGAAAGAAAATCTTTCCGGTTTGTTTGTAGAAGATGAGGTAGAAGAGAAGCCTGAAGTAGATAAGAGTAGGATACATTTCTTAGAAGAGAGGGACGAGGAGATGTTATCAAAGAGACTTCTGAAACTCAGCAGGTTAGACAAAGTCAGAAGCGCATCAGAGCTGTTTGATTCCATGAGGCTTTCAGGTTTACAACCCAACCCCCGCGCTTGCAACTCTCTTCTCTCGTGCCTCTTGAGGAGTGGAAACCTTCCTAAACTCTTCACCGTCTTTGACTTCATGAGAACAAAGGACAACCTCACAGGCCACACGTACAGCTTGCTGTTGAAAGCTGTCTCAGAGCTCAAGGGTTGCGACTCTGCGCTAAGAACGTTTAGAGAGCTAGAAAAGGACCCCAAACACAAGAGCCACTTCGACGTTGTCCTATACAACACCGTGGTTTCTCTATCTGGACGGGTGAACAACGTGCAAGAGACAGAGAGGGTATGGAGAGCTATGCAAAGCGATGGTCTAATTGGAACCGAGGTTACATACTCTCTGCTCGTTAGCATCTTTGTCCGGTGCGGGAGAACCGAGCTGGCTCTCGATGCGTACGACGAGATGATCAGCAACAACGTATCTCCTAGAGAGGACGCAATGCAAGCGATGATAAGCGCGTGTACAAAGGAAGAGAGATGGAGCTTGGCGTTGAAGATCTTTCGGAGCATGTTAAAGAAAGGGATGAAGCCTAATCTAGTAGCGTGCAACGCACTGATCAACTCGTTAGCAAAGGCTGGGAAAGTGGGATTGGTGTTTAAGGTTTACAGCGTTGTTGTAAAGTCTTTAGGGCATAAACCTGATGAGTACACTTGGAACGCGTTGCTCACGGGTTTGTACAAAGCGAACCGGTACGATGATGTTCTCCAGCTGTTTGATATGGTGAGAAGCGAGAGGCTGTGTTGTGTGAATGAGTATTTGTACAACACGGCTTTGGTGTCTTGTCAGAAGCTTGGTTCTTGGGAGAAAGCTGTGAAGCTTTTGTATGAGATGGAAGGTTCCGGGGTAACAGTTTCGACTTCGTCTTATAATCTGGTGATAAGCGCTTGCGAGAAGTCAAGACAGTCGAAAGTCGCGTTGCGAGTGTATGAGCACATGGTGATAAGGGGTTGTGAGCCGGACACGTTTACGTATCTGTCGCTTATAAGGAGTTGCGTTTGGGGTTCACTGTGGGGAGAGGTTAAAGATATACTAAAGGTAATAAGTTTTGTGACTCAAATGTGCATTATTAGAAGTAGTCATGGGCATTTGGTGTATCGGTTTGGTTTGGGTTCTTCAAATATTGGGTGATTAGGGAGGGGCTAAAGGATCCAATTACGACTTTGACCTGTTTGGGTAGTTCTGATAGTAAAATTAGGAACCGGAAAATACTAGGAAAAAAATTTGGTTACCATTTGGTTTTTGTTTCGGTTCAGTTATTTCGGGAATTCGAATACGTAAATTACCTTGGTTCTGGTTTGGTTCGAATATAGAAATATAGGAACCGTTTAAATATTTGAAGGTTTCGGTCTGTTTCAGTTTTATGTATTTCGGTTCGGTTCCGGTTTTTTTTTGGTCATGCCTAGTTAGAATAGATTTTGATTTAATGTTTGTTTGTTTCTTGAACAGAAGGTGGAACCAGATGTGTCGCTTTACAACGCTGCTATACATGGAATGTGTTTAAGACGTGAGTTCAAGTTAGCAAAGGAGCTGTATGTGGAAATGAGAGAGGTGGGTCTAGAACCGGATGGTAAGACTCGAGCTATGATGCTACAGAACTTGAAGAGACATTAAAAAGTTTAATGTGTAAAAAAAAAAGGGTTTAATGTGAGATACTGTTTTTTGTCTACTCAATTGTTGACCAGTATCATAATCTAAGACAAAGATACTTGTTATTACTTTCGTGAATGATCCAAACTCATTTATTACAAGCGCTCTTGAGATTCTTTAACTCAACTCTTGTCCTTTTCTCCTCTCTCATCTTCTGAAATTCACATGGTGACTGAATCCGAAGTTACAGTAATACCCTCATCCCTCGATGTGCAAAAGTTAAATGTTATGAAGCTCGTAAAACAGAGAGCCTCGTGTTCCTCGTACCCAATCCTCACCACCACAGGCCCACAGACTCTCTGATAAAGCAGAATTTCCCGCCAAAAAACAAAACATGCTTCTTACCACTCACCTCTCTTCACCTCCTCTGTGTTCTGTATACACTCAGCCCCACAAAAGAGAAGAGAGAAAGAAAAAAGAGACCAAAGATGAATAGCTCGTCGAAGGTGATAATGGCGGCCACTATGGTTATGGTAGTGAGCTTGGTAATGGTTCTAAGCTTAGTGTTAGTACTACTAGCCGAACTCTACTGCTCTCTCTTACTCGGCCGCCGCCGCCGCCGTAATCACTCCCTCACCCTCCCCACCACCACAATCACCGCCGCTGCAAACACCACAAGTCTCGCTCAAGCCATTTCAACATGCAACGACCCTTCACCATCTAACACCAATCCTCTAACCACAGGCGGCCTTCAAACTCCAAACCCTTTTCTCACAACCAACAAAACCTACCTTCATCATGAGTCTTCATCCTTACCAGCTTCCCCTGCACCCGTTGATAACTTCATCTACATATCCAACCCAATGTACTCGAACGACGCTACAAGTAAACCAACCACGCCTTTCGAGACCCCTGAGTCTTCACCGTCCAGGCTCGAGACCGGAGACTCCTCTTCTTCTTCTTCCGGCGAGGAAGAAAACGATGTAACGCCGACGTTGACTCCAATGAAGGATCTTCCTGAAAAGGCATGCTCTGTTTCTCTACAAGACAATGCGAGGTCGTTGGAGAGTTCAGCTAGTGAATCCAACAACGAGAAGGACAAAGACGGTGGCTTGTCTACGTCGTCTGGTTCGCCGTCGTATACTTCTCCGTCGTGGTAGTGTGTTTGTTTATTAGTTTAATTAATGAGATAATTCATGTTTGTTTTTTTTTATAATTGAAATTTTTGGACTTTGTCTTGGAATGTGTATGACATATTATGGCGCGACGACCCAAGCCACGCTTGTTTTTACCAGAGTTTCTTTCTTATGTCGTTTTCTGTGTTCTGTAAGACAACCAAAAAGAAAAACAGTTTTTAATCAATAACTCGAAAGCAAGATAAAGCTGTAAACTTTATCTTATTTTAAGCTTTATTCTATGGTGACAATTCTTGGTGAAACAATATATGCTGAGGTGTATTCGGATTTAGATTAATGGAAAGTTGTTTGTTGAATCAAGAACAAAAGAAACAAAGAGAAAAGTCAAAATTGAATTTGAGTGATTCACTTATTCTTTTTATTGACTGCTCATTGGTCCTATACATTGCACATAACCTTCATATTATTGATGGATGTTGATGATTCTCTATGGTTCAGTGACTAAAAGCATCTCTAAATGTATATTTCTATATTTTCTTCCTGCATATAAATTTCTGTTATAGAATTGAATTTACTCTATTGTATGATTCTAAGGTAGATTTTTTCTATTTTAGAAGAAAATACTAATGATTACTACTTTTTGTTTCTATGTAAAGAGATTAGCATTTTTTCAATATTTTCATTTGACAATACATCAACTATATTATAAAAGCATACATTAGAATAAATCCACTTATATAATAGATTTTTCCTATTTTTTTAAAAAAATATAGTGATGAAAATATGAGAAAACGACCATTTCATATCCAATATATCGCAATATGTATCAATTCATACCCGACTTATACCACCGTACGAAAACATACTTGAACTTTCAAAACTTTAAATAACATACATGTTGTTTATTTTTTTGGCGAAATCATACACCAGTCGACACATCAGCTACTACGTCATTTAATTTTGCCAACGAGAATGCCACATGTACAATTTTTTTATAAAAAATAATTTTTTTAGAAAATGTAAAATTATATAAATTTATATTATTTAGTTAAATTAACAAAAATTAATTAAATAATAAAATATTAATCTTATACAAGCAATATATTTGTAAATTTTTATGATCCTATCACAATACCATCCTTATAAGATTTATATATGTGTTGTAATGATTTAAATGCAATGCTATTGGTTCTTCATAAGTATATATTCTTATATGATTTTCTTAGAAATTTTATATTTTACTTCGGGTTATCCGAACTGATCCGATATAACCCAAATCTGAATGATAGATATATGGTTAATTTATGGTTTCTAAGATGTGATAGAAAATCAATCCAAGCCCGATGTGTTATATCCGATCCCGATCAAAACTTACAAAAAATACGAGTATGGGTCGTAAGACGTGTTACAAAATATAACCAAAATCCGAAAACTCGATATGAACCTAACGGGTACCCGAACGCTACATTTAAAGAATTTATGATGTAAATTGATTATATAAGATTTACGAATATATCTCTCATATAAGATTAAAATTTATTATTTAATTAATTTGTTAATTTTACTAAATATACAAATTTATAAAGGGAAATTTTCAAAATTAGCACATTAATAGTACTACTTTTCATGTTTACACTAACCACTTTTTTTTTAATTGAGGGTAAAAAGACATTTATAACTCTAGGGTTAACTAATCTAGACTTAGGGTTTAGAGTTGAGGGTATCGGGTTTTTGGAATGTGAAATTTAGGATTCTAATAAATATATAAATAAAATTATAAAAAAAATCTAGAAAATAGTTTCAAACATAATTTTTGATTTTCAAAATTAAATTTTCAAATTAAAAAATTCAAAAAAAAATTATAAAAAAGTTTGAATTTGAAAAAGTATAATTCGAAAACATAAATTTTGTTTTTATTTAAATATTTATATATTATATATATAGAAACCAAGGGTATAAGAGTCTTTTGTCATTCAATGAAGAATGTATATTTGAAAATATTCATTTAATGGTGGTAAAGATGAATAATGGCACCTTGAAAGTGGTAAACATATAATTTCCCCATTTATAAATTTTTCATTTTCTAAAAAAATATTTTTATCAAACGACTATTTTGGTTATTTTTTTGGAAAAAATTTTTATATGTGGCATCCTCGTTAGTAAAATTAAATGACTTAGCATCTACGTTAGCAAAATTAGATGACATGAGGACGACCGGTGTATGATTTCTCCAAAAGATAAATAACATGTATGTTATTTGAAAATTTGGAATGTTTAGGTATGTTTTTGCACGTTGGTATAAATCGGATATGAACTGAACATATTTCGATATATTGGATATGAAATGACCGTTTTAGAAGTGGATTGAAGATGATCTAATACCAAAAAATGGTTTGTGGAACATTCTATAGTTTAGTAGTTTGATTAGAAATTTTTATTTACAACAGAAAATCTTAAGTTCCAAGTGGTAGAAAATTTGATCTATTCATAGATTAATTAAAAAAATATAAATATAACAAGTAGAACCATCAAATTAAATTATCAATTTTAGATAATATAATATAAATAAATAAATAAATAAATATTAACTTCACAAAAAAAAGTTAGTAAAAAGAATCAAAGTGGCCATATGTTCAGCGTCCGGTTTGGTTCGACCGGTCAACAAGGTGAAATGCGTACCGGGTTGTAATACATGATACGGACCGCGTGACGTTTGTCAAGCTCTTTGTCTTATTCTGTCTCTCTCAGTTTCACGGGATCGCTAATTGGTCAAATCCACCATAGTCCCTAGTAAACTCCGCCGTCGATTCCATGGCATCCTGCCGCCACCACCACGGCTGCTCACAGCGCCAAAACCACCACGTCATCATCACTCCAGTCGCCACGTCATCACGCTGCTGCACCTACGGAGATTCCTACCCACCTTTCTCCTGATAATCTTCTTCATCTCATCGCTTCTTACCTCCAAACTCATCAACAAGAAACGCAATCTCCCGACCAAACCTGCCCCTGCGAAACTCCATGTCGGAGATCCAACGGTGGTTTCCACCAGCATCAGAAGAGTAATGTTCCGCGAGAACACGACGACCATGTTATCTTGTCTTGTCTCCTACGCAAAATCGACGATCTCGAGTCGTCTCTCAACGAGTTTGCAGGTCGCTATGACCAACGTCGAGATCGGTACTCTACACTGAGAGACTCCGCGGCGCGTGTCATTCAAACGCGTTTCCGGTCTTACCTTGTTCGAAGGTCCGTATCCTTTAGGCATCTAAAGGAACTAGCTTTGATCAAATCCAGCTTCGTGTCTCTCAAATCTTCGGTTGTTTTTCGGAAAGCTACAGACTTGCTTCTGCAGCTTGACTCGATTCAGGGTAGGGTTGATCCAATGATACGAAGTAGTAAGAGAACATTGAGCAGAGATTTGGTGAGGTTTCTGCACTACATTGATGATTGTGCTGTTAGGAGGTATGGCTTTGTTGTGGGTAGCCAGTTTAAATTTAGAGAGAAGCCTCAGGCTGTTGGGGTAGCAGAAGAGAGAATAATGGAGAAATTGAGGAACCGAATGGGGAAAGTGTTTGTTAGCAATGGGGAGCTAGAAGAGTTGGACTCCATGAGTGATGAGAGTGAAGAACTGCCAATGAAGAGTAGCTACAAGTTTGCGAGAGGCAATGTAGTCAAGGCAAAACCCAAAACCCAAAACCCATGGTGGTGTCTGGTAAGGACAGGAATGTGTATGACCTAACTTCGAGTGAAGAGAATGATTCGGTTGTAGTGATGTCCAGAGACAATGAAAGGAAGCATGGTTCGAAAACAAGGAACATGGTTTTGGTGGAAGGAAGTGGAGGGAAAACTGTGAGCTTTGATGAGAATGGGAACGTTTATAAGGTTTATGGGGATACGTCAGAGTCAAGCATAAGCGAGGAAGATGATCCTGTAAGTGGATCAAAAGATGGAAATGGGGAGAAGAAAGGGAACGTGAATGAAGTTACAAGGAAGAAGAAGAAACTGGTTGTGAAAATGAGGTCTCTTCTTCGGAGGGTAGTGAAGGGGATGCCATAGTTACAAGAAATTGTAATGAACATGAGAAGAAGATCCAGCTTCAAAAAGGCACAAGAAATTGTAATGAACATGAGAAGAAGATCCAGCTTCAAAAAGGCAGCTTAATGTTCTCTCCTCCATTGCCTCCAAAAATGGAACCTTGACCAGTGGGGGGGGGGGGAGGGCGGTCATGAAAGAATCAGAGCCCTCCAAAGCGAATGAGCTGTGAGAGTCTGTTCCCTGAACCCAATAAGGAAACTTTCTTTATTGTTGTAGAAACTGTAACATAACCAGATGGTTTAGACTAGTTTTCAACTTCCTCTGGAAAAATCTGTGAGAGTTTTCTTTTTGTTTGCTCATTTTTGTGTGTTTCATTGATCAATCTTATTCTATGGGTGATGGATTTATTCAGTTGGCCGTGAAGATCTGCTTGCTTAGTTAGATCAACTGGAATGTAATCTTGTTTTCTGAACTCAACAAGAAGGTTCTGTTTGTTGCATTACTCTTGAATGTGTATAATGTATGATTCTTGCTCTTATAAACAGATGGATCAAATCCACATTCCATAAAATTGTATAAGCTCTATCAATATCAATTGGCTGATTTGGCTCGAAAGTTGTTGGATTTTGACGACAAAATGTAGTTATGCACAAATTCTATAAATCACTCGTTCACTAAACTAACGGTTCACAACTATTTTAGATTTTTCTTCTTCTTGTCGCTTTCTCCCACAAATATCTCTCAGCAGAACGCACTGAAAAAACGTGACCTGTCACGGGGTAAGTACAGTTCCAAACATCCAATCAAACAATGACACGTAGATACATTTCACCACGTGTCGTGGTCAATCTCAGATCACTCATAAGTGGATCACTGAGACTGATAAGATTCAGCCAACTCCACTGTACACTCTTCAGAGAGAGAGATCAGAGATGGATACGATGCGAATCCCCGGCGTATCGAGCGGAGCTGAGAGTTTGATTCAATGCAATGCCTTGTCGAGCCTCGTTGGCCGTCGTAGCGACAACGGAAGATGGAGAACGAGGATGTTCCCGGCGAGGAGCAGAACCTGGCGACTGTCACCGAAGAGAAGACTCTTCCCGTCGGTGAAAGCTGTCTCTAGCGAGCCTAAGGAGAAGGTCGCCGACGTGGTTATCGATTCCGAACAAGGTCCAGGTTCATCTTTTTTCTTTTCTCACTCAAGAAGTTACTTTATTTAAGCGTTATGGTTCGAGTATAAGAATAAAGTTTATAACTTTAGAGTTTATAGTGAATGTTGGAATTAAAGTTTGTAACTTTAAGAGTTTATAGTGAATGTTGGGGATGTGAAGTTAATCATTTTAAGTGTTGCTGAATGAATTTTGTGTGATTGAATGCAGAAGGGTTTAGCTCTTTGAGTCCGTTTGGTCCAGATGCTGCTTCTGTGGCATCGAGCATCAAGTACCACTCGGAGTTCACGCCTTTGTTTTCTCCGGAGAAGTTTGAGTTGCCTAAGGCTTTCTTTGCTACTGCACAGAGTGTTAGGGACGCTCTGATCATTAACTGGAACGCCACTTATGAGTATTACAACAGGGTGAATCCCAAACAGGCTTACTATTTGTCAATGGAGTTCTTACAGGTTTTCTTTTGAGTTGACTCTCTACTTGTGTTTTCTTTTGACTGTCAGCAATCTTTGTTATCTGACCATCTTCTCCCATTGTAGGGTAGAGCCCTATCGAATGCAGTGGGTAACCTTGGGCTTACCGGCGCTTATGCTGACGCTTTGAAGAGTCTAGGCTTTGATTTGGAAAGCGTAGCTACTCAGGTGAGCTGTTAAGCATGAATTATTGGAGATTGATTTATGATTTACTACAAAAGTTGAAGAGCTGCTTGTCTTTGCGATTCAATTTCTTGCTATTACAGAGACTTTATCTTTCTTTATATGTGCTGAGATGTTAAAATCTCCACTTGCAATCTGTAGGAGCCTGATCCTGCACTTGGGAATGGTGGACTCGGGAGACTTGCCTCTTGCTTTTTGGATTCCATGGCAACTTTGAATTATCCGGCATGGGGTTATGGACTTAGATACAAGTACGGCTTGTTCAAACAAAGAATCACAAAAGATGGACAGGAGGAAGTTGCAGAAGATTGGCTTGAGGTCTTCTTCTCTTATTCTTTCTCCCATACAGCGTTTTGCAACTGAACACTATATCCTAATTTGTACTCCTCGAAGCAGTGCTAATTAGTAGACTTGCCTCTTTCTTTCAGCTAAGCAATCCTTGGGAAATAGTCAGAAATGATGTCTCATATCCTGTAAAGTTCTACGGAAAAGTTGTTTCTGGATCAGATGGTAAGAAACAATGGATAGGTGGAGAAGACATTGTGGCCGTTGCTTATGATGTTCCAATACCTGGCTATAAAACTAAGACTACTATCAATCTACGTCTCTGGTCAACAAAAGCACCTGCAGCAGATTTTGATTTATCTTCATATAACTCCGGGAAGCATACTGAGGCAGCACAAGCTCTATTTAACGCTGAAAAGGTCTGTCTCTTTCGTACTCTTCTCTTCGCCTGCAAACATCAACGCTAAAAAACGCTGAAAAGTTTCTTCCGTTCCCACGTAATGGAATTAGATTTGCTACGTGCTTTATCCCGGAGACGAGTCTAATAAAGGAAAGGCTCTTCGTCTGAAGCAACAGTACACTCTGTGCTCAGCCTCGCTCCAAGATATCATAGCGCGTTTTGAGACAAGGTCTGGAGGAAGCATCAACTGGGAAGAATTTCCAGAGAAGGTTGCAGTGCAGATGAATGACACTCACCCTACCTTATGCATTCCTGAGCTAATGAGGATTCTAATGGATTTGAAAGGATTAAGCTGGGAGGACGCTTGGAAAATCACACAGAGGTACAGCTTAAAATGACCATGTCTCTTGTTCTTATTTGTTTTTAAACCTGCAACGTGTTTCTGAATGGTTTAATAATGTTTCTAGGACTGTGGCATACACAAACCATACAGTTTTGCCTGAGGCACTGGAGAAGTGGAGTTTAGACCTTATGGGGAAATTGCTACCTCGTCATGTGGAGATTATAGAAATGATTGATGAGGAGGTGATCCTTGAACAACATCAAATATCTCTTCTATTTGTTTTTTTGTTTCTTTCGTATCTGGTCTAATTTTGCACTTTCATGTATTGCAGCTAGTTAGCACAATTGTTTCTGAGTATGGCACCGAGGATCCTGACTTTCTCAAGGAGAAACTGAAGGCAATGAGGATCTTAGAAAACGTCGAGTTGCCTTCTGCCTTTGCAGATGTGATTGTGAAGCCAAAGAACACCAAAGATTCTAAAGAAGCTGCTCAAACTGTGGTGGTGAAAAAGGAACAAGAAGAGGAAGAAACTGCTGGCGAGGAAGTGGAAGTTATCCCAGAACCGACAGTTAAACCACCAAAGATGGTCCGTATGGCCAACCTAGCTGTTGTGGGTGGTCATGCTGTAAATGGAGTTGCAGAGATACACAGTGAAATAGTGAAGAAGGATGTTTTTAATGAATTCGTTAAGGTAAACACTCTAACCAGTGAAGCATAATGCTTGATAAATTATAATGTGCCTCGTTGTTGAACATTCTATATCTGTTGCAGTTGTGGCCGGACAAATTTCAGAATAAAACCAACGGAGTAACACCAAGACGATGGATTAGTTTTTGCAACACGTACCTAAGTGATATTATAACTAGCTGGATAGGCACAGAAGACTGGGTCTTAAACACTGAAAAGCTTGCGGAACTAAGGAAGGTATGTGCTTTATCAGATTCAGTGTTGTTTCACATGGTGTTATCTTTATAGTAAGACACTGGTAGCTCTTGTTCTGTCTTTATTCAGTTTGCAGATGATGAAGATCTTCAATCCGAGTGGAGGGCAGCAAAGAAGAAGAACAAGTTAAAAGTTGTATCACTAATCAAGGAAAGAACCGGATATACTGTCAATCCGGATGCAATGTTCGACATTCAGGTCAGTTCCAGAGGTCCCTTGTTTACTTTTTGTCTGTAACGCAGTGAATCCTTTTAAGCCGCTAATCTGATGAGCTCTCTTAACATCTCATCGAACACTAAAATTATTACATTTGGCATTGAATACTATTGCAGATCAAACGTATCCACGAGTACAAGAGACAACTGCTTAATATCTTGGGAATTGTTTACCGATACAAAAAGATGAAGGAAATGAGTGCAAGTGAGAGGGAGAAGGCATTTGTTCCAAGAGTTTGCATATTTGGGGGAAAAGCATTTGCCACATATGTGCAAGCCAAGAGGATTGTGAAATTCATCACTGATGTTGGTTCTACAATTAACAATGATCCAGAAATAGGTGACCTGCTTAAGGTAATTGATCTTTTAGTATATGTACCTTTACGTTCTATTTTAATCGGTCAACCTGCATAATCCTCCATCAATTGGTACCTATATTATAACTGATAATCAGATACCTTGTAGGTTATCTTTGTTCCTGATTACAATGTCAGTGTTTCTGAATTGCTCATTCCAGCAAGTGAGCTTTCTCAGCACATCAGGTATCAACTTCTTTGGCTAAGTCATCTTTTGAGTTTTTTTTTTTGTCACAATTCCATGAGGCTGAAACACTTAAATTGAAAACGTTGGTAAACTAGGAACTGGACTAGTATTATCATGGGAACCTTCGCAACAAATCCTGACATGAGTTTATAATCAATCAATGGTTGTCTCTGCAGTACCGCTGGGATGGAAGCGAGTGGGACAAGCAACATGAAGTTTTCTATGAACGGTTGCATTTTGATTGGAACATTGGATGGGGCTAATGTCGAGATTAGAGAAGAAGTTGGCGAAGAAAACTTCTTCCTCTTTGGTGCCAAAGCTGATGAGATTGTGAACCTTAGGAAAGAGAGAGCAGAGGGAAAGGTATATGATTTAAAAGAGTCAAACCTTGCTATTCTTACTTCTTCTTCTCACTGTCAAACAGAGCTTCATTTTGAACTGTTACATCTTTTGATTCCAGTTTGTTCCGGATCCTATTTTTGAAGAAGTCAAGCAATACGTTAGAAGCGGTGTCTTTGGCTCAAACTATGATGAACTGATTGGCTCTTTGGAAGGAAACGAAGGCTTTGGACGAGCTGATTACTTCCTCGTTGGGAAAGACTTTCCTAGTTACGTTGAATGCCAAGAAAAAGTTGACGAGGCATACCGAGACCAGAAAGTAAGTAGTGATGCTTCTTCTTTGATCATCAAAGCTTTTACATGTTGACTCTGTTTTAAACTTCCTCAAATATTCAACCTTGAACTTACTATTTAATGATTACAGAGATGGACGAGAATGTCAATCTTGAACACGGCAGGTTCATTCAAGTTTAGCAGTGACCGGACCATCCACGAATATGCCAAAGACATTTGGAACATTAAGCAAGTTGAACTTCCATGAACTTTTTCACCATTAAAGAACTTTTTTGAATATGTCTCTTCTACTTTCCCAAGTTTGCAGTGTATCCAAGTAAAATAAGGAATCATTTGCGATTACAATGAATGTACGAAATAAGATTCAGACAATCAAGCTGGTTACTTTCTTCTATATCATGTCTGTAATACTGTAAAAGTAGCAAACAGTACAAAATGTCAACTATATATCATCTGCACACACCTTTAACGAAGAGGGAAAAAAAGAGCAACAAATGTTTCCAACACATCCTTTCTGTTCAACTAATCTGAAGATTCTATGTAGACAAACCTCTATGTTCAAACAATTTCTCCGGAGAGACCTCAAAGCTTTGGTGGTTTTGGAACAATCTTCTTAGCTTCTGATGAGTCATACGGTGAAACTACAACATTTTCAAACCCCTCTCATAGCTGGAGTTACTCTGTGATCCTTTCTGCATATTACATCTCCGAGGAGAAGGTGATGGTTGAGCAAGAACATCACTGCAACTACTAAACTTTTCGAAACCTTCTTTCAACTCCACAGAATGTTCCTCCTGAGAGACCTCGAAGCTTTTTGATGGTTGTGGAACAATCTTCTTAGCTTCTGATGAGGCAGACGGTGAACTACCATCTTCAAATCTCTTCCTTTTACCCCCTCTGTGAAGATTTTGGTGGCCTCCTAGAGATTGAAAACACCCAAAACTCTTGCCGCATACTTTGCATCTATAGCTACAGTTACTCTCTGGTTCTTCCTGCAACCTACTTCCCAATGGAATAAGCAACGCTTCTTGAGCAACAACATCACCGTAACTGCTAGGCTTTTCGACACCTGAGTGAGAAGACACTTTACTGAAACCTTGCCTCGCCTCAACAGAATGTTCTTCCACATTAGCATCTCCACGTTCAACCAACTCCTCCTGAGAGACTCCAAAGCATGATGGTTCTGGAACAACCTTCTTAGCTCCTGAGTCCGCCAACACAGGCAGTGAATGACCACCTAGAGAACGCTCAAAACTCTTGCCGCATATTTTGATTCTATAGCTAAAGTTACTCTCCCCTTTCGCCAGAGACTTACTCCTCAGAGGAGAAGGCAATGCCTGAGCAACAACAACATCACTGCAAGTAGCAGACACTTCACTGAAGAACTCTTGTTTCGGCTGATCAATACCCGGAGGCAAGTTTCTGATATGAGAAACTCCTTGAGATAACATAACCAAGCTCATGGCAGCTTCATCCATCTCTTGTTTCTCAATCTCACTCATAAAAGAATAAGAAGAAGATTCTTTGAGCGACAACGAAGGATCAAGGGCTTTAGATTCGATGGAGGTCGAAACAGAGCAAAAAACCCTAACCCTAGGCTTCCGTTTCAACTCGGAGTGAACCCTCTGGTGACCGTACACAGCTTTCGCAGTCGCGAACCATTTTCCGCAAGTTTTGCAAACGTGAAGAAGGCTCTGAGACATGTCGGCTTCTTCCTCGTACACTGCAAAGCTTTGGTCTTTTTTAGGGTTTCGCTGCCGAAAAAGACACTAAAGGATGAAACTTTCTCTGCTTCTGAACCTGTTTCATCACAAGTAACCCGACACTAATCAAACCCACGAAAATTTACTCGGAAAATTCGAGAAAGGTTTTTGCTTTTCCGTTCAACTTTTCTCGAGAAAATGAGGAAGAAGATGGAAGAGCCCTAAAAAAACAAAAGTTGACTTGGACAGCTTACCAGAGAAAAGTTGTCGTCTTTTTATTTTACTGAGTCTCTGAGCTTAGAACCCTAAACAAAAGATTTGGTCTTTCGGGGGAGCTTGGATCAGTCTCGCTGACGATCAAGCTTACTCACAGAGAAGGAGGAGAAAAGTTACTTGTTGTGGAAGGTAGTAAGGCTTTTTCTGAGAGGGTAGTAATCTCCTACACTCGCGCCTACAGTTAACTTCGTTAGTCTCTTTACAACATCTCACACAAAACCGAACCGGTTTTTAAAAAGGAACTAGGAGCAAACCAGATATCATACACATGACTTGGTCCAGAAATGTTAATGCATGCATACTAATGATTATTATCAACAAGAATCATCTCTCTTTTTTTTCCACACAGTCTATTGAGTTCCTTCTGAGCAAACAAAATAAATTAAAATAGAAATTGAAGACTGCAAATTTGAGTCATCATCATCTTGTTCTTCTCTTCTAACCACAAGAGCATTGCGAGTCTTTTTAGTTAATGTCCACTTGAGGAACTTTACCACCAGCTTGAATGATTTGTTTCTCAAGCTGCAGCAACAAACACAAATGTCATGAAAGTTTCAAATCATCCAAGTGATTCACTAGAAGAAGCATCTGGACAGAGACTGGATGTATTCACAATCATCACTCACATTGAACATATCTTGAAGCTTTGTCTGTAACGCCTTGTACTCGATATCCACCTGCTGCAGACATCTCACACACCTGTAATTAATTTAACATCAGAGACTTATTATTATTATTATTATTTCACCAATCTCAACCAAAAGAAACTCGAGTTAAAAGCCTCACCCTTCGTAGTTATTAGCCTCACAGTACTCCTTGAAGGTAACACACAAACCTTTCACCCTCTTGGCACCAACACTGCATATTATACACAAAGACAGAGCTCTTCATCTTTCCACCAAAAGCAAGACAACTAAGGATTTGGAGAAAAAGCTCGAAGCAAAACATACCTGGAGCTACTACCCTTCAACTGATGCACACTCGCACCGACCTGACTAAAATCCACAGTTCCTGTCTGGTCCCTGAAATAGATTGAGTCGTGTAAGAGAAGACAGGCAGAGTTAAATGATGAAAAATGGTATACTTGTTAGTGACAATAAATAAATAAATAAATAAAAAAACTCACAAAGCTCTGGCCATGTTGCCGATAAGCTTGACACAATCTTCAAAGAAGAGAGAGAGAACCTCGGCCACAAAATCAGGACTTGCATCATCTTGAAGCTTTTTTAGCTCAGTAAACTGATCATCCAGAAAGCCCTTCACACAACCCAAAAACACACAAAACAAAGCAATGATCTAACATCAAAGTTCCAAACTTTTTTTCACTAAGACGCCTTGAAAACTACTTTTGAGAATTCGAATCCCTAACAACACACAGAATCACCAAAGATTCAGGCTTTCGATAGAATGATCTATATATATATATATCCAATTCTGCTCGAATGAAATGGGGGGTTTGAGGGGGAAGTGATGAAAACAAACCTGTTGGTAGAGAGAAACTGTGTAATTACGATATTGCATCTGCAGCTGAGCAACGAGAGCGTCCATGGCTAGAGAGAGAGAGAGAGAGAGAGTGAAGCAGAGATCGAGAGGAAGAGGAATGGAGTTCGTCGTTGGGACTTATTTTGACTTTGAATTTCTGCAAATAGCCCAATCCCAAGACAATCAATCCTCTTTTGTCTTTTCACCAATTATATAACGCTCTTCTTTCACATTGATAGGAAGGAAAATTAAAAGAAAAAAAAAACACCAATATTTGGACATTTATTTATTAAGAAAATAATATCCAAATATTTAATTACAAAAGCTGTATCTCCATTTTAAAATCACAATTTGATTAAACCATTTACATGAAAGTTCTTTGTCTAAGTTTTTTAACGTTTTCAAATGGAAACATATATTTAAGTTCATTTTTATAAATTGATTAACAAAAAGAAATGGTTGTCAAAAAAAGACAAGGTTGAGGACCAATGATTGGGAATGAAATCAAAGACATGAAGGCATATAATCTCTTACGTGTAGCTTTCACAACGTGCAAGTGTTAGTTGTCAAATCCGATACTCATAGAATCTCCTAGCTGGTAGACATTTTAACACACGCAATTTTACAAGCTGGTAGACATTTTGTCAACTCTCTTAACAGACAAAAACTCAATTAGTGTTTACCTAAAAATAAAACACACGCATTTTACAACACCTTAACTGGCCTAATATTATAAACCACCATCACAAAATCACCTAATCAACAGATTGAGTTTATTTTTATTTTTCTTTTTTTCCAATAAAGCAACATCTATGGGAACCAACCGAAAAATAAATTACACACCAAATAATCAAACAATAAAGAGAGCTTACATAACAAAAACACACATTGTAAGAAAAGCAGTGGTAACAAGTCTCAAAGGCTTGACAATGATCACAAGTGAAAACCAAAATATGACAAACTGATGATGGATATTAAATGTTTTCAATTAAAGCTTTCTTACCAAAAGTTTGTTACATTAGTTTGGTATATATAGTGTCTTGGTTCAGTAAACGGAAGCTAAACCAAAGCTAACCAATCGGTTTAATACTTAGCCAACATATATATGATAGAATACGCCCCCCTCAAGCCGATGAAGTGGAAGGTATGGACTCTGATGATGGAGTGAAGAGGCTTGAAGTGGACATACGATTGAGGATAGACGTAAAAGGCCCTGGTTGAAGTGGTTTTGTGAGGATGTCAGCATGTTGATTAGAGCTTGAAACATGCATCAACCGGAGAAAGCCGTTCTTGACTTGATCACGGACGGTATGACAGTCGATCTCCACGTGCTTGGTACGTTCGTGGAACACCGGATTTGTAGCAATGTAGATCGCAGACTTGCTGTCACAGAAGAGCTTCGCCTTAGTTGTGACCATGATGCCAAGAAACGTGAGAAGTTTCTGAAACCATAACAGCTTGCAAGTCGCATGAGCCATGCTTCGGTACTCTGCTTCTGTACTGCTTCGACTAACAACATCATGTTTCTTCGACTTCCAAGTGATTAAGGAGCTACCAAGATAAATGCAATAGCCAGTGATAGAACGGCGACTATCTGGGCAAGCTCCCCAGTCACAATCAGCGAAAGCATTAAGACAAAGTTCAGATGAAGCAGAGTAGAAAAGACCTTGACCCGGGTTGTTTTTGATATAGCGAAGGATCCTGTGAGCTGCCTGAAGATGAACGTTTGTAGGAGCAGACATAAACTGGCTCAGACTATGAACAAAATAGGTGATGTCAGACCTAGTTATCGTTAGGTACAACAAACGCCCTATCAAGGCACGGTAAGGAGTAGGATCATCCAAGAGAGTGCATGATTTGATACTGAGTTTGGCGACAAGATCCATTGGAACCGAAGACGGTTTGCAAGCTAACAAGCCAGCATCAGAGAGAAGATTCGGAGCATACTTGCGCTGAGATACAGAGATTCCTGCAGCAGAACGAGCAATCTCAAGACCCAAGAAGAAGCGCAAATCTCCCAAATCCTTGATCTTGAAATGCTGATGAAGTGTGTCTTTAAGAATCTTTACTGCAGAATCATCATTACTAGCAATCATTATGTCATCGACATATATGAGAATTCTTGTGAAAGAGCCACCAGATCGACGAACAAACAGAGTGTTGTCAGATGGAGATTGAACATAACCAGCAGCAAAGAGCACATCAGTAAGGCAGTGGTACCATTGCCGGGAAGCCTGCTTAAGACCATAAATAGATTTTTTCAATCGACAAACAGGGTTAGGTGGCAAGTGTGTACCAGGAGGAGGAGTATATCCTTGAGGTAAGCTCATATATATCTCTTTATCTAGATCACTGTGAAGAAACGCATTCGAGACGTCCATTTGAGATAGCTTCAAGCATTTGACAGCAGCAAGACCCAAGAGAAGCTTGACAGAAGCAAGTTTGGCGACATGTGAGAAAGTATCAGTGTAATCAACACCCTCTTGCTGTGTGTATCCTTTTGCCACTAAGCGAGACTTCTTTCTCTCAACAGTCCCATCAGCTCGGTATTTTGTTGTAAAAACCCACTTGCACCCAACAACATTCTTCCCTGGAGGAAGAGACACAACATCCCAAGTTCTATTGTCTTCCATAGCCTGCAGTTCATCATCAGTAGCTTTCCGAAACTCTGGTGACAACATGGCTTGTTTGAAAGTTGTAGGTTCAGGGTCAATAGAATAAGAAAGGAGAAATTGTTGATAAAGTGGTTTCAAGGAAGAACATGTATCAACCGAGGCAAGAGGATATAGAGAAGATGAAGAAGGAAGAGGAGTATGATGAATAAAAGAGAAATGGTACTCAGAAAGATAACCTGGAGTACGAGCAGTCCGTTGTGGTCTTGTGCGTAGAAGTTGACTTTGTCCTGTCACGGATGGCCCAGTCTCTCGAGAAATAGTCACATGGGGCAATGCAGAAGATGATGAAAATGCAGATGATGATGATGGTAAAGTAACAGGATGAACTTGAAGAACATAATCCAATGCAACAGGAGTAGACATTGGTAAAATTGTTTTGGAAAACAGTTCATCAGACGGAATGGAATCATTAAGCGTATGAAATGGGAAAATATGTTCTTTAAAAATAACATTTCGAGAGACAAAGACTTGATGTGTTTCTATATTCAAAACCTTGTAACCTTTATAACCAGATGAGTAACCGAGAAAAACACAAAAATCAGCTCTAGGTGTGAACTTATGACGATCTTTATCTAAAGTAGACACGTAACATAGACAACCAAAAGAACGTAGAAATGAATAGTCAGGTTGTTTATGCATCAGTTTCTCATATGGAGTTTTCTTATCAAGAAGAAGAGAAGGTGTTCTATTGATAAGAAACACGGCTGTAGAAACACAATTTGTCCAATAGATCAACAGTAGTTTAGATTGAAACAGTAATGATCTAGCTACATTCAAGATGTGTTGATGCTTACGCTCAACAACAGAGTTCTGTTGAGGAGTATAAGCACAAGAGAATTGATGAATCGTACCATGTGTGCGAACAATATCAGAAAATGCTAGTTCAGGTGCGTTATCAGTTCGAATGGATTTAATACGGGCATTATATTGCAAATGAACATGTTGAATGAAAGCAGGAAAAACAGTGGAAACATCACTTTTATTCTTTAGAAAGTAGATCCATGTTACACGGGTACAATCATCGACCAATGTTAGAAAATATCTATAACCCTCTGTAGACTCTACTGAGAAAGGACCCATACATCCATGTGTACTAAATCAAAAGGAAATGAAGAAATGTGATTATGTGAAACAAATGGTAAACGTTTTTGCTTAGCTAAAGGACAGACATGACAATTTTCTACAGTAGACAGAGATGATTTATGCAATGATTTAATACCCGGAACATGAAGCAATTTTGCTAGTGAACGATACCCAAGACGTTGATGCCAAAGATGACCATCATCCAACACAGAAGCACATATAGGAGGAGATGCAGAAACATGTGTAGCTAGGACGTAAAGATTGTTGAAAATAGACCATCTACCAATCATCAATCCCTGAGTAGATTCATGAATCAAACAATGATCAACATAAAAGTGAGCAGAGGAATTATTATCAACAAGTAAGCAACGCACACTGATGAGGTTGAAACGAAAAGATGGCACATAAAGCACATTATGCAATGTAATAGTTGGTGAAACAATGATGCTTCCTATATGACTAATTGGCTCTTTGTGACCATTGGGGAGAGACACTTTGACACCAGTGACAGTAGAAAGCCCACTGAAACGCGCAAGATCAGAACAGACATGCATCGTAGCCCCACTGTCAATAATCCAAGAACCATTAGGCAGAGCATTATAAAGGGAGGAAAGGCATTGATGGTTGAAGGTAAGAGTACTGTTTTGAAAACGAAGGTTAGAGGATAAAGAAAGAAGTATACCAGAAGATGATTGAGCAGCCATGTGACCATGTTCCGTGATAGTAGCATGCTGATTTTGAACTGAAGACTCAGGAGGACGAACAAAAGCTTGAAGTTGGTGAAGAATGTACTAGACTTGGTCTTGACTCATACGATTAACATCCAAACTCTGAGATGATGGAATGGAAGAACCCATCATTGGCGCATTGGTGACATTAGCAACTGTGTTAGACGGGGGATACTGAGGAGTTTGGTTCTGACTGTGAGAACGAGGGAAGCCACTCTGACTTTGCTGTCCTCGTGGAGTCAATGATTGGGAAGAATATCCTCTTGGAGCTTGACCATGAAAGCGATGCCCCGGAGGATATCCATGAATCTTGAAACACTTCTGAAGAATATGACCATACTGGCCACAGTAAGTGCACAAAGGTCGCTGCTTAGGGCGATAACCATGTTGAGCAGCAGGAAGAACCGGAGTGTTGATAGAGACAGACTCAGAAGCAGAACCCATTGTTTGAAAAATCACAGCATCACTCTTCACAGCTGGTTTGATACTCTTCTGCCTCTCATCTTGAGTGATCATATTAGAAACATCTTCAAGAGACGGGATGGGTTTGATCATCAAGATCTGACGTCGGCTAGCATCATAAGACTCATTAAGCCCCATCAAGAACTTCATCACGCGACTACGTTCCTGCAATTTCTCCCATAAAGCAGCAGCATTACACTCAGATCTGCCACATGTACAAACAGGAAGATCTATGAAGTTCTTGTACTCTTCCCACAGTGTGACGAGCTCAGTATAGTAGGTTGTTACATCCATAGAACCTTGCTGGATAGTCCCTAAACGTTGTTCAATCTCGTACACACGTGGAGCATCATCCTGCTTGAATCGTACCAATAAATTCTTCCAAATCGATTCAGCAGTAGACATATAAAGAAGACTCTGAGCTATCTTCTTAGAAACAGAATTCATAATCCAAGTCGCAACCATATCATTGCACCGAGACCAAGATCCAGCATCACGATGGCTATCAGGAGGTTTAGGAATCGTACCATCGATGAAACCAAGCTTATTGCGAACATTCAAGGCCATACGAATCGAGCGCTTCCAAGAATGAAACTCCGCACCGGAAGAGAGGCGATCGGAGATGAGAACCAGTCCAGCATGATCGGAACTGTGGAGATAGTAGGGATTTTCGTAATGGTCCAAGAATTGAGGATTCGCAGCAGCAGAACTCATGATTGAAGAATAATCGAAGACGAATCAGACGAAATCACAAGCTCAAGAAGCGGAACGAAAGCAAGATTCGCGATAAGACGGAAACGAGATGAATCACCAGAAAAGCAATGACATCGACGAAGAGAGATAGTTGTTGTAACACCGAGAAGCTCACCGCCATGAAAAACGAAAGGAATCAGCTCGAGAAATCGCAAATCGACGAAGAAGAAGCCATAGATGGCTCTGATACCATATTAAACGTTTTCAATTAAAGCTTTCTTAGCAAAAGTTTGTTACATTGGTTTGGTATAGTGCCTTTGTTCAGTAAAAAGAAGCTAAACCAAAACTAACCAATCGGTTTAATACTTAACCAACATATATATGATCTAATAATGGAGGAAAAAATATATGTAAAGGTTCAAAAAGAATCATCATTTAGGCAACGGCCGGCATGTCCTTGAGCCATGCATCTAGTGGCTCACCAATGGAGTACACAATGAAACCAATCTCCCTAAGCTTCTCAAAATCCATAATGTTGCTTCCAGCAAACACAAAAGCCGGTTTCTCCAAGTTCTTGAACTCATCCCACTCTGTCGAGATACATATACCATGCGCGTCCTTGGATGCTTCATATGCGTCCCAACTCACACTCTCTTGTTTCACCGTCGTTGGGCTCATTGGCTGCAAATGAAGCGGATGGTCCCATTCAAACTTGTTCATCGACAAATCCCTCTGAATCTGATCCTCTGTCACCTGAGGATCGTAAATGCATAACCTCGCTTTGTCTCCTAAAAGACCCTTAAACACGTCGATGGCTGGAGTCTGCCTAGTGTACCAGTGTCTTTCTTGAATGCAAAACCTAGAACCTCAATCTTCTTGTTTGACACGGTGTTGAACATTGAAGAGACAAATCGGTTCTTCTAGTAGTCATTGATCTTGATGACTTGCTTCCAGTACTCAGCCACTTCAGGGAGTCCATTGCATTCACAAATGTACACGAGGTTCAGAATATCCTTCTGGAAAAAGAACCACCGAATTCAACACTCGAGTTCAAGAACTTGGAACCGATTCTTGAGTCGGTACCAACCGCGTAAGCCACTTGCGTGACATCAGCGTCAGTGGCTTCACACAGAGCTGACATTGCATTAACAGATGAAAGAAATCCTCTGAGCCAAGAAAGCGTCTGCCGCAAGCTTCGAAAGCTCTGACGTGTTTATCAACATCGGTGCTGGAGAAAAGGTTCTTGCCACGGCACTGCTTGATGACTTCGTCGAGACTAGGCTCGTAGATTGGAAGCTGGTCGCTGTTCCAAGCGTTGATACGTGGTACAGAGATGTCAACGACAGCTACTTCAATGTCGGGACATTTAAGAGCAACGACTGCCATGGTTGGTCCACTGACATAACCGGCTCTTATGCAACATATATCTTCACATATATCTTCACCAAAAAAAAACATATATCTTCACCATTTTTCTGCATATAATTTTAAAATATTACAAAGTCATAATCAGACCCAAAAAAACCACAAGAATAAATTTCATTTACTTTCTCATGCATTAGAGAAAAAACAATAAATTTAAAAGTGAATTTATTTACAATGACTGGAGAAATTTTTGTGCCAATTTTAGATTATTTAAGAACAAGTTGAAAAAGAGTTAGATCATTAAAGGTGGTATGGATATGAAATACTCTCTCCGTTCCACAAAGATAAACTTTTTAATATTTTCACATATATTAAGAAAACATATTAAAATACCATAATAAATGTATTGTTTTCTGTAATTTTCAATTTTCAATAACTTTTAACCAATAGTAATTCAATAAAGTCAATTAATTTTCTTGAAGTTTACAATTTTTCATAGAAAACACAAAAATACATCTTTGTGAAACAATTTTCTTTTCTAAAAAGTCTATCACTAAAGAACGTAGGGAGTACTAAACACGTAGTATCTACTAAACACTGACATGGAACACTTAATTAGTATGCAAGCAAGACCCATTTAATCACACGGACGGTTCCAGTCAGAAATCTAGCTCCATTTTAGGGGATAATCAGCCATAAACCATTGATAATTTCCAAAACTAGAACCCAAAAGAAAGAAAAACAAAAGTATCCATTGGATTCGATAAATACATAACATAATTATGATATCCCACCGATCGAACAGACAATATAAATTCAAAATCGTGTAGAAAAGAGAGTGAAGGAGATAGAGATTTAAATACCTCTAGAAATTTACCGAGTGAAATGGCGATGACATTGGTCAGACTCAGACCAAAGACGAAGTATTTAAAGATGTCTTTTGTTAGACGTAGATAGAAGATGTATTTGATATAAAGAGTAATGAAAAAACTACAGTTTGAGTTTGTATGTTTAGTGGAATATACGGGTACCAACAATCTAATTATGGACAACAAACAGTAATAGTCTTATTAATACATTTAATTTGTTATAGTTTTATTAAATTTTAACTGTTTCCCGAGTACATAAAAATTGTGGACGAATAAATGTAATTTCAAGTAAATAATATAAATTTCCAAATTAAGTGGGTCGATTAGTACATAGGATCAAAATATGGGCCATTATCGCATACACAAATCTGCTAACAAACATACTTGAAGTTGTGATATTGTAGATATTAGTTCACGTCATGTATATAGTGATAACCAATAGGGTTAATTCCACCATGATTTGAAAGAAAATGAATATTCTATCGGCACAATTTTAGTCCAAATAATCCCTAATTTTTGGGTTATAATTTAAAATTTTGGAAAGTATTATAATTAAGGAATCAACAAATAGGAAACAATATTAACTATGAGATTTGAGCATAGGAAACAATATTAAGGAATCCAGTAATTTTTATGGTCAAAATTATTTGTCTCTCACTATTTATGTTGATTGCTTAGTTAAAATTCTTGGTGCTTAATTAAGTTAAGGAATTACAAGGACTAAATTTAATATCATGCAATCTGTCGAGAGATCGTACCAATTATATCTGTTTATTCAAGTTCTAAATATATTTGCAAATCGTCGTCGACTAAATGATATATGTAGAGACGATAACTTGGAATATGGTTTTACCTTATAGCTAATTAGATTTAACTTTGAACAGTAAGAAACCTAAACTAACGTTTAACAATTCACATATGAAGAAGTTGACCAGTTACTAAAAAACCTTCCAATTAGATTTACTATATAATAAAACCATTGAAAAATATTTTTTGATCATTAAAAAATAATAAGCCTAAAGAAAATTTATTTGTTTCAATAGTGATTCATCAAAACCATTGAAAATATATTCGAAACAAATCGAATTAATTTACTTAATAAACAGTCTGGTTCCCCCTCATCGAGTATCAATTATATTAACCGGATCAGTTTTACTGGTCAAATTAATAATGCATATATTTAGACTTGGAATTATCTACATGTGAACCTGTAAATGACTTAATGAGACTTCACTTTCATATAGGGCTGTTAAATATGGTAAAACCGAACCGTTCCGAACCGAAATAGATAATATGGTTTGGTTTTGCTATATACCTTATAAACCGAATGGATATAATTTTATAAAAACCGTAGGATTTGGATATGGTTTGGTATATAACCGATTAAACCGAATAAACCGAACAAAACCGATTAAAAATAGAAACATGTAAATATGTATCTATTTTATAACAATACATGAAAATCTATTTGTTACATAAGTTAAATTTGTGTTAATAATTATTACCATAATTTTATAATAATAAAGAACCTTAATTTGTAAAACATTTGAACTATAATTAAATAACAGTACATCGCAATTCAGACATCTTATTTTCTAAGTTTTCTTTTGATTTTTTTGCTTTATTTTAGTCTTCACTAAATTAATATGAAGATTATAAATTTGATGGACAATAATTAATGAAAAAATTTCACAACTTTTTTCTTATCTGTAAACAAACAGAGTTTCGTGTTCGATTGAAAAAGCATGACTTTAATGAACACTAAATATGGAAGAGTGGAAAAACTTTTCTTTCATGTTTCTGTTTTGTTTCATATTTTTATTTTCAAAATTTGAAGCTTTGATTTTAGTTATAGATTTGATTATTTTATTTGATGGTAGAAGCATTTTTACTTTGTTTGTTCATTTATTTGAACATGTAATATATTTTTAATAAATGACTGTGTTGACAATATGACTTTAAAATTCATATAATATGATCTCAAACTAAATAATTATGCTTTTTGGTATAAAACCGAATAAACCGAAAACCGGAGGTATATAAACCAAACCGAACCGAAGTAAATATGAATTTAGAATGGTAGTTATATTTTACTAACCGAAATACCGAAAACCGAAAAAAACCGAACCGATATCCGGATTGAATACCCCTACTTTCATATATAATACGTTTGGTATATTGTATGGTTAATTTAGATATATAGAAGTGGATATATATAACACATATATTATGTCGGTATTTAACGCCGTATATATTAGAAGTTATGAATCAGATAAAAGTCATATATAACTTAATGATACTTTTAATCATATTTAAAGAGTATATAAGCGATATATAACAGCCAAACAAATAACGTAACAGACCGGTTTATATTTAAATTTTGTTTGGTATGCCAAAATTAACCGATTTATATTTCTTTGTTTACATGTAACAATCCATGAGGTAACAAATATATCCAATGACATTCCATTGTAAATACTCTAGTAAGTTATATTTATTTTAATAAGTGGGCTAAGAAGAACTATGAAGCTGTCACATCAACAATGTCATTTATGTTAATCATACATTAAGGTAAGTTAATTATTAAAAGTGTTCCTCAAATAATAAAAAGGAGATATTTCTTTTTATTAGTTGTAGAAAATAAAAACTAAAAAAGAACTCAATTTCTTAAACCTTATAAGTTATGCCGCAACTTTACATCTTTTGATCTATAGTAAAAATTCTATAAATTAATAATGTTGAAACTTTAAGAATATATTAATTTATAGAGTTATTAATTTAAAAGTAATTTCTTTTTATATATATATTTTAAAAAAAATTAGTGTAGAAAACTGAAAATAATATTTCATTTATGATATTATATATTGGTTACAGTTTATAGACATATATATTTTAACCATTTTATTAGATTATTGATGTACTTTATGTATGATGATTACATATTGTAGAATACAAATTCACTTTATATGTAGTTGGATACAATTATAAATAAAAATAGAGATGAAATTTATTTTAAAGAAAGATAAAAACAAAAACTTTTGTGTACGTTTAATATATGATAATAATTAATTTATGATTTTATTGGGACCATTTATTTACCTAAGAATTTTAAAATATTATTATCTTATTTAATTATGTCATATTTTACTCCGGCTTAACTTGTGACTAGAGAAATTTATTGATTTATCTTGTTTATTAATTTATCAAATATTAATTTATAAAGTTTCCACTGTAAATAGTTTCATAAACTTATTAAGTAATACTCCCTCCATTTTTTAATATAAGTCGTTTTAGAACTGTGCACATAGATTAAAAAAAATCATTAATTTTTTTTATTTTATAAACAAAAACATCATTAACTATTTACCTAACCACAAATCAACCAATAATAAAATAGAAGGTATATTATCATTGGTCATATAACATTAAGTGTTAATAAATTTTACATAAAAAGCCGAAAACGTTATATAATTTGGAACATAAAAATTTCTCTAAAACAATTTATATTAAAAAAACGGAGGGAGTATATATTTAGATAACTTTTAAATACTGTATCAATCATAATCTCCATAATTAGGTGAGATTAGAGTTAACTTGTAACTGATCAATCTTAAGTCAACAACTTTCACATCTACCAATATCCTTTTTTTTGGTATCTTATCTAGCAATATCTAGAGTTGACACCAATATCTCGAACTCAGCAAGGATGGATGTAAATATCTAAATACCTTGACTTTGCAGATCTGATGACAAACGTCCTAATTTGGACACTAAGATAATGGAATCAATCCCAAGGCTAATAAGGCATTATATCGCGCGCGGATTCTCATAGTTCCCTTAAATTTTCGAGACCAACGTTTCATATTCGTTTATAAATACTCATCCTTCTTTTTCAGTAGATTGTAAATTAAGTCTGAGAAAACAAACAAACAAACAAACAAAAACATGAATCTAGCATTGGCCTTTGCGGTGTTACTCGCAATTCTTGTGTCGGTGGCTGACGCTGAGTGGGACGACGCTCACGCTACGTTTTACGGCGACATTAACGGCGGGGAAACCATGCGTTAGTATTTTATATAATTTCCAATGAGTTTATATCATTTTGTGTTCAAATTAAATAGGTGTTGAATTAGTAAAATGTTTATGCGAAGTCGCATGTGACATGTCCAAGCATATTCTTCTTCTCCTAAAACACGTTTAGATCTATTCATCCCCTGATTACATAAGATTTATGATAAACTACAAAAAACATTCAGTTATTTGCTAAACTACATTTGTCTCGTTTGATTTGATTTTAAAATATGAATGTGTGTATATATATTCCGAAATTTTCAATTTGTGTCTTAATTTTTCTTTTAAAACATTTGTGTCTTAATTAGTTTAAATTTTTTATTCGATAGAGAAATTAGTACGAATCATGAAATTTGTGTAGATATAGTGATATATGAAAGTTTCCATGGAAAAGTAGATGGTTATCTATTTATTAATACATGTTGACAAAAATATGTAATCATTTGCATTCATAATCGAATCTTGTAACTCAATGGAGTTTTATAGTGAAAACTATCTAATGTATTTCATTTTTTGATGTGACAGAAGGAGCATGTGGTTACGGAAATCTATTCCAAGAAGGTTATGGGTTAGAAACGGCCGCGCTAAGCACGGCGCTCTTCAACAACGGCAAGACATGCGGCGCTTGTTTCGAGCTCGTATGTGCAAACTCACGATGGTGCAAACCAAACGCCGGCTCCATCACAGTCACAGCAACTAATTTCTGCCCACCCAATTACTCCCCACCGCTTAATACACGTTGGTGCAACCCTCCAAACAAGCACTTCGATCTATCGATGAAAATGTTCATTTCCATCGCCGAGTACAGCGGAGGGATAGTTCCTGTGAAGTTCCGGCGAGTGAAGTGTCAGACGAGAGGCGGTGTGAGGTTTGAGATCAAGGGGAATCCTTATTTCATCATGGTTTTGGTGTATAACGTTGGAGGTGCAGGAGATGTAACTAGTGTGGCCATTAGAGGGAATAATAGTCCATGGATCCCTATGCAGAGGAACTGGGGACAAAACTGGAATACTGGTGTGCGTTTGGTGGGACAAAGACTCTCGTTTTTGGTCCAAACCAGTGATGGTATGAGCATGACGTTCGTTGATGTGGCGTCAGAGAATTGGGGGTTCGGTCAAACTTTTGAAGCAAGTCGAGCAACATTAAACTTTCATTAGACTTCAGATGATTTTAGTTTCTAGAGCTTTTAGTTGGAAGCTACTATTTCATCATTGAATAAAAACTGTAACATTCGGTGTTGTGGTATATATATTCAAAACTGGGATTTTTGAAACCATTAATTTGGTTAATTTTTGATTATTTATTTTTTCTCTTCATTATTTCATAAATGAATTATCGTGCTAATGAAACCAAAATACAGAAGAAAAAAATTGTGGTGATTGTATAACCAATAAATTTTTAAGTTTTTGGAGAACTAACAAACATATATTTGACCCACTGACGGTAATGGCGTTACAAAAACAGATTTTGTTTTAAGGAACACTATATTTTGGCCAGCATTTTTAAAGCGCGAGACTATTTTTTGTTGACAAATTTATTAACCCATTTGTTTGTTTACTAATATGTTTAGACCTAAGCGTTCGGTTTGATTCCATTTTTTTATTTTCAGTAATTCCAATTCAATTTTTGATTTTCATATTTTTGGTTCAAGAGATATACGAACTGTTTGGTTATTTATAAATTTAAATATGGTTTCGGTTTGATTATTTTGGTTTTCAGTTTGTAAGGGTTTGATTATTTATTTTGGTAAAATCAGGGGCGGTTTCTTCTTCAAGCTATGTAAATAAAAAGTGATTTTTACTTAAATTATTTGAGATTAATATATATGAGATTTTTTTATTCTAATGCGTGGGAGTTCACTGATGGGAACGGACGTTTCAACATTTTTTTTTGTATTCAACAATTTATTTCAACATAGATATTAAGATTTTATTTTATCTTCAGGTAGATAGTACATTTTAGAAAATAGTTTAAGACTTTAACAACCTTCTTCTTCAACATAAATCCCAAAGACTTCTTGCGCAAGTAGAGGTTTCGCCTATGCGGTAAGTCTTGCAGCATCCCAAGAACCTATGGTACCTCCTAACCTCTTGTTGATGTCTTCTTCAGAAGCATACCAAGATGGTATAATCTTCGAGGCGTAAGGGTACATATCATTAGCGGCGTTCTTGATGGTACTCTCCGCTACTTCAGCAGCCACCGCAATTTCTTCAAAGAAACCAACACAATGAGTTAAGTTAGATTTAACAACTAAAGACACACAGAATCGAATGTCTTACCTTGCAGTGGAAGTCACCTAATTAATTAATCAATTTTTTATTTGAAGTAAAGAATTATTTTGGTCACCTCGAATAGGTCTCTTTCTGGTCTGAGATAGCTGACAAATCATGAATATAACAGCAGCAAGAACCGTCTTAGGGTTTCTCCGGATATCGAAATTCTCAGCTTTTTCAACCGCTTCTCGAATAGCCTTTGTCTCTCTTACACTTATGTCAAGTTTGGAACAGAACCGGCTAACAAGTTCTCCAGTATTGATAATCACCTGAGGAGCAGCAGAAGAAGGAGCCAACTCGTCTTGATCCGAACCAACAAGACGCCTTATTATCCTACACGCTTTGTTTATATCCTTCAAATCCACACCACCAGCCACCAGGGAGATCTCTTTCAGCGTCCTCGAGAGTTTCAGCTCACGACAAGCCGTTGAAACAGCCGCCGCACAGAGAGCGTTCAAGTGTTTCTCTCTGCGTAATCTCTTGCTGTTGTCACCATCGAATTTAGACACGATCTCGCAAGCCCTAAATTTGACACTGCTTATTAGACCTAGACCTTCTGATATCCTTTTGATTTCTCTGCACGCTTTCTCGATCAGTTCGTCTTCCGTGTTCCTGACGAGATTCTGTGTCCGGCACAGTTCGTATAGGTTGGTCTTGGAGACAGAGGAAGTGTTTTCTCTGCCTTTATCGATGATGGTGCCGATACCTCCGGATTTGAGAAGAGTATTGGTCGGACCACCGACACGATTAGGGTCTCGGTCACTGTTGTCGTCGTTGGTGAATGTTCTCCATTCCTGGCTGTCATCGATGTAGTGATCAGAGATGACGAGGCTACACTCTGTGCAGATTGTGTCGCCCGTACATTTGTCAATCACCGTTTCAGTAGGTTTCTTGCACTCCAAGCAAGTCTCCATTCTCAGACTTTTAGGGTTTCTTTGTTCTTTTTCTTATATGTCTCTTTTGTTGTTGTTGTTGGATGTATTAACTTTGGGGATGACTTTGTTTTTTTTGTAATAGAGCAGCACTGAGACGAGAAAGTAGTAAAGGTGAATTTCTTTGCTTTTACAGGTTTACAATTAGGAGAAGATAATTTTCCTTTTTCTTGTTCATTTTTTAGTTTTCTCTATTTTTAATTGCCACTATTCCAAACAATACATATATAATAATTGTTTATTGGTATAAATTTGCAAACAAATCTGTTTATTTACTATGAATCTATACAAATCTATATTAAATAACTCATATGATTTTATACTATAGCAAAATATTTTACTATAAATGCACAACAAAAATAAATGAATAAAAAAGATGAATAAATGAATAAACGAAAATAGACGATATTGAGATTTAACATAGTTCATCAATTATCTACGTCTACAAAAGTATTTTTATGAAAGTTTAAAATTTTGAATATAATATAGCATAAGACAGAGTATTCCAGTTCGAAACGCTAAAAATAATACATTTGCGGATCTGGGTCCAATAAAAATTAACAAACTGCAGCATGTAAAGAAAAAAATCTTCAGCTAACTGTTGCAACGAGTTATACCACAGTTTTATTCAAGGCATATCAACATATTTACTACATAAACATAGAGGCTCTGTTCTAAAAATCGGCCGTCTATGCGACTAGGCGGCCGCCTAGACGCTACACGTCACTTTTTCGCCCTGATTTATGCCAAGTTTTAAAAAATCGGATATCCGTTTTTTTCCGCCTAGACCGCCTAAATGACTGCCTAGCCGCCTAATCCATTTTTTTATTATTTTATTATTTTTTTAATTTTATTTTTAATAATATTTTTATTTGTTTATTTATAAATATCATTTATATTCATAATTTTGATAAAAATTACACTATATTAAGTTTATATATTATATTTGTGTGTTTTATGCAATTTTAAACATGAAAATGTATTAATGTTATACACAATTAAATATTAACATGTTTTATAACATAGTAAACAATCTGGAAATTCCGCTCCGCATAATTTCCGATTAATCCCCGATTTTCTCTTTAGGCGCTAGGCCCAACCCAACCGCCCGACTAGCGCTTAGCGCGTTCCCGAACAGGGCATAGAGGTAACTTAAAGATAATCCGTTGACAAAAAAAAACTTAAAGATAATCCAATTCATGCGACTATGTGAGCCTGTGACGAAGATTTATACACTGAATAACTTAGGTGCTAAGGTTATCTTTCTGATTCCTCTAAGAATCTCGATGGAATATACACATCATCAAATCAAACCTATATTTACTTCCCCAAATAAACTGATTACTACAGAAGAAGACAGTTTAGTGGCTCGGCATTTGTATTTCAATACGTATCTCTGAGGGGCTGACCTTGTAATGGTGTTTGGGCGGCTATGAAACTTGGCGAGACGTTTTATCACGGAGAAGTTTTTGAAGTTCTTGGATTTCTAAGATGATGTCTAAGTCCTCTCCAAGCTGCATAGACAATTTGAGAAAATGTTTACTCAAGAAACATAATCTTTTCAAAAGAACAAACTAACACTCGACCATTACCAGCTTCATCCTCTTACCTTTGGAAGTCACTCTCAAGCTTCTGCGTTTTCTCAGTGAAAGCTTTGATGATTAAAGAATACTGTTGATTCTGATCACCAGATGTCTTGGAACTTAGACAACTGGAGATCAAAGAAATCTCTTCAGAGAGTTGAGCATATAGCATAAGAAAATGAGACTAATTGAAATGTCAAATTTTCATGTCAGTGCTTACCATTATTAAAACAGTAACTTGTGAATATAAAATTTGCATTTTTGTAAATATTTTTATATACAAATGGGTCAAAATCTTATCCATATGTGAGTAAGTTCATAGCCTAAATTTCGAAATAGTTTTATTACAGTTGGCTATATAAATTTTTAAAAATAAAAGATTCTGGACCGACCAATTTAAACTTCGCAATAAAGTTCCAAATTAATTTATATTTTGACAACGATGTATTGGTTAAAATATGATCAACTTGTATGGTGTGATTCCATGATCCGTCGTGGAGTTGACCACAGAGACCTCTGCAAACTGCGACATGGTCAAGTCAAGAACTCACCAAACTCTTATCATCTCTTTTATTTATTTCGTTGACCGACCAACAACAACAACAGAAACAAAAACACTTCTCAAACTTTCACTTCACTAACAGCAATTCTAAAACTAAACAACAAGAAAACTTTTATTGCATTACACATATTCATGAAATGATGAATATAAAGATTACAAAGGTCAAAATAAATTTAATACAAACATACATGTCTATATTCTAGTAACACACCAAAACTATTAGACAAGTGATCACCTTCTGTAAGAATTGCTCAAGGATTTAGGAGAACCAGCAAAGAGATCCAACAAGAGCTTCTCAAGATCATCAGTGATATACTTAATATACCTCTCACTCACACTGTTCTTGTGTCTACTGTAAAACGTCCAGTACGCTTGAATCACCCACATGGACGCCTTCGTCCTCACGTCTTCTCTCAGCCTCTCGTCCGATATCAACCAACCTGTTTGCGCCTTGTACACTTCCTCAAACGCAGAATTAAACCCTTGAAACCGCTCCCTAGGACGCAAGTTTCTCGAACCCGAACCAGATCCTGAACCAGAACCAGAACCAGAACCGTCTTCTTTGAGGAAAGAAAGGACAGGGAGCCAGGTGGCACGTTCGTACTCCGTTGCTTGCTGCTGAAACTTCCACGTATGTTTTCGATTCCATCTATCGCCAAAGATATGTTTCAGCTCGGAGTTCAGCACTTTCCTGGTCATGTAGTGTAGGTTGTTGAGGAGAAAGATGTGTCTCAGAGAGACGTCTCTGTACAGCTTCGACTTCACTTGAAGGTTAGCTTCAAGAACCGAAGCTATAGAGTAGAAATGTCGCTTCATCGCCACAAACTTCTCCGGCGAATCGTAGGGAAACTCTTCTTCCACTTGGTTGATAACATCAGGCGGCGAAGGAGGTATTGCGAGATCCTCTCCATCCTCGTGCTCCATGAGAAGCGAGTCCAGCGTTTGGCTAAAGTCCGTTAACGCCATGAGGTAGTTCATAACATAGTTGGTAAGCGGGTGAACCGCTCCTCCAGGGAAAGGATGAGAGGAAACATCAGAAGCAATGGCACTCTTGAACTCAAGAAACGTCGCTCTCGCGCAGTCGCCTAGCCTCCTCATCACTTCTCTGTACTCCGTTCTAACCGATAAACCAAGATGATGATCAGAGAAGAGAGAATCTATCTCAGGTAAAAGCTCGGACACCAGCTCGTACATCTCGAGAATCCTAAGCAGCTTCTCGGGCTGCCGCGGACCGATAGACACAGCTTGGCCGAAGTTGAGCAACTGCATCACCGGAGCCTTCACCGTATCGACAAAGATCTCGTTTAGCTCCCCGAAGATCCGACTGTTGAGAGACTTCTCGCTAACGAGATACATCTGGACGACGCTTCTGATAACCCTAACCCATTTCTTGATGTTTGTATTCAACGTAGCCCAATCCATCTTCAAAACATCTTCAATACTCAACTTCTCGACCTCATGGTCATAGAGAAACTCGTCTAGAGCCTCTTTTCTAACCGTTGTACATACCTGGATACACTCGCGGTCGTACCCTGAAGCAATCATAGCGTCTGCAATGTTCTTGAGATCCGATATAACCTCAGGTCTAATCAAATCAACCACTATATGGTCCTCTGAGTTTCTTCCAGGAACCAAATCCTCAGTGGAAGCGGCGCCGAAAGAAGCTTCCACGGCGTGTTCAACAAGAAGATGCTTAAACTCATCCTCGAGCCTCGCCATTGCCGTTTGAAGAACGTCGTGAGCTTTTCTTAAAGAGACCTCCTCCTCTGTTGTTCCGTCTAAACGATCGATCAAACCTCTCAGCTCTTTCACAGCTCCCAGAAACTCGTTGCCTGCGTCCGAACCCAAGTCCCATATCATGGTTTCGTCGACCTCACGAGCCGTGATCTTCTCGCAAACGAGACTAAGCCTCTGCTCAATCTCTTCGGAGATTACCACCACACGAGATAGCTCTGACAAGAGACTCCCCAGAACCTTCTTAGCGTTTCTGGTGAGGCTCTTGTTGTTGGATCTAAGCTCCTGAACGAGATACTCTGCAGCAACAATCAGCTTCTCTTCTCCATCTACCTCAAACTCTCCCATCTTCCACAAACAAGCTCTAAAACCCTGATTCTTAGAAACCCAGATAATGGAAACTTAAGCTCGGCGTGAAAGTTTGAGACTTTGATCGTTTTCACTTGGGAAGATTCGTAAAGGAGAAAACTTTAAGAAAAAATCTGGAGATGGGAAGAAACGTACGGAGGATTAGGTGATAACGGAAACCCTCTTTGGAGATTTTTCGCTGCCTAACATAGATTTTCTTGGTGAATAATTTTGCGGGAAAATATATTTTCTTTTTCTTTCTTGTGGACTGATTAGTTTTGGTCCTCTGAATAAGGAAGACGACCTTCCACAACACAGGAAGAAGAAGAAGAAGAAGAAGAAGAAGATTCAACGGAAGATATGTCGACCGCTCTATTTTATTTCTATTGTTATTATTATTGTATTTATCCTTTAGTTAATTAAAAGAGTTTTGGATTGTTAAAATTTTAATTACTATCCAAAAAATATTACTGTTATATTCTGGTTATTATGTTTTGATTAGAGTTATTAATCTAAATGAATACGGACACTCACCCTTCTAGACCTCAAGAAAATAGAAAAAGAAATTAACAAGTTCTTACTCAATGCAATTGCCAGGTTCTTACTCACTCACTGAAAATGAATGGAAAACCAATATAGATAAGCACATGAGCTCTGATAGGCATATTACTCACTGCATATTAGTATATTCAAATAAACTTACTCGGAAAAAAAAAAAAGAATGGACACAATCTTATGATAAGGGTGTTTTTTTTTTGCGGGAAGAAACAAAGTATACTAGAAAGTAATCATTCTAGTAGTATATTTGACCTTAACACTGAGTGGTTGTGCAATATTGTGGTGTAATTATGCTAGATGTTTAAATTATATTAAATGGAAAACAACCAATAGTTTTGACGGTTAATTAGCCTGATATCTAAACTATACATGAAAATTTTGTTTCTGATAATAATAAATAACTAGTTCATTGTTATTTGGTCAAAATCTCGTTCTATTTACATCATATGGCAAATAACAGAAAGATAAGAAATAGTACTCATCATCCTTTTCTTATAAATTGTATACTATACTTTTATGCCAATGGCTTTTATGCTGCATAGAAATAATGCTCAATAAAATATCACATTGTATAATTTATTATGATACTTGTATAAATCAATTTTAAATCAGACCCACTAAAAAATCACCTCAAACCTAAAAGCATAAATCCAAGTCTAGATAAATAATTTTTGAACCATCAAAATAAACTAAGAGCTTGAAGATGATGTATATTATATAGTTTCATAAAAATATAGAATAGCTGATGAAATGTAATAGAAAAATATTGTGTTCTATATCTACTTGTATAAGTTGTACGAGTATGTTTAGTGTGTGATAAGATTGGTTTGGTATATGTTGTAATTTATATAGAGCATGTTATATTGTGTATGAATGTGTCTAGTATGTGATAATATGTTGAATAATTAGGAGAAAAAATGTCTATTGAAACTTTCAGTTCAGTTTATTAATAGGTACATAAAAATTAAAGCATTTTAGTCAAAAGCAGAAATGCTAATTTTGTTGAAATTTCGGTTGAAAGAGAGTCTCTTTGAAGTTTGAACAACAAAACCAAAGGGAAACAATAATTCGAGTCTGAATATAACTTAGTTGAATACATACGGATGAAATAATTCTTAGGTATAAATTTCCACAAGCAGCCACATGAATTCTGTCTGTTTGTAATGATTTATTACATGTTTCATTTGGTTATAACGGCACAATGATTTTATTTCTCGACTGGTTGTAGAACCTCATGGAAAACGAAGATGCATGCACCAACATATTTTGCATATATAATTACGAAGACAATTTGTATCCTAATAAGCTATAATAGCCCAATCTAAACTTGACTGGACATTCTCTACTAATGCAAGTAAGAATTTGGAACATTGTCGGTACTCGTATCTCACTCAATGCATGAATGAATACACACCAATGAACCATTGGTGATGCTCTTAGTTCTGGTGTTCGAGTCGGGTACATCCTTGGTCCAATTGACAGTTGGTTCAACCCCATATGCTTGGGTTGGAATTATCCATTGAACCAGTCGGTACGTTAACATACCCCAAAGGGACTCGACAACCATTAGAACTTCTAGCAACTAAACAATAACGACTTTAGATGACTTCTTCTATGTATAAAAAAACTTGAAATCGCCAGTACGATAAATTTCTGTTTTATACACCTCAAGATATGACAATTTGTAACACTGTTCCGAATGGATACAACAAATTAGTAAAGAGAAACTGTCCCAAATAGACCATAATGGTCACAAGAAGGGAGATGGATTTACAACGATGTGCTTTAAGGGATGAGTCACGTCGCTACCACCGGCATGCTTAATGAATTCTGCCGGTGAGAGGAAGCTTCCATGGCACACACACACGATCCTCACCTCCTGTCCTTTCCTGTACCGATACAGAAACCCATCGATCTTTTTCCCATTCGGTCCATCTCCTGTCGTCGACACGCATGGCATGTCTTCTATGATGTTTCTGGCCACCGGAGCAGCACTTGATGGGCTTGTTTCTATCGTCTTGTTCGTTTTTGCTTCAAACACAAGCAAATATCTCAACAAAACTCTCTAAATGAAAAGACCAATACACAAGACATAATAGATAGCAAAGCCTAGAAGATATACTCGTTTAGAATCCCATACTCATAATAAGATACACTTGATCATATACCTAATAATCTAACATTGTGCATATTGAGAAGGTCATGGGACGAAACACAAACAAGGATGTGGTTTTGACAATAATGTGGTAATGCCTAAGTTGCACTTAGGTGCTAGACAATTGATCCATCCTAAAAGAATAAGAATCTAATCAAGATTTGGCAACCCTAATCAATCAAGAATCAAGAACTAAACAAAACTCAACCCTAGAGACTATAGAATTAAATATTGTGGTACCTTGAACACAAGGAAGAGGAGGAGTGTTGTCGAGTTCTGACAAACCAGAGGAACCACTTCCAGAAGATCCGATCGATCCTTCTTCAACAATCTTCTCTTCTCCTTCTCCAGCACCAGTTTTATGTTTCTCCCTAAGCACTCTCACGTTTCTCTGCTTCTCAGACCTCTTTCTCTTGGCCTCGAGCCTCCTCAAGCTCTGCAACTCTTTCCTCTTCCTCCACTCCTCCGTCTCGACAGGCAACGAGAAAGTCCTACTCAGCAGCTCCGATCTACCATCGTTGACCACGAAATCAGGAATGGAAGATGAACGCGTGAGCAGCCTGGTCTTCGCTAGTGGGTCAACACCAAACCTACCGTTGAGAGAAAGCCCTAAATCTAGCTCAATCTCTACCTCTCCGTCTTCAACAGACATGTTCTTGTTTTTCTTGGACACGAAACTCTGCAACAGATCTCTGGAGATTGGTCGGGGAATATTCCGGTAAATCTTCCCGTCTTCCCTTTTCACAGCTTCCGACATAATGAAAAATTACAAGGAAGGATTATGAAAATTCAACAGATTCTTGATAACTCAAATCCCAAGGAAAAAAGCACATATCAATTTTTTTTTTTTGAAGATTCTATTTCTTCAAATGTCCAAAAAAAAAGTTTACAACCTCTCTTTTTATTTAAAAAGTTCCCACAAATTTCAACATTATTACCGAAATTTTCTCCGACAAATCTCGAACGAACACTTATTAGTTATGTAAAGTAAACAAATCCAAAAAAAATAAGAGCCTGAGAGAATTTAGATAGAGAGAGAGATAATAAGATGATACGAAGACACAATCAGGGCCGGCTTAGGGCATGGGGCAAGGGGGCGTGGGCCCCAGGGCCCAAACAGTTTTTAACAAAAATAGTATGAAAGAGGGGTCCAATTTTTTAAAAAATAACTAGGGACAGGGGCCCAAAATTTTTAAATTATTCATATATACATGTAAAAAAAAAATTTTGCCCAAGGGCCCACTATTATCTTGAGCCGGCCCTGGACACAATTAAAGAGAGAAAGGTGAGAAAATCAGTCAGAAAAAGCTGTCTGAATATTTCGTAATACCGAAAGTACCCTTAGTTAGGTACATTGAAGCCACGTGGAAACATGGAAGACTCTGCCCCCCAGGACTTTTAGCGCACCCACGTGGTTTTCCGGAAATCAAACATTAGCAGAAGCGTAAACGTGTCGTATGTATAGTGGAACTTACGTTGCAAGATGGGATGTTGCAGCGTCAGGTCGTCACGTGTCGGGTTTTATATCTAATCACATTATCTTCTGCTGTCCACTACACTCTCTCTCTCCTCTCTTTTGGAGATAAGTTGACACGTTGGTAAATGTGGGCTGTTTCCTCTCTGTCGCTTTCTATTCATTTTGCTTTAATAGAAGACTTGACGCTGTTTAACTTAGGTAATATTAGGGTTGGGCAAAATACTCGGATCCGAAAAACCGAACCGAATCCGATCCGAAAAATTAGTATCAAATCCAATCCGAAATTGATAAAATATCCGAACGGGTTCAAAATTTTGGTATGTAAAGAACCGAAACCAAATTCAACCTGAACCGAAATATCTCGGATACCCGAATATAACCGAAATAAATTTATATACCTAAATATATTACTTACTTTTAGATTTAATATATATCAAAAACATCCAAAAAATATAAGATACTTTTAAGTTGTCTAAAATACATGAAAATATACATAAATAGTCAAAAGTAAATGTTTAAAATAACTAAAATATATTCAAAACAGCAAAATACTTGAAATATCTATTGATTTTCTATCTAAATATTCAAATCAAACCAATTTATACGTTAATTTTAGGTATTTTGACATATATTATACAAATTCATATGTAATATTTTATTTTGTTTTATAGATTTTGAGAAATTTTAAGCATATAATGAATATTAAAATTTTAAAAATAATTTAAAAGGGTTATCCGAATCCGAACCGAACACGCAAAGATCTGAACTGAATCCGAACCGAAATTTAGAAATACTTGAATGGGGCTGAAATCTTTAAACCCGAAAACCCGAAATCTGAATAGATCCGAACCGAATCCGAATGAGTACCAGAATACTCATCCCTAGGTAAAATTTTGCTCTATAAACAAAAAATTCATACAGAAGTAACACACGGACCAAAATGATTTTTTAGTATGAAAGGAAATTTCCTTCCTGAATTGATATTTAACTACTAATTGATTTCCATCTATGCAAATCACCTTCCACATTAACAAAAAAGAAAGTCATTTTGACCAAGAAGATCAATTAACTTGGAAATATATGTCGTGCACCTATATTGAATTGAATGAATCAGTAAAATACTAATCAATAATAAAGATTACCATAAAACACTTCATACTGTTGTAATTAGAGAGTTTAGGAACTGAATATTTCTGTGTATTTATTAATGAACAATAGAGGTTCCTTATATAAGGATTACAAAGTATAGGAAAAATGAAATTATCCAAAACCTAATACAACATGAAATAAGAAAAGATTTAAAACAGAAAAGGAAAACGTTTTAAGACTAAGACGGTCTAAACCGACCGTCTCTCTCTCCTCGGACGACCGCCTCTCTCTCTCCTCCTTTGGCCACGGTTTGGGCCTTGTCTTGGTCATTGGTTATGGGTCATCCACTTAATGATTTATAACACTCCCCCTTGTATGCCATAACCATACAAGATTCGTAGTACACTTCATGTTGCCTCATTAAAACCTTATCAGGAAAACCCAGTGGAACAAAACCATGATGAAGGAAAAAGAGTACAACACGCACTACTCCCCCTGATGTGAACCTCACTGTAGGTTCTACATTCTACGCATCTTAGTGCGTGATATTTCCTGTATGTATAGGATGGGAGTAATCGGCCAGTTTCATTACTGAACAGTAATTAGACCATTTCGATTTCTTAGGTCGTTTCTCATGTCCTTTGACATTGAGTGTCCCGGTAAAGCATGTGTGCTAAACAATATGAACCATATTGTCCTCGGAGATCACTATTTGGTCTTTGCAAATCATGTTTGCATATGTCCATAGTCTAGACGTGATCGTCTACTCTTAACTCTTTACTTCGGAAATTTATGGTTACCATTCGACCATGTTTCAATCTGGCCGATCCATATCCGGGTCATAGACCTCGTCTATACATGTCTATTGTTTGTCTTATGAGTGTTCAAGATCAATGATCATTGCTGTGAGTTTTATAATCTCTCATTATGGCTCTATGGCCGAACACTCTCATGTATCTCACACGTGGACATCGATATTTCTCGTTTTAGGCAGTACCATATCTTTCTCGGACATTGTAGTCCTTTATCCATCTCTTGATGGTGTCTCATGACCTCTGTTGCTGTGGATTATATCACACACTGAAAATATATTAGGTCATGGACTTCAACGGGCTTTATGGACTACAATACTTTGGTATCCGACAGATTAGATATCTCCTCTTAATCTCACTACAAAGCCTTGTGAAGTTTATACAGCAGCAGACCGTTCTGTTATGCCGGATCCTTACTTAGGGGATCTGATGTCGGATTGTAACATGATGGTTGATCTTTTGTACTACTAGTCTGTGTTCAAGAGATAAGGGCCGGACGCCTTTTAGCCGATGGGCCGGACGTTTTAAGCCGGAGTACTGGACGCCTTTAGCCAGAAGGTCGAACGCATTTAGCCGGACACCCATATAGATTTATTCTATGCCTCTTTTAGGTTTAGTATAATCACTAGGAATTTCAAGTATATGGACTGTATTGGATTGTCTTTTATACAACTCCAAGATCAATGATCATGCGTGATCAATTTCTTTTATATACTATATGCAGCTTCTTTAGGTTTCAGTCCATGAATCAGCTTAGGAACGAAGCTGTTCTTTCATCTTATCCAGTGATCCATATGCTGCTTACCACATCATTTGTATCTAATTTCATTCTTATGACCAGACCATTTTCAATTTCGAAAATCTGTAGCAGCATCCACCACATAGAAGTTTATCTCCTTATAATCTATTCCTTTGATCTCTTTGAGTACCTTGTGTAACAAGCTATGATCTAATGTTGTTAAGTAGGAAGACATGAACACTCTTAGACCTCGTGATCATGTGCCTTCTCGCACGGTTTCTTTACCTCACAAGATCCATCTATTTCACTGGTTTATCAGATGGCATTTCTGTATATGGCCAATACGTCCATCTCTCTTTTAGATACTTTGAACCTCCACGTTTTATCTTTTCTAATCTTTATGATCTTTTATGATTGTATGAGTACTCATTCGTGGGTTCATGATCCTCGCTTATCTCTTTATGTTCAAGTGCTATAACTTTATGTATCTTTATACAAATGTGTGTGTGTCGACACTTTCATGTGGTTCCATTATGTTCCAGACATGATCTATAGATTTGAGATCTTATTATCCAGGACCTTTATTACCTAGTAGCTTGGCGTCCCAAGACTACATGGTTTGGTACCTTAGATGTGTAGCTGCGCAGCCTTTTCTCAATGTCTGGTATGGTTTCTCTTATAATCTCGGATCTGTATTCTTTGCACCATTCTATCCGAGATTCCTTTATCTTATGGAACACTTGGTCTATCTTGTATAGACTCTATAGAAACTTGATTATGTCTCTTCTAGGACATTCATTTGGTGCTAAGCTGGTTAGTCATTTCTCGGGTCAGTGTCTGTCATTTCGATTAGCTTCTCAATTAGCTAGCTTTATATAATCTTTCTTTGGACGTCTTAAATTATAATCTCTAGTCCGAGGATCTTTGCCAATACAATGATGGTTAAAACCAATCGTAATTTTAACATTCTTTATCCAGCTTATAATCTTTCTCCTTTAATATTCGGATTCATTTGTTTCATGCAATCCGTACCTGGCCACTATTTGATCACCCATGTTTTGGCTCTCGGTCCTTTTGATTTCATGGAGAAGATCTTATTCTTATATATTTCCAATCCTCTTCTGAGGTTCCATCTTAGACGGCACATATATGTATGTGGTGGTTTATTCAAAATCTCTTAAGATGGTGTATATCTGGTTTTATGACCCGTATTCAATCTGAGATGGGAATATCTATGCTCACTTTATATGGCCTGATGCATATGACAATTCTATACATGTAAATTCATAATGTTCCAAGCTTATAGACTTTAAAATCTTAGTCTTATAGATAATGGCTTACATGGCCGAACTTTTTATAGGAAATGGCATCTCTGGCCGGTTATGGCCCTTGCGGCCGACCTGTTCATAACATGGTCTTCTTTGGCCGAGTAATGGCCTTATGGTTTGGCCGTTTTTTAAAACATGTCCTTTTATGGCTGAGCCATTTATAACATGGTCTTTAGACCATAATGGTACACGAACTTGTAGTATTGATCATGGGTTTATCCTCTCTCCCCCTCATGACCATAATATAAGGTCGTGGTGCTTGGGACAATTAAGCCTAATGAGTTTCCCTTTGTGTACATGTTTCACAACGTGAGATCTTTTACGGGATAACTCTGTGCCTTTTCAATCTTTGCATCGAGTTTAGACTTTAGGATGGCTAATCCTATCATGCCATATAGTGTAAAATTTCGTGGTGTATCTCAATATGGTCACCACGGTTCTTGCCTCTCATCATACTGATCTTATAGCATAGTTTAAATCAGTAGAGATCATTAGGTATAGCCTCGACCACTTTCTTATAAGGTCTTAGGCAATTTTTCTTTCAAAATCTGAAGGAACTTGTTTCCTTTTGTTTGTCCATTGTTTCTATTTAGAAACCATCATAACTCAATGGGTCACATATTATTGGGTGTATCTAATGTCCTTTAGACAATGCCTTAGTCATAGTTTCTTTACTAGGCTCACTATACTACTTTCACGATTTCTTACTTGGATATTATGCCCTTTAGGCAATTCTTTATCAGTAAAAATATTCATATGTTCAAGTAAGATCAGGCAAGATATAATGAAATCAAAGCAAACTCTTTTATATATATATAAAAATCGTGAATCATCAAGTAGGTTAAAAGCAAATCATAAAGCAATAAGATAAGTCGTATCGAAAATTTAGTCCTTGAGACAATCAGAAGTCTCAAAGTCCATCTGGTCATTTTTAGCAATGTCGGAATCATTATCGGCCTCATATCCGGAATCGTGAACCATGAGAGCCTCAGGGTTCTTGTTCTTAAGACTTTCTTGGTAGAGCTCACATAAGTGCTTAGGGGTTCTACAGTTCTTGGCCCAATGGTTTCCCATTCCACATCTGTGACAAACGGATTTGGTCGAGTAAGACGGTTTGGATATGCCGCCTCGACCACGACCATAACTACCTCGGCCACAGCCATAATTGGAACCACGACCACGGTTATTGTGGTTTCCTTTCCGGTCGGTCGAGTAGTTGTCTCGGCTGTTCGAGTAATTGTCACGGCCATGCCCCTTGTATCCACCTCGGTCTTTGCCGTGTGATCTCTTGTCATTTTGGACATAATTGCACTCGTTGGGATCTTTCCTTTCAACCTCATTAGCCTCCGGTAATGGTGCTGTTTCAACAGGTCTAGCTTCATTGTTCTTCATCAGGAGCTCATTGTTTGCCTCGGCCAGAAGCAGGCACGAGATCAGATCAGTATATGTGGCAAAGCATTTCATTATGTACTGCTGTTGCACTATCACATTCGATGAATGGAATGTAGAGTAAGTCTTCTCAAGTAACTCTTCTTCGGTTACTACTTCACCAAGAATCTGAGATTCTTCCAGTCGTTTCTAGCCTTTGGAAGTAACACCGTTTTCTGGTGATCATATCTATGCTGTAAAGCATCCCAAAGTTCTAGTGGATTTTCCATCGTGATGTACTGATCTTTTAGACCTTCAATGAGGTGATGGCGTATAATACTTATAGCCATGTACCGATTCTTATCGGTCTCATTGTTGCCCTTGATGATAGTATCACCAAGTTCCTTTGACCTTAGACTGATCTTTGTATCTAGCGCCCACAGCAAGTAGTTATCTCCAGAGAGATTAAGGGCCGCATAGTCTCTGTTTGAGATTTTCGACATCTGAATCACATCATCATTTAAAATTGAGTTTCACAATGTGATCATGCGGCCGCAAGATATATTAACAAGCTCGGCCACAAACATGTCTTACGCATTTATGAAAAACAATCAATCTAGAAATGACCATGGTGCGATCAATTCATCAAGCCACTCGGCCATGCAGTTATATCTAATGCAACCGGTTTCAAGATTGTATAAACTACATGTTGGTCGATTCTTATTTAAACAGTATGAATGCAATCCATATTCAGATCCATATGTATGCAAGAAATCCTTAATCAATCCTAGGGTTTCTGATTTAAACACTAGTAGGATTCAGTTTTAAGATTAAGGTTTCAAGGCCTTTTAAGATTTAAAACGAGATTTAGAGTTTTAAACATTTAAACTTTCAAACAATGCCTCACGGCCAAGGTATATGCCTTACGGCCAAGTAGGAGCCACACGGCTATTTAGTTCAATTCAATGTCATCCTTAGAGTAATATCTAGGTTCAATTGCAATCAATCAGGTATGATCAAATTCGATTATGAAAGCAATAAGGCCACACGGCCATGAGATGATATAATCAAGATCTTTATCAAGTTTAATTAGGATTTTTAGTTTAAACATGTCAAGCAATACAGATTCGAGTTTAAACAATCCTATCAATATCTCTAGGTGATCAAACAAACAATCAAATTTCAAATCAAATAATTTTAAAATCGTTTTTCCAAATTAGGGTTTCAGGGGATTTCGAAAACTTTGATCTTTGATCAAGGGAGTTTGATTTGAGATTCAAAATCATTAAGACTTTGATTTTAATTGATCAATGGATCAATCTCGAATTATGGTTTAGGGGACCGAACTTATTCGAGCTCCGATTTACTCTTTTAGGGTTTGATCTATCTGTCTTAAGGCTTTCATCTTAGAGATTAGTTTTTAGGGTTTCAATCTTTACAAACAATCAGGTTCGATTCATGTTCTCAGAATTTAGGATTATCTTTGTTTTGTAGATTGTAGAACCCGGACCACCAAGAGAACCTCGAACGGACACGAGATGGGATGAGCTGGAACGGTCGCGTGCTGAGGCGAGACGCGTCTTCTTCTTGAGTTCGCGAGCGGGTTGATTGGGAACTCTAGCTGGTTGTGATTTGAACTGGAAACTGAGGTCGTCTAGGATCAGGAACACCTTAGGGCTGGAGCTGATCGGGTGTTTGTAAGCCGGAACGCAAGCAAGAACAATTTAGGGTTCTTCGGAGTTAGGGTTCCAAAAGACCAAGGCGGTGCCGTGTATTGTTTCTGCGAGTGTGGGCGCGTCTGAGATCGGATTGACAAACGGTTTATGCTGATAGATTCGTCTCGTAAAGAGCTTCAATTTGATATGTGGCTCGTCGTCTGGTTCCTCAGGGTTTGAGAGATAGATCGATCTTAAGTTGCGTCTGGATTAGGGTTTATGTGTGACGGATTTTAGGTTAAGTTTTGTCTCAGGGTTTTGGAGTCTATCGTGCTGATAACGTGTTGTAATTAGAGAGTTAGGGACTGAATATTTCTGTGTATTTATTAATGAACAATAGAGGTTCCTTATATAAGGATTACAAAGTATAGGAAAAAGGAAATTATCCAAAACCTAATACAACATGAAATAGGAAAAGATCTAAAACAGAAAAGGAAAACGTCCTAAGACTAAGACGGTCTAAACCGACCGTCTCTCTCTGCTCGGACGACCGCCTCTCTCTCTCCTCCTTTGGCCACGGCTTGGGCATTGTCTTGGTCATTGGTTATGGGCCATCCACTTAATGATTTATAACACATACATCATATTCACCTTCATTTTTTATGTTATTTTATTCCTGTTAATATTGGGCTCACCCACAACCCATTTGTCCCGCCCGCTGTGGTACCATGCCCTGAACCCTATGACCAATCCCGACCCGCACTATAGCAGCGGGTATGCGGGTCGGTCTGCTATAGTGCGGGTCGGTCCGCGGACCCATATCTTCAAAGCTTGACCAATCATGTGAAGACATCAATAAGTTATCAGGTTGATCAAATCCATTAAGTTACAAATATTGTCTCGACTCTCATTTGTAGCATAAGGCACTGTACCCATTGATGTTCTCCAGAAACAACAACTTGTCCTACTACAATCTTGTTGATATATATATACAAGTTAAAAAAAGATTAGTCTTCGCATCACTAAGTAAATTCAAGTTTTGTGTATATAAAAAGAATGTTTAGATAACTCACATTCGAGAACGATGATTAAGTTTCCAGAAAAATAACAATAAAAAACAAGTTTTGTGTACAATTTCTTGTCTCCACTCACACTCAATTCAAAAAAAAAAAGATACTATTTTTCCCTTCGATGAGTTACAAAGAAAGTAAACGAGTTTTGGTCATCATTGCAAAGCTTGAAAAGAAAAGATGATTCCTTGATTGAAAGCAAACTGGAAGAGGCACAACTGAAGTAAATGAGTTTAGGTCACCGGTTGGAGGAAATGAGAATCGCCATCATCATCTCCGGTTTGCTTTAAGCTCTTGTCGATGTTACCAAAGAGACGAAATGAGAAAATTCAAGCGGGCCACCCAATTGTCCCGCATCCTGCTTTGGCCCAACCCGCTTTGGCCCAATACCATTGCGGGCATAACCTGCGAGGTCCGCTAACAAACGGACAGTAAAATATGTGTCCAATTCTCCCGCCCCACATTGGGTTTTTATGGGCCAGACCCGCGGGGAAATCTCCATTTTGCCATCTCTACCTGTTATCGTGTTTTATATCCCTAAATAAGAATTTTAAGACGACAATGCAACATGATGATAATATCGAACAACAAAATTGCATTCTTTCTAATCGTTCTATTTTGCGGATTGCACGGAAGTTATCAAAGTATCTTCTCATACATCCAAACTCATATAAACCAACTTATGTGGATAATAATAGTCAAAATACAATTAGAAACTAAATTCTAAAAAGATAGGAAGACATGTGAGAGATACTTATGGATGGATTTTGACAACAACAATAGAAAAGATACACTTGTCAATTTACCGAGTAATAGATTCTCCAGAGAACACGCAAGAGATCAGATGGTAGACCCCACTTCCATTTACTCTCGATGTCATTCCCCTAGGCATCAGACACGTTTACACTCACTACAATCACACACCTGTCTTTCTCTCACTTCATCACACCAGCTAAGCAAACCAATCAAAACAAATTATAAAGTCCAAAAGGCAAAAAGAATTGGAAAGCGATTTTATTCAGTGAAAAAGGTACTCAACTAATCATTTACAAATGTCATTTTAATTGCACATTATAAAATGGAGATTTAGGTAGTGTAAGTAGTTAAATGTAATTACCAATTGAAATTATGGCCGTCAAATTTACTTTAAAAGAATCCAAAAGCTAGAAAAGTTATTAAACAAGACTTATTTGCGAACTAGCTATATTTTCAATACAAATTAGGTAAATATCATTGATTTTGGAATAATGTAGTTTCTAACATTTATGCCATAAAGTATCCGGTTTTGTCCCTTTTCTTTACAGGTATTAGGTAAGTGTGTGGAAGAAATAACGTGGCTAATAGAATATAAGATCAACAACACTTAAAAACTATTCCAAATAAAAAAAAAGTGGAACCATCCACATAGACATTTATTGATCACATGCATATGCACCGAGTGTTCTATACCATATTATTAATGTAGTCCTACAACCTCTAAATACTAAACATAACTAAACCTCAATCTTTAGATACTAAACCGTCTCTCAATCACACCACAACTCTTAAATACTAAATCCTAAACCCAAATCAGTAAACCCTAAACTCAAATATAAAACTCTAAACCCAAATAGAATGGAACAAAAGAAATAACATAGTACATATTGATAAAATTATGAAATGTCTATTATTGCATGGAAGAAGTTAATACTGAGCCCAACCATACTCTCTCACTTTCTAAATACTAAACCGTAAACCCAAATCACTAAACTCTAACCCAAATATAAAACTCTAAACCCACGTATCAAAATCTATAAAGTACATAATATTATGTAATATTAAATTCTAACCCTACACACAACTCCTAAATACTAAACTCACCCCCAACTTTTAAATATTAAACCCTAAACCATTATTAATTAACCCAAACACAAATGTAAACTACTACATATTTATAATTTTTAAGTAGTATAGGAAATCAACTCTATCTCAACCCCTATAATCTAGATATTAAACTTTATCCCAAACCCATTCAACTCCTAAATACTAAATCCTAAAACCTAATCAGTAAACCTTAAACTCAAATACAAACAATAAACCCAAATATAAATCCTAAACCCAAATAGAATAGAACAAAATAAATAGCATAGTACATACTGGTGACATTATGAAATGTCTATAATTGTATGAAAAAAGTTAATGATGACAACTAAACCCTAAACCGTAATCACTAAATCCTAAACCCAAATATAAAAATATAAAAACGTACACAATATTATGTAATATTAAATTAAATTATATAATATTAAACTATGCAATATAGATCATAATACGAATTTTACAGATTCAAAAACAAGTAACGATAGTTAGATATTAAGAAAATTACAAACTATTTCCTCCGTTTCATTTTAATTGTCGTTTTAGCTTTATGCACACAAATTAAGAAAACATATGATTTTGTATATTTTCAAAACAAAAACACAATTACCTATACACCTAACCATATTTTAACCAATAGAAAAATAAAATGGAGAATCTTATTAATAAATTTTGCATTGAAACTATAAAACGATACTTATTTTGAAATGATTTTTTTCCCTACAACGACAATTAAATCGAAACGGATGAAGTATATTTCTAAACAAAATAGAACACTCTTTATTAATCGTCAAAATGAATGGAACATGATAAAATAATATGGTAACAAAGAGGTAGAAAACAACAAGACACGTCTGGGAAGAAGAATTGGCCGATGTTACTTCACGTTTCCGCCTCTCCTCTTCCGTCAGACAAGACACCATCGATTTCACAATCAGAGAAACCTTCCCTTCAGTCACCCACCGAGAATGCGAAAACTCTATACTGCTGCAAAAATCAACTATGATAATCATATCTGTCTCATTGCGCTCTCCCAAATACGAGAATCAAACGATTCAACTTCTCGAGAAAGAAGAAAAATAAAAATTACGGAGACGATGACGGAGAGAATACGGTGGTGACAATGAAACAAATGATGATGATGGATGTGCCGGTTGTACATGTAGAGGTGATTGAAGCTATGTGATGGAGATTTATGTGTTCGTCGTATCAAAAAGAACCATAAATTTAAGAGAGAGACAGAGACAACTTGTCATGTTCTTATTTTTAAATAATTTAGATGTTAATTTTAATTTTGGTTACTTGTCATGTTCTCCATGATTTTATGTTATTTTGCTTATTTGCATTTTTTATTATTTTTAGAAACTTATTTGTCATATTTCATAATTTAGGTTGAGTCATTAGTTTTAATAAACAACTTTTTGAATTGTTAGTTTTTAAACACTTTTAATGATTATATAATAAATATTTTTATTATATTCAGGGATAATTATTATTAACAAGTATTATCAAATTATAGCAATAATTTTATAGTTTTGTTCATCTTATGTTTATTTTAGTAATATTAAATAGTTTAATGTTTTTATTTATCATTTTAAAAAGAAAGTTTTTTTCTCTTTTGTATCCCCGAGTTATCTTACCAATCAAAAAATATGAGTCAGGTTTTCCATAATATTAGGTGATTTTGCTTATTTGTCATTATTTATTGCTTATTTGGCATATTTTCCATAAATTTAGGTAATTTTTTTATTTGTATATTTTAATGTTTTTGGTTTTGTTTATTTGTCATATTCTCCATAATATAGGTTATTTATTTATTTTTCACGTTCTTCGTAATTTTAATTGGTAATTTTATTTATTTTTCTTATTTTTAAATAATTTGGATGGTAATTTTAATTTTGGTTACTTGTCATGTTCTCCATGATTTTATGTTATTTTGCTTATTTGCATTTTTTATTATTTTTAGAAGCTTATTTGTCATATTTCATAATTTAGGTTGAGTCATTAGTTTTAATAAACAACTTTTTGAATTGTTAGTTTTTAAACACTTTTAATGATTACATAATAAATATTTTCATTATATTCAGGGATAATTATTATTAACTAGTATTATCAAATTATAGCAATAGTTTTATAGTTTTTTTCATCTTATGTTTACTTTAGTAATATTAAATAATTTAATGTTTTTATTTATCATTTAAAAAAAGAATTTTTTCTCTCTTTCGTATCACCGAATTATCTTACCAATCAAAAAATATGACTCCAAAGAATACAATCTTTCGCCATTATAAGTAAAAAAAGTCAATTTTTACTAGACATATATAATCTATCACTTTTAGTTTATAAAATTTTAGTAAAAGTATTTATTTAATTATTATAGATAATAGGTGTCATTATAAACTCCGAAAAAAGAAATTCATAAATACAATTAAGACTTTGACGAAGAGAGGTTTGATTTCATAGGCTTCTCTGATAATTGGTAATTGTGGTTTCTTTTGTAGATTTATCTTTTAAGTTATTTTAAAATATTAATAAAACTTTATGAGGTTATTATGATAATATTCTTTTACATGTGTGGTTTACTGATATAATAAATAAAAGATTTTGCAAGTAGCAAATTATTATCTATGATGTGTTGTACTAAAAAGGATAAATTATATCTTCTGTTTAATTTAATATTTGAACTTAATTAAATAATTTAGATTGAAATTAAACATTATTTTAAAATTTGAATTAGTTTGATGTATATTAGTCCGCACAAGTGTGCGGACCATCATCTAGTATATTTTTATATAAAATGAAAAGATATCAAAAGATATTATGATTAAGTATTTTAAAGATTCTATGTATTATTAGTCTTAATAAAATACGTTTAATAAGATTTCTAAGTGATGGTCTAAATTAAAAAAATCACACATGAAAAAGTCATGACTTCTATTTTAATATATAAGATATTATAAAACTATAAAAAAATATAGATAAATGTGATTTTTTATGAATACAAATATAAAAGTAGTGAATTTCGGATGCATTTGTCCCAACTTGCAATAGACCACCAGTAATAAATCCAGCAGTTAAGATATTGTAAATCCATAAAAATTCTGAACTTTTATGTAATCTCTTTAAATGGGTGACAAATATAAATGTACATTTTTTAGTTTTATGTAATTTATTAAATATGTTAGGAAGAACAAAAAAAGTTAATAGCTTAGCGATTGACCAGTTTCAATCACATATATTTGCTTATTCTTGTTTTTTATATGGCATGAAATATAACTAAATACTCATACTTCATTTTAATTGCTCTCTTTGTACCTACTATAACTTATTTTTGATAAAATATTATTGAACTTGTAAACCTCTTTATCCATACATTGATAAACTATAGGGTGAATTTGCTAAATATACATAATAGGCAAAAAAATGAAGAATATGTTCATGCTACAGTAATGTGGGACGGATGAGACAATTTGCACACAAACTTGACTGAAATCTCCTTCCAGACGCGTGCGCGTGATGTTGACATTCCAAAGCGAAAGTTGTCATACTATACTACATACCATATAATATAGTCACACAAATGATCGAATCACTTACGAGGTTGAGTTTCACCCATTACTAAACTATACTATATATGGTTACGACAAAGTATAGAATACTCCACACAAACACATAATTTTTTTTATTTTTTTATATGCTGACAATGCTTTACCAATTTGGAGAAGAGGGTTAAAGTTAATATGAAAGCTTAGAAATGTTAATGTATATAACAACCGTGTTAGGAATCAAGTTTACTTTTGTCCCAAAGGTGCAGTCACGAAACAAAGTTTACAGGATAGAGAGAAGCATTATGTCAGAAAAAATAAAAGAAACATCATTGGTTAATACATAAGACTAATGTAAGATGAAAGCAAATGGTATAAAATAGTTCATTGCATGAGTAGGTCCGAATTGACGTTGGAAAAAGCTGCAACCGCACATGTCTATGATGCGACGCCAGGGGAGGCTTCTGTGAGGGTGTCTCATCGATTAAGTTGTACTATCGCATTGACTTCCAGAAAAACAACCATCACAACACACACTAAACCTGAAAAAGCTCACAAGTAACACATGTAAGTGAAAGAGAAATACTATACTACATACTTTATAGTATAGTCATACGGAGGAGTTAACTAGATATAAGGTTGGATTTCATCTATTGGGTGACTATGCCACTGTACGGTTATAAATTACAAAGAATTGTGCTATCTATTACATGCTAAGCATAGAGACAATACTTCAGTAGCATGCAAATATGCACAAATGAATATACCATCGCTATATTTCAATTGAAAAAACTAGTAAATATATTTGGTTCTATACTATATATGTATACCTTATAGTCTAGTCTTATCATGTATAACATAGAGTTGTTCTTCCAACCAGAAACTTCGCTGGCCAAAACTGCGGCAAACACAGATGCAAATATGCGAAATTTGGTTATTTAGGATCCAAATAGAACCCCATAACATTAATTTCGACTAACTAACAATTGTTTGAACGCACCATTTTCGCGACTCGTCGAAGACTGTTCCAACCGGATCTTCAAAAGAAACGTTGTTTTGGATTAATTTCCTAATAATAAATGGCGGCGAAACATAGTCGATGGATTCTTATGCTATACAATCAAACATAACATACCTTGATTTTTTGCTTGGAGGAGGAGGAAGAGGGGTGGAGACGATGTAACAATACATGTTGTGTTGTACTATTCTGTGTTATCGATCAAATGGAATTGTACAACACAATGTGTATTGTTCGTCTTCTCCAATAGTTTTACGCGTCCTCTGCTTTTTAATCCACGTATATCGAAAAGTAGTAAAATTGTAAACCCAAAAGATATGAAGAAACGTGATCAGAAACATTGTTGGATCAGATGATTATACGATATGCAAAATATCACTTCCAAGAATTTCGTAAAACTTTTAAATGATCATAGAATAGAAAATGATCGCATTATTAATATAAATTTTGGAAAAAAAATAGTTTCAGAAGAATAAGATTAACAATAGAAATGAAAGTGAGATGAAATAGTGGAATGAATGACAGTTTTTGTCTTTATACATATTATACAAAGAATATCATAGCCAAAAAATCGTTATGGCTATAAAATTAATTTTTTGTGTTACTATATATATGCAATCCAATTTCCCTAAACTATACTCATAATCACACAAAAGTTTTGAATTTTTTTCGATTAACATGTTGGTTCTTTTCAAAAAGAAAAATCAAAGAATGAAATAAAGTAAATATACAAAGAATCTCGGATACCAAAAACTGCTTGAAATGTATTAAAGATAAAGAAATATTACATAAGAAACCTAGTTTAAGAACAAATATTTCGATTAACATGTTGTAACCGTTTTTTTCCGGGAAGTGTAACAAAAAAAAATTACCTTTAACTCTTCGCTTTGTTTAAGTTCTATGTCGGTAAAAGATTTAAAAAAATCTCTCTATCTTTTTCAATGTTCAATTTGAAGCTCATTATGCGAAAATCATACGCAAATATAGGCAATTGGTTGGAATCTCTATATCTTTATATTCTTATAAATTTTAATTTATTGTTTTCTCTTCTGCAAGCAAATCAATTACCGAAGTAATAGATCAATTGGTTGGAATCAAATCTATTCTTATAATTAGTGTAATTATGGTTATAGTTTCTATATTTAATAAGTACATTAAAGATACGACTTTGAAGATATTATGTTTTGATTAATAGAAGATATTGGATTTTGAGTTTGTATTTATTGATTTGTTTTTTTATAAAGCTTAGAAAATCAGCGGGATGATTGGTTGGTTGATACATCCTATAAAGAAAACGAAAACTATAGGTGGTTTGACTATTGTACATTGATCGATGCATGATGTAAGTTGACTATATAAAACTTGAGCATGATCATTTCAAACTAAAGTATAGGTAGGTTATATGCATTTGTTATATTGTAGTTAATATATTTTAAATATTACATAAGTCAAGTGATTCACGTTTTCGTAAAAATAAAATTCAAGTTCATTATTGGGCCGTACTCGTCCGTAATAAGCTACGTTAAATATGATGTATTTTTAGGTTCATTTAATGACGTTAAGTTTAAATTTCATTAAGGAAAACTCATTAATTTAACTGGAAAAGACAAGCATTAAAATAGGTAGGTTCATTTAATAACATTAAATTTAAACTTGATTAAGGAAAACTCATTAATTTAACTGGAAAAAACAAGCATTAAAATAGGTAGTTTAATTTAATTCTCAATGGTATGGAAATGTAAATAAATTAGAAAACTTATGGATACTTCTCTTTTAATAATATAGATGTCTAGGCTCAGAAAGTTATTGATGGATAGTCGTCGTAATCCTCATAAATTTTGTCAGCAGATTTTGGAAGAAAATATATTCAATAGAAGATAATAATCTTATTATATAAAGTAGACATTCACTCTCTTCTCAGCCTGCCTTGTCACTAAATAGAAGGAGGAAAACACGACACGTATCTCCTATGTTTTCGATTGGGCTTCAATATTTTACATGGCTGGGAATCATTTGGTTTAATGGGCTTCCACAAATGAATAATATTATGATTTGGGCTGAAAACCAACAAAAAGTTGGTCCACAAAGCCGCCGTACGTTCTAGGGTTGATACTCATCTCAAATTCTGATTATGTCTTCGATCAATGGAGTCAGAAAGGGCATCTGAGATGAATCTTCGTGAATAGGCTATACGTCGCTCTACAAGGGTAATTGGCAGATAAAGAGCAATTCACGGCGGAAAAAGCGAAGAGAGAGACAAGATAGTATGAATAGAGATCAAAAGAGACAAGATGGCAGCAACCGAAGGGTTCATAAGAGATTTGAAAATAGAAATAATAAGAGAAATAGGGGAACATAGAAGGAAGTGAAGGTAACAGAAGAAGCGGTAGCTAGAGCTCTCTCACTGTGATTTGAAAATGACAAGGGTTAGTGACAAATTTGAAATTGGAGATAAAAGACGAACTTGGATTAATATTTATCACAAAATGAAACTCTGTTCTTTTTTTTCGTCAATGAAACTCCGTTCATTTTTTTAATTTTTCATGTAAGCCATAACATTATAATATTTATTTTAGTATATTAATTTATATCTACATATTAAATCTTTTTTTTAAGAAATAAATAAAAACAGTTTTCTTCATTTTTAACAACTAATAAATTCAATTCTACTAATATAATTATAATTTAAATATTAAAAACGAAAATTATATTCAGTAAAAATATATTTTAAAATAGGTTTATGGACCTACCAAAAATAGACAAGCTGAAACGTTTCTGCAGCTTCTTTGCCATTTCTGCTACTCTTCATTTACATGTACAACCTTGTCGGAGTTGGAGAACAGAGTTAGCAGCTGCAAATACTGGAGGAAGCTGAGAGCTTGACTTCATGAATTACATCGACCTTGATTTTCAAGTTATGATTTCTATGCCTTTTGTTCAAAATAAAATATAACTAAATAGTGTGATCTTTTCTATTTTTTTACTACTTAGTGGCCACGATCAAGGATTTCCAAAGAGTTTTTCCTTTTTATCTTAAGAATTTCAATGGAATGTAATATTTTTATCCATTACTCTATTCAAACTTTCTTTACCTTTGTTTTTTAATCTCAGGAGCTCCATTTATAACATTTCAAGACATTGTCACTCACTTCTCTATAATTTGACTTAGCTTATGAATTTGGGCTTGGCCCCATTTAAAAAAAATATTAGTTTATTGATTCTTGGTTATCATTACTGGACCAATACACAAAACTAACCTTAAACATTTTTTTCTTATAATAAGTCTTAATCTTCTTTGCTACAAAGAGATAGACATTACAAAAAGATAGAATCACCGAAGGCCTAACACAAAGCTTTGGTTTAGTTTTAAAGAAAATGGCAAGTACAATAACAATTTGCAACTTAACTACAGTCATAAAATTTTCAAACATAATTTTGTAATGTGTCACGTTGTACTTAATTCTGTATTAGACATTGCCATTCACTTCTCTATAATTGCCGAAATTAGGATTTGGCTTTCTAGGCAAAGAAGATTTCCTTCTTGTGTTTGGTCTGAGAGTAAACGCTATAGAAAGAATGCACTCAACTCCTCGAGTGATACTTTGAAGATAGAAGAAATATAACATCTAATTGTCTATTTGAAGATCATAATACTCTGGAGATATACTATTTCTTATGTTTATATTTAATTTTTGGATATTCTATGTTACACGACGAATTCTTTAGATCAATCTATTGAATTGATTTATACAGTGATAAAATAATTCAATTACACGCTCACAAAACAAAAGGTTCAATTAAACAAAACTTTGTAGATAAATTCTAATTATTATTCTCATATCAAATATCAAAAAGATACTATTAAAAATTATCTAATTCATTAATAATATATAAAATTAAAAATACTATTTAAATAATTTGTATGTAATCACTCTTTTGGAAAATAGTCTTTTATGCACTTTTATGGTATATTTGAATTATGAAAATTGCAAATTTAGAAAAGCTATTTACCAAAAGCTAAAAGGAATATGAACACTGATTATTTTCATGAAAATTTATAGATATCAGCCTAATGACATTCTAAAAACAGACTACATTCTCACCGAAGAGAAAGGTTATGAGAACACATCAAAAAAGACTATAAATCTACAAATTTACTACTTATGTATCTATTTTACTACTTTCACAAAAACTAAAGAATGATATTTAATAAAAAAAGCATATAATAGTAATGAGTATCACTAAACAACTTGACAGAAACATATAAACAGAAACAAAAGTAGATAACCTAAAATTAAAAAAATATATGAAAAGTATACACCGTCAATTTAAATTAGAACATAGCCTAGTTAAAATCATATCAAAAATTGGTTCATATAACAATCGCAATGAAATTTAGGTTGGATATCATAATCTCAAAATATTTAACCGTAAAAATAAAAAAAGATTACCAAGAATAATCACGAAAATAATGATTCATAGATAATATATAACTAATTATTTTAGATAAAATATAATAAATGTTAAATAAAATATATGCATTTTCTGCGCGAAGTGCGGTACTAATAATAAATCATATTATAGTTAAGGTTCAATCTCATAATAGTAAAAATCAATAGAAATTTAAAAAAAAATATTAACAGTAAATTCAAAAACAAAATGTATAAGAAAGAAATAATCCATATTTTATGTGCTGAATTTCAACCATAATTCTGAATAATTTTGTTTATTATTATTATAATATAACAAGTATTAAATGTGAAATAATTACATGATTAAAAGTAAAATTTCTTTTTAGATGATTAGATAAGTCTATAATTTCTTAAAATGTAACCAAAAATAAAAGATGAATGTAAACATTATAAATTTAAGATTAAACTAAATATTTTAAATGTGTATTAAAATTTAAAATATTTTTATATTATTTTTCATTTGTGTATCCGTCCGTAGGGCGGGTTTTCCGCAAGTAAACAAATAAACAATACTTAAACGAGAGTTCTGTTCTCTTTTATTATTAACCTTGACATCTCTATGAAAGTTAACACGATAATCTGTGTGAAAAAAATCCAGAATATATTGGAAATTTTTTAAGTGGTCTGTTTGCGAAGTACAAAAGAGTAACGTGATCATTGCTGGTAGGTCTGGGCATTTTACCCGGACCCGAAGATCCGAACTGGAACCGACCCGAAAATACAGGTTCAGATCCGGGTCCGGATCCATGCTAAGTACCTATTGAGTCTTTTTTTTGATCCGCAGGTCTCGGTTCGGGTCCGGGTCTTACCCGAGACCCGTTCAGGTACCGGAAGTACCCGCAAATAATTGTATATACTAGGTATATTTGGGTGATTGAGTATATTTTTGGTATTTTGGATTTTTTTTAAAGTTTCGGGTTTGGATTTTCAGGTATAATTGTAGGTTTTTGGTGAAATTTTAGATTTTTAAAAAATATAATTTGGGTATTCAAGTAAAATTCGGGTATGTTTTGGGTTTTCGGATCTGATTTTGGATAAATTTTTGGGTATTTTTGCGGTTCTTCGGGTATTTTTAGATTTTCGGGTCCAGTTCGGGTATTTCGGATCTATTTCGGGTCCTAAATACCCGAACCGACCCGGATCCGAAATATATCCAAAAATTTTGGGTATTTTACGGGTATTGAAATTATAGATCCGAACCGACCCGGATCCGATAAGACCCGACCCGGAACCGATCCGAAAATTTATAGGTATCTATATGGGTCTAAATTGCTAGGACCCGAAAGATCCGGACCCGACAATACCTGATCCGAATCCGATTCGAAGACCCGGATGCCCAGGCCTAATTGCTGGTGATTTGTAAAAAAAAAGTTATGGTTATTTATATTTAAAAAAAAAACTGTTAGAGATAGTGGACAGAAGAAAACTGTTTGAGATGGTGGAAATAAAATGCGTTGTGAGTTGTGATAACTCATTTTTCTAACGTTTGCTTTTTAAAATTACTACATAAAAAAGTTTTTTAAAAAATTTAGGTGACACATGTCACTCCCAAAATTGTTAAGTGACTTCTGTTTTATAGTATTAATTAAGGATAGAGATGCTTTGGTTAGTATCAATCTAGATCCTAACCTAACGTTCCACAATTTGAAGTTTAAAACCTCTATGTATAGTAATAAGAACTTTTCATCGCATATATTTACATGAAACAAAGGTGTTGTTATCACCAGCCTTATTTAAACAAGAAAGAAACTTGAAACCCAACAGAAAATAGCCCATGAATCAAAGATAGAAATCTGAAAATTTTAGTCCAATTAATCATCCCCCCCACAAACACTCCTGATGCCCAGTTAGCCCATATTTGATAAACTGGAATGTAAACTCGTCACATCCCACTGTAACTTGAAACTAGTCCTCGGCATTTTACCCAGACCGAACATCTAGAATCGACCAGAAAATACCCAATCCAAAACCGAATCAAAAATTTAATTTGCTATACCCGAAAGAACCGTAACCGAAAAGTACGTTATGAGATTGATAGTTTGATCGCGGGGGCGGAACCGAAAAGAACCGACTCGAATAGATTCAGACCGATCCGAATAGACCCGACCCGATAAGAACCGATTCATACTCCGCCAAAATTATGATTTCATGTGTTCTATTTCTATATTTTAGTTTATGATTTAATTGAATTTTTTTTGTTAACAATCTTTATTATTATTTTTATAAGAAGCTCAAGTAATATGAAATTTTAATGTTAAATTTAGAGTTTAAAAAATTTTAGTTTCAATATTATTTGTTTGTTTTTGGTTATTTTATAAAATTGTAGATAAATAATTAAATATGATGGATTTTGGCTAAATTTTGATGGAATTTGAGTATTTCAAGTCTTTTTCTTATTGTAAATATCCGAACCTGAGCCGGATCCGTTATAGACCCAAAACCTACAAATATTTTAATTATAGACCCGAACTAACTCAGACCCGAGAAGAACCGACCCGAATCCGGACCAAAAAATTTGAAGTATCTAGTTGGATCCAAATTTCTAGGACCCAAATGATTTGGACCCGAAAGAAACCGTCCACAGCCTGATCCGAAGATCGGAATGCCCAAACCTACTTGAAACCTTAAAAACTCGAGAAGAAAAAATGTAACTGTTAAGTTTAAATCAGTTGGCGGTAAATTGTACCAAATCGCTTAAATGTTAATTATGTCAGGTTGGACATTTGGGTAGAATTTGTTGACAAATGACAATGTTGAATTTGTTGAATTGTGGCAAATTATTTTTGCAACACTTGCCATTTCTGTGATTTAAAGTTTACTTTTTGCCTTACTTAATTAGACATTTGGTTAGAATTTGTTGAGATGTTGATTTGATGATTCGATGATTTAATGGCCAATTTTTATTCTTTTTGTAACACTTGCCATTTCTGTGATTTACAGTTTACAACTTTAATAAAGTCTCTTTACTTTTGCCTTACTTAATTAGACCTCTGGGTAGAATTTGTTGAAAATGTTGATTTGATGACTTAATGCCCAATATAACTAATTTATATATCTAATAAATAGAGTTGAATACAATGTGAATCTTCGAGAAGTCAGTTATTTCATAACACGTGGACATATGGGTGGTTTGGTCGTAAATGTACAAAGATCAAAAGATTCTAGACCCATTGGTATTTTCTCAATGAAACTTCTAAATGTTAGCGATCCGATCAGTCGTCACTAATGACGCAGCTTATAGTTGAGATTGCCCGAGTCATCCTCCTCTCAGAAACTCGAAAGTAGTTTTGGTCGTTCAAGTACTCTTTTGCTATATATAATGACTAGTATTGGTTTATTATTGAAACATCATACAATACTCGTCACGAATGACTACACACATCATTGAGGTTGCCCGCGTCACCCCTGCCGCCGGCTCAGACTCGGTCCCCCACTCGCTCAAGATTCCCTTGACGTTCTTCGACCTACCGTGGCTACTATTCAGCCCAGTGAAGCGAGTCTTCTTCTTCAGACACACCGAGTCGACACGTGAGCATTTCCACTCCTTCATCCTCCCTAAACTCAAACTCTCCTTGTCCCTCGTCCTCCGCAACTATCATCCTCTCGCCGGCCGCATAACATGGGACCCAAACGAGCCCAAGCCCAGCATCGTCGTCTCTCCAAACGACGCCGTTTTAGTAACAATCGCCGAGACCAAAGCTGATTTTTTTCTTCTCTCCGGCTACGGACAACGTCCTCTCTCTGAGCTATACAACCTGCTCCCTGAGTTACCGGTTTCTGATGACTCAGCAACCGTTCTCTCTCTTCAAATCACGTTGTTTCCGAACAACGGATTCTCCATCGGCGTCGTAACACACCACGCCGTTTTAGACGGAAAAACGTCAAGCACTTTCATCAAAGCCTGGGCTCACGTCTGCAAACAACACCTCGAGAACAACGGCACCTCTTCTCTACCGGAGATTCTATCTCCGTCTTACGACCGGTCCTTGATCAACCGCGTGACCGGAGTAGACGAAGAGATGATCGCGATGCTTAGATCTCTCAAAGGAGACGCAACCAACAGCAGCAGAAGCCTCACTCCGTTTCCCGCCAAAAAACTCGGAGACGACGTCGTCCTCGCGACGCTAGTTCTCTCCCGCGACGACGTCGAGAAACTCAGGGAGCGAGCCCAGCGCGAGTCAACCACTCCGAGTCACCTCCACCTGTCGACTTTCGTCGTCTCCTTCGCGTACGCGTGGACCTGCTTCGTGAAGGCGCGCGGAGGAAGCGACGAGAGATCGGTGAGTCTCCTCTTCGTCGGAGATTTCAGACACCGGTTGGATCCTCCGCTTCCGGCGACGTACTTCGGGAACTGCGTGTTTCCGGCGGGTAGTTACGACCACGAGGCGGCGGAGTTGTCGAGATTCGTTGCGGCGGTGGAGATCCTAAGCGGTTTGGTGAAGGGGCTGAGTTCGCGGGAGATAGAGACGGTCGCGGAGGCGTACGCGGAAGCGTTCCGTTTCGTGGAAGGGAGCACGCAGTTCGGGACTGTAGCCGGGTCGACCCGGTTAAAGGTTTACGAGTCGGATTTCGGGTGGGGGAGACCCGTTAAGGTTGATATTGTTTCTATTGACCAAGGAGAAGCGATCGCGATGGCAGAGAGGCGCGAGCAGTCAGGTGGCGTCGAGATTGGATTGTGTCTGAAAAAGACTGAAATGGACATCGTCCTTTCCATTTTCAACAATGGTTTACAAAATTAAAACCTTTTTCAACCAGAAATATACGAAGTTTTTGAAAAATATTATCTGAATAAAAATATTAATTATAGTAATGTTTATTCCTCATAAAGAAAACAGATATTAATTACACAAGGGAGTGAAACCAAGGGGAATTATCAAACACCTAGAGACTACAACTAGGAGTAAACAACAACTTACTCTGAAGACATTAGCCGGCAGATTTGAACAAAATGTCCGGAAGGTAAAGCAGAATATAATATACAGAAGTCAAAAGTAAAACTCAATCATAGAAACCAGATCAATTCTATAAAACACCCACGTAACTGGATCAAACTTATTCAACATGATTTGTAGTTCCTTGTACTTTACTTTTGTTATAATCACATTCCTCGATCCAAAATATTGATCTCACATGCTATCAGCACAAGGGCAAAGCAGATTTAATGGCCTTGCAATGCATGTCAAATTGTCAACATCTCATCAAGTTGTTTAATCCTCTCTAATTCTTCACTAATCAGATACCCGATCTTTTGCTTGTCGTTGCATTCACTGTTGTTTTCCATCTCTTGTCCAATACTTTGGTTTAATTCCCTAACCAAGCTTACTATCATCTTAAGAACTTTGATCAGATGACTACTACAACAGATTGTCGCAAAACGAGTCCGACTCCAAAGGATAAATATTTGTTTCAGAGAAATGAAAACACTAACCCCACTAGCAACAGGAGAAACAAAAAAGGAAAACAAAACGCCAAAAGGGGGGGGGGGGGGGGGGGGGGGGGGGGGGGGGGGGGGGGGGGCGGGGCGGGGGCGAAGCTAGGATATGGGAAGGGGGTGTCTGTGCACCCATAATTTTTTTTGAAAATTAATGTATTTTTGTACAAATTTTTGTATGTACACCCATAATAATTTATAACATGCACCCACTAAAATAGATAAACTCTAGAAAGAAACAAAACATATCAAATATATTTAACAATTTAAACATAATTCACTCGATTTAAGAAATCAATAAATCTTGGATTTAAAAGATATTTTTGTTTTAAAATCTTTATCTATTAAAAGTTTCTAACAATAAAAAAACTTAGCCTATTTAACTAAATAAAAATAATTTAAACTCCAAAACTACATACGTAAGTTTTGAATTGTATATTTTTAATTACTAGTTTACCATTAAATTCTAAAATAACAAAATATCTTACTTTTAAACAAACTTCTTATTTTGTAGTAAAACATTGCAGAAAAAAACATTTTTATATGAACAGATATATTTTTTGTAAATATACAAAAATTTAATGACTATCTATTCTATTTTTATTAAAATAAATTTAAATATTATAAATACAATAGTGGAAAACTGATGAAAAGTAATATTGAAAATATTTTATGGTATTAAATTTAATAAATATTTACTTTATATTTCAATTAATATAATATTTTAATATATTATTTAATATTTATTAAATTAATATTAGTGCACCCACTAAATTAATAGTCTGGATTCGCCCGGGGGGGGGGGGGGGGGGTATTTGACTATTTGTCGTTCCTTATGATATTCCAAAACACTACCTCCATTATCAACCATTTTAGACTTTCTTAATCGTGGATTCTATCACCGTATGCATATCAAAATTATAAAACAGCAATATGGTTTGACTAATAATATTTTGTTTATTCTGTGAGTTTAACTAATAATATTAAACTGTTCATATATAAGATCTACTTCAAAAAAATCAACTTTGTGTGACAAGTAGAATAATTTGGAGGTATATATCATGGAATTAACACTTTTTACGCTTTGTTATATCAACTCCAGTTTCCAAACAGAATTTGACTTTGTATAAAATACACAAAGCTAGTCAATATTTGTTTTGACATTGAAGATAAATATTATCTAAGATTCTTATACAAATGTAGTTACATTGTTCAATTTCATTAAAAAAAAAGTTTCACTAATATTCACATTCTTGAGAACTTCACCTATTGAATTGAAATACTCTAAGATAACAAATGTTTATGGTATAGATGTCATTTGTCAAGAAAAGTTCATGATATAGTGTGCATTTGCCGACAAAAAAAGTTCATGATATAAATACAATCATGCATCAACATGAAAATAGCCAATATATTTTAGAGATGTATTTTCTTGTATTAAATTTCAAATAATTCTAAACTAATAAGCGTAGAGACTAAAGACTAATTAAGAGGCACAACAAAGCATAATTTCAACATAGGAGATCACTGATCATTTTGTAAAAAATCCATCGTTGTGTGAGAATAAATGAGATATATACACCTAGTAATACAATGAGCCAATGACCATTGATACACCTTTACCTAAACTAACAAATCAAAAGTAGATAACCAAATGTGTTAGAAAATGATCACATTTGGTTATATATTGTCTTCAACACATTTTGGTTATATGTCTGATCATTTTTAGTGTTTCAGATCGAAGTATAGTATGTGCCTCACTGTGACAACTGAAAATGTGATGGATGACCAGTAAAGTTAGTTATTTCTCAGGCGGAGAGAAAAAAAGTGGCAATGGTCAATATTTTCTACTAAAATTTTAAAACACTTGTACTTATCATATGATTGCATACATATTGCAAGGCGAGCGAATTCACGTGCAATGTGATGATGATAGCTTAGCATCTACATATCTTTTGTCATGTATTTTACTCGGGATCTGATTCTCCTAACTTAACATTACTTTAGTATGTTATATAATGGTGGTCCAAACAAAATTTTGATCTTGTGATGATCACATTTTGAGTAAAAGCGTGACTTATTAGTCCTTTTCTATATCTTATCGAACGCTCAATGTGGAGGAGTGCTTTTTCTCTGTAAGTGGATAGCCACGAGAAAGCTACACTCTCTGCAATATAAAAGTTTTGTTAGTTTGATCTTCCATAAACTGTTAATTTTTTCTTTTAAAAACACTCTATTGTGATTTGCATATTTTAATTGGTGCAGCATAACCAAAATGTGTTAATCAATCAAAAAATTCTCCAATAGTTTTTTTGAAACTGAAAATTCTCCACTAATGAAAATAAAAAATGTGAAAGTATATTCAATTAATGTTAAAAAGGTAAAGGCTGCAACTGGAATGCAGTTTTTTGGAATAAAAACTTCCAGAATGCTTGATTCATGTGCATTCCAAAAAAAATTCACCAGTTACAACTAAAAAATGGAATGTGTATTCCATATCATTCCATAACATTCCAGAAAAAAAAATAACTATCATTTGAAAAATCATTCCAAATCAAAAACGTTTTGGAATAAGTGGAATGCTGATTCCATTCCATTAAATTCCAGAACTTATAATTCCTATCATTCCATATATTCCTTTTAGTTGTTACCCGTTACGCCCAAAAACTACGAAGTTGAATAATGAAAATAAAAGAGTGTAATTATTATAAAATTATAGGAACTTTCTCCTGTAGCATTGGTCCCTCTCTGGCCTCACGATTACCGTTTACAAGTAGAGACGTTGAGAAGCCATTAGAAAGTTGCCAGCTTCTCCATTCCACTTTCTCTCCACCACTTTCACCTGAACCTCACGTCACGTTCTCTCTCTAAAACTCCATAAATCCCAAACCTTTCTTAATCTCTCTCTCTGTCACAAGCTCTGAGCCTTTTTCATTCTCTTCATGGGAAACCTCTGTTCTCTGTTTGCTCCGCCGAAGCCCGTGAAGAAGAGACGACCCATCAAGAAGCGGCAACCATCTTTAGCCGGGTCGGGTTCTGGTCCTAATACCAACCGGTTGAACCGGTTCAGGTCGTCTTCCTCTAGGAGAGACAACAAGTTCGACGATGCCGTGACTACGGAACAAGCGCTTGCCGCTGCTGCCATTTTGTCCAGACAGCAAAAAACCGGAGGATCGCTGCCGTTTGAACGGTCCGCGTCGCAACGTCATCCCGTTTCTGGCACGAAGAAGAATCAGTTGCCTCGGAGCTCCAGCACTAGGTCAAGATCCTCCACGGATCCTCTGTTACAGCCTCATCAGTTCCTTAACCAGGTTCTGTCTTTGTATTGAATGAAGTCAACCCTCTTAAGGATGCTAACAGACATTCCTCTAACTGAGGTCTTAATTCGAAACCAAACATGGGAAGTTACATATAAAGTGGACAATGAGCTCAATGCTATTTTGCAATGTTTAAAAAGTCTTTAGGCCGTAGCTAGGCATTTTATATAAGATTATTGATCAAGCGGACACAGATTTTTTTAGTGCCTAAACTTCTTCTTTTTTTGAAAAAAAACGTTATGGAATAATCATTTTGTTTAGGTATGATTTGCCGATTAGGCGAACACATAGGTGCAGTTTACATTGATTTTTAGAACACTGATATTTTGAATAAAGACATGCTTTGGAACATATGTAATAAGCTGTGATTGGTTTCCTTTCTTGACATTTAATGATAAACTTTGAATTCACATATTGTGGGATTGTAGTGACAATGAGATTATAGTCTGAAAAAAGAGGAAGAGAATCTTGATGTTGAAAGTACTTATCTTCAAGTGTTGTTCCTCTCTTCCATGTAGGACTGTTTAATACATTTTCTTCGTGGTACATTCTTTATACTGAAGTTAGATTCTTTGTTCTGGTCTTTGAATAGGGTGTTAAGCTAGATAACTTGGAAACAAACCATTTTATCCTCATCCATGGAGGAGGTTTCGGTGCTTGGTGTTGGTACAAAACCATTGCGCTCCTGGAGGAAGATGGTTTCAAAGTTACCGCCATAGACTTAGCTGGTTGTGGTATCAACTCGTTCAATATAAATGGCATCTCCAGTTTGTCACAATACGTGAAGCCACTTACTGATATTCTTGAAAAGCTTCCCATAGGAGAAAAGGTTTTTTTTTTCTGTTTGCCTTCTACATTTGAAAATTTTGAAAATATTATTATATTAAAAATTTGAAAATGTTATTATGTTTAAAATTTGCAGGTGATCTTGGTCGGTCATGATTTTGGTGGAGCATGTATGTCTTATGTTATGGAACTGTTTCCTTCAAAGATTTCAAAAGCTGTTTTCCTCGCTGCAGCGATGTTAACTAATGGACAAAGTACACTCGATATGTTCTCGCTTCAGGTTTGTTATCTCGCCGATCTCTCCTTGTGTTTCAAGCTTGTTCCGCGCAATAGATTAATGACAACTATATGACACATTTTTTCAGGCAGGTCAGAATGATCTAATGCGAAAAGCTCAGATTTTTATCTACACAAATGGTAATGAACACCCTCCAACGGCCATTGACTTAGACAAGTCTCTTATCAGAGACCTTTTGTTCAACCAAAGCCCTTCAAAGGATATTGCATTGGCTTCTGTATCAATGAAGTCAATACCATTCGCTCCGGTTCTTGAGAAACTCTCTCTCTCAGATGGTAACTATGGTTCAGTGAGACGGTACTACATAGAGACGCTAGAAGACAACGCTATACCAGTGACTCTCCAGGAAAACTTGATCAGTAGTAGTCCACCTGAAAAAGTTTACCGGTTAAAAGGCGCTGACCATGCTCCTTTCTTCTCCAAGCCACAAGCTTTGCATAAACTTCTGCTTGAGATCGCCAGGATTAGACCTACTTAACGTCTCCTCTCTTGCAGGGTGTCTTCATCATTATATTCACTAACTGGTATTTTAAAGTGGCTCACCATAAGATTTCTCTTCATTTGTATTTTGTTGTTCTTGTTTTATTTGTGTTTCTTTTCTTGTCTGTTTAAGGTTTATCTATGTGACTTTTTCTTCTTCTTGTTTTGTTTTTACGTGAAATAAAATGTTTACAGAAATTGTGTAGCGAATTGTGATTATCCATTTTAGACATCCTATAAAGCTTCCGTGTTACCTAAACAAAAGGTAGACATCTGATGAAATTTGTGAAATAGGAAACGGATATCCGACAAAGCTTCCCTGCTAATTAGTTTGGTTGCGACTATCATTTTGGGTATAGATCGGTTACGGGAAAACCAGATTCCCTAACCACACTCCACCGGTACGAAGCTACGAGTAGGAATGTCAAAATGAGTTAGCTCGCTCAACTCAACTCAGCTCATAGTGAGTTCGGATTTTTCACGAGGTAGTTCAATTCAGCTCATTTATTATATAACTTCAATATGTAAACTTGAATTTTTTTTTTTTAACAACAGTAAACTTGAATTCGTATCATCTAGATAATGAGTTAAACGAGGTAGCTCGCAATCTAATATAAAAATTAATTATCATAAAATAAAGGGCAATTTTCTCAAATAGCCATTTTTAAATTTTTGTCACAAAAATAGCTTCCAAAAAAGAAAATGACCAAAATAGCCCTTTTTTATTTTGAAATTTTTAATTATTATTAATTTTCTAAAATTTGAAACTCTATCCCCAAAACTCCACTCCTTAACTCTAAACCCTAAGTTTAGATTAGTTAACCCTAGGGTAAAAATACATTTTTACTCTTTAATAAAACTTATTTTGGTCATTTTGTTCATTGAGAGCTATTTTTATGACAAAAACTTAAAAATAACTTATCCTAGGGAATTTCTCTAAAATAAAATAAGTTTTATTAAGTTTTATAATATTAAAAGTATGATTTATATATTACTTATCTATGTTTTATAAAATTTAAATGTAAAACAAAATATTAAGTAAGATAATTACGAGTAATTTCTAAATTATTTTTAGGAATATTTTGTTTTACATCTAAATTTAAAGATATATATGAGATGATGAGTATATAAAAATTTCTTTCACATTATATATATATATATATATATATATATATATTTAATTTTTTTTTTAGTTTTACATTTTAATTTTAGAAAATAAATATGATAATATAGAAATTATGTTTTTACATAATATATATTATTTTAAGTATAAAAATGACTAAGCTTATGCGTTGACTCATGTTCATTAAAGATCGTTCATATAATTCGTGATCTAATTTAAACTCGCTCATTAAACTCATTTATTAAATGAACCTAAAAAATAGAACTCATGCTAATGAAAAATCGAACTGAGATAACTCATGAGTTGTAACTCATTTTGACACCCCTAGCTACAGAGTGTATAAAAATAATGCCATGGTATAGTGTACCAGAAAGATTAACGTTAAAATACAATCATTTGCTGCTATATTGAATAGTGCAAGTGTTGGTTCTATAGTCTCTATGTACCTAACTGAAATCAGTGCCAACCGCAGTTATTAGACCAGCAAGAGTGACTTGCCGACAAAAATAATATATAAAAATAAACAAAAGCCAAATAATTCATGGAATTTACAGTAAAGCAAATTAAAGTGTGCATAAAGATAAGATGAGATGGTATTGCCATCTTCTTCTTCTCATACCACATCCCACATCTCATAGCTTTTCTTTTTAGACATGGCTAAATCAGTTTTCTTTTTCTTCTTACTCGTCTCACTTCTGCTTCTTCTTGCGGCGGCTTCGACAACTGCAGCTGCAGTGAACGCCACAAGTGGTTTGAGATATGGCGGATGTGCTCCCGGAGACACCGTTGGAGAATGCATAACGGCGGAGATTGAGGAGGATGGAGTTGAGGCTGTGGTGCGGCGGATTCTGCGACAACAGGGGAGGAAACTAAGCTACGCAGGCCTGCAGAAGCAGAAGCCAGTTTCTAACTGTAAGATCGTAGGTAATTGCATCGGAAAAGCTAATCAGAAAAACGCACCTTGCACTTACTACAACAGATGCAAACGTGCCACTAGCTAATATGTTGTGTTATCTTCTCTCTTAATTATGTATGTTTTGTGATCTTCTATTGTTTTTTTATGAATCTAATGCAACATTAAGAACGTCTGTCGGTTGAATTAAATGTCTATGTTGGATTTGATGCAAAAACATTATTTATAAACTGAATCAGTGAAACTTCAATCTACTCCGGTTTAATTGTAATACTAGATTTTGACCAGGATTTTTTCAGCTCGAAAATATTTGTTTATAAATAACCTATTGTTGTAAATATTAAGGTTTCGTATTTATATTTTCTTGGATTAACAATTATTTGACTTTTTAATTGTACAATAAGTTATTTTTGTTATAAGATAAACTTTGAAATGATCCTCCACTCTTTTACCAACTCAAGCACTATGATCATCTACTCACCAAGCACTATGATCACTCACTCATTTACCAAATCAAGCACAATCTTTGTTATTTTATGTATTGTTGCTCACTATAAATACCATCACTCATCTCACTCTTTTGTACACCAAAAACAAGAAGAAGAGTTTATAAACAAAGAATCATTACATCTCATCTCTATTCTCTCTCTTCATAGTAAATATTCTCTCTTGCATATTTATCGTATATCTTCTTTCTGCGGGGAAAATATTTCGCCCTTATTTAAATTTTTCGATACTATAAATTATAAGTTATTTCATAACACGTTATCAGCACGATCGTTCTGCAATTCGGTAAAATTTATTGTATCATATATACCCTGCTATAATGGTCGGTATACCGCCTGTATTATTATTTATATTATGTTATAATGACCGGAATACCGCCTATATTATTTATTAATATTTTAATTAATTGGTCGGCCGAGCCGCCTTATATTCTATTTATTGTTAACTGCACGGCCAAGCCGCCTTTATTTTCTGTTTGTTGTTAACTGGAGGGCCGAGCCGCCTTTATTTTCTGTTTGTTGTTAACTGGTCGGCTGAGCCGCCTTATATTTTGTTTATTGCTAATTGGTCGGCCGAGCCGCCGTATAATTTATTATTATGCATTGACCGGCTGAGCCGTCGCATAATTTATTTTCATAACAAAAAATGTTTATTCACCATATCTTTTTTATTTTATCAAAATTTTATGAAATTTAATAGATTTGATTGATCGTTTAATACGATATTTTCAGACTGATTTTTGGTGCACTCGATTTAACACCAACGGTCACAAAGAAATTTTTTCAAAAATTTCCCCTTTCTCCAACGGTCATGAACAGTGATTTTCATCTATAAATACAACTCATTTTCACTTCATTTCATCATCCAAAACATTTCATCTTCTCTCAAAATTTCAAATCGCTCTCCTCCGATTTTTCATTTCAAGAAAGATGATTCGCGCACTTTTGTTTTTATGTGCCATTTTTATTTGTGTTTCTATTTATGGTTTATTCGTTGGAGAATTTACTCCGAGTGAATTTAAGATGAATATCGGTTTAATTTTATTTACATCGCTTCTCCTTGTAATTGCTTGTATGATTAATGTAAACGGTTTTTAAATTATGAAGTTTTAATAAAATTATTATTTTGTGTTTTAGAAATACAAATGGCAAACGTCGAGAAACTCCAGTTCCCGGCTCTGAAAATAACCGGCGAAAATTATGTCAGATGGGTCACAAATGTGAAACCTTATCTTGTAATAAAAAAATAACCGAATCGATAAAAGTCGGTAACAAATCGCCACCCGAGCATATAGCCGAAGCGATAATCTTCCTGAAGAAGCATTTAGATGAGAATCTAACTCACGACTATGGAGACGTTGAGGACCCAGCCGTACTATGGCAAGCCTTGAAAGACAGATTCGATAATCAGAAGGAAATCAATCTCCCTCACGCTCTTGAAGAGTGGAAAACCCTGAGGTTTCAGGATTTTCAAAGGGTTAGAGATTACAATTCCACTATCTTGAGGATAGTTGCACAATTAAAATATTGTGGTAACCCTGTCACCGAAGCAGAAATGCTTGACAAGACATACAATACTTTCCACAAAGAACACAACGTCTTATCCCGAATTTACAGAAAATGTGGGTACACCAAATTTTCTGAATTGATGGTAACACTCATGTTGGCTGAAAAGAACGATGAGTTACTAATTAAAAACCATAATTCCCGACCTACGGGAGCCAAGGCATTTCCCGAAGTGAATGCTACGGCGGTAGAATATTCGGGAAGGAGAAACCATACCAACCGAGGTCGTGGTCGGCGTTTCAACAACAAACGTGAAAAGCCTTACTATCCTAAAAGTATTAGATCTAACAAATGGGTTAGATCTGAACAACCTCATAAAGGCAAAGAAACCGAAGAGGATACCACAAAGAAAAGTGAGACTGTATGTTACAGATGTGGATGTAAAGGACATTGGTCGCGTACCTGTCGTACTCCCCCACATTTGTGCAAGTTATATCAAGAATCCATAAAAGGAAAGGCTAAAGAGGTGAACCTCACGGAAAACGTTGAAGGGACCTCATACCTTGAATCCTCTGATTTCGCAAATGAGCTGGACTAGAATACTCTTGAAGAGTACGAAAATGTTTCTAATAAGACTGCTGAATAGTCCTCATTTGTAATGTATAATAATTATGTTTTCAAAGAATAATGTTGTTTTAACAACAATATATGTATAATTATTGTGTGTTTTCTTTATATAATAAATGAATAAATTTCACGTTTCACTTTTATTTAATGTTTATGATAATTTCAGAAATGGATCAAAATACTAATGGAGCAAAATCCAAGAAACGGATTCGTGAAATATGCATACCAGATAGTGGAACAACGCACACTATTCTGAGACAAAAGAGATATTTCTCTGATATAAAACCGACAAGAATTGTCGTCAATACAATATCAGGTCCTGCAGACGTGATTGAAGGAACTGATAAAGCAAACTTTACTTTGCCGAATGGAACAAAATTTTCCATAAATAATGCTTTATACTCTCCGAGTTCTAAAAGGAATTTGTTGAGTTTTAAAGACATATATCTTCACGGATATGATACTCAGTCTGCAACTGAGGATGGAAAGAAATACATGTATGTAATTTCTGAAAAATGTGGCAGAAAACACATATTGGAAAAGTTTCCAGAACTTCCTTTGGGATTACATCATACTTATATCGATGAGATCGAATCAAATCTTGTAGTAAAACAGAACTCAGAAGAGTTCACGTTATGGCATGATCGCCTTGGCCACCCAGGCACTACAATGATTCGTAAAATCATAGAAATTTCACATGGTCATCCATTGAAAATCCAGGAGATTTCTCAAGGGAATAAAATAACATGTGTTGCATGTTCTCTAGGAAAATTGATCGTAAGGCCATCGCCAACCAAAATCGATAAAGAATCACCAAAGTTCCTTGAAAGAATTCAAGGTGATATATGTGGACCGATACATCCACCATGTGGACCATTCCACTATTTTATGGTATTAATTGACGCATCCAGTAGATGGTCACACGTTTGTCTATTATCATCTCGAAATGTGGCATTTGCGAGATTTCTAACTCAGATAATCAAACTGCGAGCACAGTTTCCTGATTATACTATTAAAAGAGTTAGACTAGACAACGCTGGTGAATTCACATCCCAAGCATTCAATGACTATTGTATGGTAATTGAAGTTGAACATTCGGTTGCTCATGTTCATACGCAAAATGGTTTGGCTGAATCTTTAATTAAGCGTCTGCAATTGATTGCAAGACCATTGATCATGAGATCAAAACTTCCAACCTCTGTATGGGGACATGCTATTTTGCATGCAGAAGCACTCATTCGGATCAGACCGAGTGCATACCATAAGTATTCCCCACTACAGTTAGCGTTTGGTCGAGAACCAAACATTTCCCACTTTAGAATCTTTGGTTGTGCGGTATATGTGCCTGTAGCACCACCACAACGAACAAAGATGGGACCACAAAGAAGGTTGGAAATATATGTTGGTTGTGATTCTCCATCAATTATAAGATACCTAGAACCACAGACTGGTGACGTCTTTACAGCACGTTTTGCTGATTGTCATTTTGACGAAAATGTATTCCCAGTTCTAGGGGGAGAAAACAAAAATGTTGGAAGTGATATAAAATGGAGTGTACCATCATTGTTATATCTTGATCCTCCTACTAAAGAGTCAGAACTAGAAGTTCGACGAATTATGCATTTACAGAGTATAGCTAACCAGCTACCTGATGCATTTGCAGATACCAAGACGGTAACTAAATCTCATATACCAGCTGCAAATGCTCCTGCTCGTATCAAAATGCCAAATGAACAAGAAAAGGAGGATGACACACGAGAGCCAAAAACACGCCTGAAGCGTGGTAGACCTGCTGGTTCTAAGGATAAGAATCCTAGGAAACAGAAGAAAGCTGAAATATATGATGCACCCAAAATAGCAGAAAATATTTTGGAAGAAATAAATGATAAGGACTCTGATGAATCAGAGCATCATGAATCGAAAGATAATCATGAGATTTCTATTAATTACATCCATAATAAAAGGATATGGAATAGAAATGAACAAAATGACCTTGATGATGTTTTCTCATATATCGTGTCAAGTGAGGTAAATGAAGATACCGATGATCCAGAACCGAAATCCATATATGAATGTCAAAAGAGACATGATTGGAATAAATGGAAAGAAGCAATACAAATCGAACTTGATTCGCTTAACAAACGAAAAGTGTTTGGATCTATTGTACTCACACCTGAAGATGTGAGACCAGTTGGGTACAGATGGATTTTCGTTCGAAAACGAAATGAGAAAAATGAGATTACAAGGTATAAAGCTCGCCTTGTAGCCCAAGGATTTTCTCAAAGACCTGGTATTGATTATGAGGAAACATATTCTCCTGTAATGGATGCGATCACATTTAGATTCCTGATGAGTCTAGCCGCTGATAAAAATCTTGAGATGCGTCTCATGGATGTTGTTACAGCTTATCTATACGGATCATTAGATACTAATATCTACATGAAAATCCCTGATGGATTTAAAATGCCAGAAGCATTAAGTTCCAAACCTAAAGAGTTATGTGCAATAAAATTGCAAAGATCATTATATGGGTTAAAACAATCTGGACGTATGTGGTACAATCGTCTCAGTGAACATTTAACAAAAGAAGGATATGTGAATGATCCTATATGCCCATGTGTTTTCATCAAGAAAACAACATCCGGATTTGTGATAATCGCGGTATATGTTGATGATCTAAATATTATTGGAACTCAAAAAGAAATACAAAAGGCATCAGACTATCTCAAAGGAGAATTTGAGATGAAAGATCTTGGACAAACACAGTATTGTCTTGGCCTACAAATAGAACATTCACAAAATGGTATATTTGTGCATCAATCCACATACACTAAAAGAGTGTTGAAACGATTTAACATGGATAAATCAACTCCTCTTAGCACCCCGATGGTCGTTAGATCACTTAACATTGAAAGTGATCCATTTCGACCACCTGAGGAAAAAGAAGAGATACTTGGTCCGGAAGTACCATATCTAAGTGCAATTGGAGCGTTGATGTACCTTGCAAATTGTACACGGCCTGATATATCATTCACTGTTAATCTTCTAGCAAGATTTAGCTCATCTCCAACACGAAGACATTGGAATGGAATTAAACATGTCTTTCGTTACCTACAAGGGACTATTGATTTAGGCTTATTTTACCCTAAAGATTCAAATGGTCAAATGGTTGGTTTTGCAGATGCAGGATATCTTTCAGATCCACACAAAGCCCGATCGCAAACAGGATATGTTTTTACGATCGGAGGCACTGCTATATCTTGGCGTTCTCAGAAACAAACGCTTGTGGCTACCTCTTCAAATCATGCTGAGATCATCGCACTCCATGAAGCAAGTAAAGAATGTGTATGGCTAAGATCTATAAGCCAACACATTTGTTCAAGTAGTGGGATTGACAAAAGTACGGGGCCAACTATTCTATATGAAGATAACGCGGCATGTGTTGCTCAAACGAAGGAAGGATATATCAAAAGCGATAGAACCAAACATATACCTCCGAAGTTCTTCTCATATACTCAAGAGCTCGAGAAGAATAAAGAGATTGAAGTAAGATATGTTCGATCATGCGACAATGCAGCCGACTTCTTCACAAAATCACTCCCTACTTCGGTATTCAGAAAACATGTCCATAACATTGGAATGCGTCATCAGAAGGATCTATGACTGCTCAATCGAGGGGGAGCTTACGTAGTTGTACTCTTTTTACCTAATTATGGTTTTTCCCATTGGGTTTTCCTAGAAAGGTTTTTAACGAGGCAACAAAGACGTTAAGCGAGAGCGGAGAGTGACACCGGTCTCCAAAGGGGAGTGTTATGAAACTTAATTTAATACAAGATGGATGATCAAGGGGGAGTGTTATAAGATAAACTTTGAAATGATCCTCCACTCCTTTACCAACTCAAGCACTATGATCATCTACTCACCAAGCACTATGATCATCTACTCACCAAGCACTATGATCACCCACTCATTTACCAAATCAAACACCATCTTTGTTATTTTATGTATTGTTGCTCACTATAAAAACCATCACTCATCTCACTCTTTTGTACACCAAAAACAAGAAGAAGAGTTTATAAACAAAGAATCATTACATCTCATCTCTATTCTCCCTCTTCATAGTAAATATTCTCTCTTGCATATTTATCGTATATCTTCTTTCTGCGGGGAAAATATTTCGTCCTTATTTAAATTTTTCGATACTATAAATTATAAGTTTCATAACAATTTTAATTATATTTGGGTTTGTGAAGTAATTTTAAATTAGTGGAATCCAATTTTGATTAGTTAATTAAATGGGCTAAGGACCTTCAACTTTTTCAATCCAATATAGTTAACCAAAAAAACCATTATCATTTTGGGTTAGAATCATGATTGGACTGACCCGTGTGTGTTATCATTTTGATTAGTTAATTATATTTGGGTCTGTGAAATTTTAAATTAGTGGAATCCAATTTTGATTAGTTAATTAAATGAGCTGACGACCTTCAACATTTTTAATCCAATATAGTTAACCAGAAAAACCATTATCATTTTGGGTTAGAATCATGATTGAACTGACCCGTGTGTTATCATTTTTTAAATAATGGTAATAATCGTTAAATTATAGATTTACTAGGGTCGGCCCGCCCTACGGGCGAGATGTGTTACATTTATATTTTTACTACGAATATATGATTGTTAATATGCAAATCCAATGGCAGAGGTTGGTTTGCAATTTGATGTTGTAGTTGGTTTGTTTGTGTAAAGTTAAATCGATGGATAGACGATTGAAAATGAAAATCATGTTCTTTGTATTATTTTGAGTTTTTATAGTTGGGCTTTATTATTTAATTAAATGTGGTTCTGCTGCATATAATAGAGTGCAATTTTGGTTGAGCGAGTGCATTGGTGGAAATAACATGAGTTTTATAAGTTGGCTATCGCTGTGAACCTCTGATTTATATTATTGAGTCTGGTAGTAGTATTTCTTTGTGGGGGCTAGTGCAATTTTTATTGTTTTAGCAAAAATATAAGCCAATATAAATTGTTTTCTCAATCCATTGAAGTAGAAGTGGACCGCAAGGTAAGAACAACTTAAGTATTTTGAGTTTGATTTGTGTTGGTTGCCGTAGTAATTTACTACCGTAGAGTCATGACAACAATTGCATCTCATGGAGATTTTGTATTGTGTGTAAGGTGAGTGTTAGGATTTTAGTCCTACTTGTGCTTTCGAATTTAGAATAAATTAGATATCAATGACTTGTATTTTATTCATTTTCATAAGAGTTTTAACACAACCAAGCTCTCTAGACAAAGGTTAAAGAGAAAAAAAAATACTTTTTTTTTGTCTCAATTAGCTCTCATGCTTTTCTGAATCGGATGCTCACCCTACAAAGACATTACGCTTTATTTTCAGTCATATCGGACTTTCCTAATACTCTAAGAGATTACATTATTATTTCCTATTCTTATTGGTATTTAACCAACTTCACCAACATTAGAGACAAACGTATTGAGCTGTCAATTTGTAAACAAGTAAGTTGAGCCATAGATACCACACATTCTCCATAGTATGGCCTAGCTTCATTCCATAATGTGGTTATCTACTTTGGCACAGTTCCAGTCATAAGCAAGGTGGATTCAACAGCTGCATTGAGAAATTCTTCAGTCAATATCATTAAAGGGAATCAGAATAAACAATTTATTTTAGTGTTACTTTTGGAGAGAATACTTAGCCTTTCTCATATCCATGATTCATACACATTAGCTATTTAACATGAACTAAAGATTGGTGATTAGAGTTAAGTACATTACAAAAATTTTTAAAAGAAAATCATGATGCCTGTCCTTGTCTTCAATGGTGATGTCAAAAATATTAGCAAAGTTTCGTCCCAAACAATGTGAGGTTACAGCTTGTAAATTACAACCAATTGTTGAAAGGAATTGGAAAGCCTGCAAATGGGCCAATCAAAGTGGATAAGATTCAGATCATTGACAATGTTTGAGATCATTTTCTGCTAAATTATTTTAAATTTCTATACATGTTTGAAAATATTTAGTTAATTTTCAATAAAAATGACTATTTGTTTCTGGTGGTCTATTCACGCTAGCTAGGCTGGCATTATTTTATTGTTATTTGAGTTTAGTTATTTTGGTTAATGTGTTTCACTGTTTAAAAAATATTGATTGATAAGATGATCGAGCGAAGGTAAAGTTTATGAGGAATTAGATGTTTTGCAGTGAGTATGCAAGATTGTGAAGTTGATTTATGGTATAAAATTATCCAACTTAACGTATGAATACTTAGAGAAGTTCTTTGATTGAGATAGGATATTCATAAATAATTTGTTTGTTGTTGGTTATTATACAAAAGAACTGACTACATCTTCATTACTAACTTTTGCCCAGAAATAAAACAAATAATTGTACATATAAAAGAATGCATAGAATTTATGATGATAAAACAGAAGGAAAAACACCAGAATCAATCATATATCAAGAGATAATACATACTTCAATCATCATTGAGTTTCTCTTGCAAGATCTCAACTAAAAGGAGATAATACATACTTCAATCATCATTGAGTTTCTCTGGCAAGATCTAAACTGAAAGGATAGTAATTGACCTCAAAAGCTTCACATATCTTAAGAAATTTACTTTTTAATCTTACCCCAAAATAGAAGATAACAAATACATGTATCCTCGCCAGGAGCATTTTTTTAGATCAAAAGCAAAACTCTAGTAGAAGAAAATAGTATAAATATATTTTTTTCCTTCAAAGAATTCCATGTAAAACAATTCTTAGCTAGGTAGATCAACAAAACAAAATATAGTAACAATAGAGGCAGTACCAACATCAAATATAAACATATGCAGATGGGAACGTATAAACTACATATAGAATTTAGATTTGCATGAGCCTATGGGGAGAAAAAAATATACATTAAGAAAGCAGTAAAACTCCTGCAAATAGAAAAAGGCTGCACTTTTAATGTCTAAAAAGCTAAGAGTAGAAAATAAGAAGTTAACCTTCTTCCCAGAGTTGGGATCAACAACAAACTCCTCAATGAAAAACTGTTGTATTAAGATGTTGCCCTAGTTGCGCAAAATATGATCCTCTTGAACACCATAGACTTTTCGCGAGGCTCCAGCCTAGTACCGAATCCAAGCTTTACTTGCTTTGTTGGATCAATAGACTTCTCATGTTAGGAAGGACAGCTTGTACGGCATTTGCGGAAAACACAACTTAAAAAGGTAAAAAGGTCGCAAGTCTCGTACTTCCTACAGAAAGAGCTTCGAGGTCGTCTTCACCCACTTATTATGATTCTATCTACCTCTGTTGAGTGGTAACACTTTTATAGGCTGAAGAAAAAAGATCACCAGCCTAGAAAACTCACAACAGACACATGAATGTATGAGATACATATCCAATGCTTTAAGATAACAGTTTAAATATGCAATTAGCATAATGAAGTCATGTACAGTCATTAAAATTATACTGAGCAAAGATCATCTATAACAGTATATTTTACATAACCACAAAGCTGACAAATTAGTAATGAGGACTCTGTGTCATATTACCTTGTCAAGAAGGAGCTTGTACTCCATAAGTTACATTGTAAGAGCGATGCAGCTTGTCATTTATAGCATTGATTTGAAAATCTTCTAGCTCTCCAAGTTTGACCTGAAAAGGTGAAAGAAGTAAATCAAATATTCGAATGAAGAAATGGGAAGCAATGGTTGTCCCAGAAACAAAAAAAAAACAAAGCAATCACATATGGGTTCACCTCAACATCATCAAAATCCAAATGTTTATAATGAAAGTAATGGTTTATAACTGAGCCTTCCTGTTTGAAGGCGTTAAGCCACTGTGTGTTAACAGGACCTTGAATCATTGTCTAAGGTGATAGGTCAAAAACAAAAGGAATTTAACTTTCCAGTCTGAATTAAAAAAAGCAGTTAAAGGAGGAACAAAGAGTTATATGAAATTTTTCTCAAAAAAAGAGTTAAATGACACTGGAATTACCTGAGGAGCATGTCGACACCCATGAGACACTTAGGCTATGAGTTTGCCGCATTTCTTAAAGTTTCAGACTTCCTAGAATCTAAACAATCGGACTCTGGCGGTGTTGGAATGGCTTCTAGCTTTGAAGTTGGCGAGTAAAATCGTTGGGACAGCCATTCCTGGTGCGGGAGTTTCTAAGGATTCTAATGATGCCAGAAGGAGAATCTGGTGAATCTAGCAGACCGAGAACCCTTATTTATAGGTCTGGATTCATAGTCTTTGAGGAAGGAAATGGACCATTGAATGAGGGATAGTGGGAGGCGTGGGTCGGTGGTGTTAAAAGCTAGCCTAAATGAGTATTTTTTAATGCAACAAACGACAGTTACGCCTTGGCGTCATCGGAGCGAGAGGATGGAACATCGATCGACAATGCAGAGTCAGATTTGTCGAGAAACATACTTCTTGTTCTTCAGAAGGGACGGCTTCGGTTTAGTAGAATAGAATAGTACACGACGCGAGTGGAGATAAACAAAGAGATTCTTCATCTCGATTTCATTCAGCAAAATCCCTCAAAACACCATTGAAGGTGTGTGAGAACGCTTCAGATTTTTCTTAGAGATGCTTATTCGAAGAACACGAACCCTAGCGGCGTAAAGAGATGAAGACAAAAGGCCTGATTGATTTTGGGCTGTAATTATAAAAATCATCAGAAAGTCCAAAGTTTTTTCGCCTAAAGTTAAATGAAACGCAGAGTTTCGGTAAAAGGAACAGGTGTCGCACTGTGGACATCCGACTTAATGACGTGGCTTCACGTGAGAGAAGCAAACATTACTTTATATAATTAGATATTGATTATTATGATAAAAATTGCTATTTCAAAAACATACATATTGAAAGTTTAAATATTGATTTACTAAAACATACATGGGAATAGTAAAATTAAGCTCATCAATGATCAAAACCATTTTTAGTTATCGAATCTAACTCTATTAAAAGCCAAATATGAAACCTTCTTAGGTGTGCCACATGGGATCAGAAATTCGACCAGTAATATTGCAGCAATGAGACATGTTATATGTCTTGATTTGGGCTTTTAAATTGATTTTGGGCTTCTTATTGAACCCAACTTTAATTGAGTTAAGTTGCTTAGGGCTTCTTTTATCTTTCTCGATCCTCCTCTCCTCCAGACACGGGAAACGCCAATCTCTTCTTACCTTTCGACTTCCAGATCTTCTCTTCCTCTCCTCTCTGAATCCGTTTCAACTCTTACTTTCACCTTTAACTCCTCTAACCAAACCTTGCTTGATCCCATTCAATGGCTTCTTTTCATCTTCCTCTCCATTCTCCTGACTATAAATTTATTCTCTTCGTTTATGGGTCGATTAAAATCTCAGACAGACTTCACGATGGAACCCAAAAACTCTTCGATTTCCAGCGACGGCGAGCCCAACAAGACGACTGCCGCCTCCCCGCGCATGCAAGGCCAAACCGGAAGTCCACCGCTTCCTCTGCCATGGTGATGAAACCTAACGGGAAATCTGCTGTTTCATCTGCCATTTTGAAGAAACCAAACGCTTATACCGCTCTCTCCTCCGCGCATGGCGGTCAAGTGATGTTCTTCAGAGATGTTTCACTCGGCCCAACTGAAGCCGATTTGAGGTTTCGACTGATTCATTTATGGGAGGCGCGAAATCCAAACACGAAAACCCTCATTGGACAGGAGATGATCCGTATCGACGAAGAGGTTCGTCTACGAATCTTCTACTACTCTTTCTCCTTCTTTAATATTGCTCGATAAGGATCCAAGAATTTTTTCGGCTCCAGGAAGAAAGCTCAGTATCGGGTTACGGATCATAGCGCCACCGTTACATTCGCTTGGAATTTTGACTTATCGGTTCTTGATAACCCTCCGGTTCCAATTCACGAAGAAAGGTTCAGATTCCATAGCTACGAGGAGTTTCAGGCCAACTGTGACTGCAAAGTTGATCTTTATGGTGAGCACTGTTGATCTTTATACTTAAATCTTTAAGTTATTTCCACATCCAATTAATATTATTCCTTTGAATTGTTTTATCTTAGACTATGTTGGCCATATGAAGTTGGTGAATGGGCAGACTATCACTGAGCATATGGTCCTCGACGAAGTTGACATAGCAGAGAGGCGACATCTATGTGTTCATGTTCAGACACATGAGTAAGTTTATCTAAAAATTATACGCCTTCTTTGTGTGTTATGCTTAACATATGATTTAAACCTTATGCAGCGGACCGGTGATGAAGCTTTATCTATGGGACAAGGCCGCATCTGACTTCTGCGAGAAATTCAAATCTTATGGAAGCACTCCAAGCGTTCTGTTGGTCACCACAATAAACCCTAAACATCTTGGAGGTTAGCATTTCACTAAACAACCGGATTAAGTCACTGTATTATTGAGATTAGATGAGACATTAGTGTATCGTGTAAGGCCATTTAAATTCTATTGTCTCTCATCGTTTATCGTAATTGGTTGTGTCCTCATCTAGAACGTAGCTGTGGTAGGTTTAACTGAACTGTATGAAGTCATATGTATTGTTAAGTGAGATGGTTCATGTGTTCATTTTGAATCCTATTATTGCATCGCTTACACATTTGGTTGGTAATAAGAATTCATGTGTTCTGAACAGGAACCCTTACTCTTACTTCGATGGCATCATCTCGAGTGTTTATGGATAACGATGTCCAGCCTAGCAGGGATTATCTTGGATGGTATGCATTTTTGTATTGAGTTATATTTTTCATTAACTTCTGCCTTGGCATTTCCCGTGACTTCAGTTCTGACATTCTTTTGGTTTCCACATTTTTCATAGGCTGAGCTCAAACTCAGATCTTGCTAATAAGATTAATGCAGAGGTTGTTACTAAGCCTGAGACAGCGACTCTAGAGGAACTTTTCGCCTACATCAAACATGAGACTGCTAAGGTATAGTAGTTGTTCTGTTTTCACGTTCATTGTGTTATGATTGTGAATTGATAGAGTTTGTATTATTTTCACAATGATAGGTTGCTTGGTTTGAATGCACAACGATTATAGATGATGTTCTTCGGGGTTCTGCTTGGTATTATATCTCATGCGGTGGGTGTAATAGTAAGCCAGTCAAAGGGTCTACCTCTCTGATTTGTAACAACAAGAAATGTGGGAAACGTGATGTTACGCGTTGCTCAGTAAGTGTCGTATACAGTTTCATTTAGTTTTTTTTCCACCGCTAGAAGCTAATCCCCTTTCATTGCAGATACCTCACGAGGATTTCTGTTTATGATAAGAGTGAACATGCAGTTTTTGTCATTCTTGGTGATGCTGGCAAAGAGTTGACTGGGAAGCATGCATCAGAATTAGTTGCCAGTTACTTTGAGGTAATTTCAAACCTGTGTTATTTGAACTTACGCATATTTTCTAGCCCTGTAAATAGCCCCAAGTTATTTGAACTTGCATATATTTTCTTGAACGTTAGGCTAATGAGGGCGTAGAAGCTGATCATTGTGTGCCGGTACCGCAAGCTCTACTTGATACAATAAGGCATACTTATAGATTCATTGTGAAAGTCTCAGATCATAATTTGTCAGGTAAGACTCAAACCATAACTGTCACAAAGATATTCCCACCAGCAGCTCCACAGACTATAGCTCCCTTGGAAGAGCACGCTGTTCCACCAACGTCTGATGATATCCTGAAGACTGGAGGTGACAGGGTTAGACAAGCATCTGAGAGTCTTGAATCAGCTGAAGCAAAGCGTTGCAAAAGTGGCTGATACAGCTTCGACAATCCTCTTACGCAGTGATTGCTTTTGCTGCAGTTTAAGTTTCGTTTTTATGTTTACCTAATTACTTTGCCTTCACTCCATTTCTATCTTCAGACTTTGGATGCTTTTCTGTTTCTTTGAATACAGTTCCCGTTGTATGATTTTCCTTATGCCATTTTGCTTATTCTATTTACTAATACGCATATTAATAATACGCGTGATTTTGTTTACTAATCCGCATTGGAACGAATATAGGATTTGTGATTATCATTAGAACAAACATCTTTGAAAGTTGAATATTTATTCAATCTTTGACAAGCGTGATTTTGGGGCATGATTTTAGCACCTGATTATCAAGTCAAATTGGAGAAATTAATTACTCAGATCCTAAACATCTTCATTCCATTGATATTAAGAAACAATATACACCTTTCGTAACCCATATCAGTTTATTCTTCTCTCAAATATTCTCTCAAAAAAACACCTAAATTTATTCTTCTCTCATATGTTCCAAATCAGTTTACAAATAATCATTGGAATTGACATCTAAGTTCATATCAATTCAATTCTCCAAAAGCAGTGTAAGTGTGAGAATTTTTAATAAGTCTACAAATTGTTATACCTATTACAAATTTCTAATTTACAATCGGATTGAATCTAAGGTTCTCAATATCAACGGAATGGAGAACCCAGCTCCTACCCCACTGTCCAAATTGCAGGTAACAAAAATCTTATTCCAGTTTATGTTCACGTACTGTTCTATGAATATTTCTCTAATATTTTTTTAATTATATAATTATGTGTTTTTACACATGATAAATATATACATTTAAAATTTATTGATTGTTTACATTATAAACATAGATGTTAGATGTGCTAAAAAAAATATATTTTTATTTTAATATTCCAACTATATGGAAATCGGAATAATAGAGAAATATACACTTTCCATATCACGAAACATAATCAATACACGGGTCACCAATTACATATACACTTTCCTTATAACTACAATAACAATATACACATTTAAAATGTATATAGAATAATATGGCAAAATATGGCAAATCGTTATTCTACTATAAGAACTATAATTTATCTTTACGGTGCAAAAGAGTATATTTTCTTGAAAAAATTTCAATAATATTCTACAATCCAGGATAATATCGCCTCAGTTGCTCTCGGATATGTATAACCGGATATTTCGTTTGTTTCGTAGGAGAATGTCAGTTGTCTGAGTAATTAATTTCTCCAGTTTGTTTCTTAATATCAATGGAATGAAGATGTTTAGGATCTTAACCGGAACCGAAGAACCGAACCGGAACCGAACCAAAATACCCGAAATCGGAACCGAACTAATACCCTCAAATACCCGAACGGTTCCTATATTTTTATATCCGAAATAACCGAACCGGAACCGAACCGAGAACCGAACGGGTACCCGAATATATAAAAATATTAATTATATATACATATAACATCACTAAATATATATTTTTAATTTAAAATTCTATTAAAAGTATATAAAAATAGTTGAGGATAACTAAATTATTATAAAGTATCCAAACTACCCGAAAGTATCCGAAACTATCCAGATAGTTTTATCCAAAATATCCAAAGTAATACGAAATATCCAATTTTTTAATCTAAATCATCCTAATTATTTGATATTTTACCCTAAATAACCGATATTTTATCCAAATTATCCGAACTACCCAAACTATCCGAATCCGAACCCGAACCGGATCCAAATGAGAACCGAAATTTTTCCGGATATTTTCCGGTTCCGACATTTACTATCCAAACCAAACCGAACCCGAAACTATCCGAACCGAACCGAACCGAAAATAGGTCAAGTACTAAATGGATCATCTAGCTCCTATCCGAACTATCCAAAACCCGAAATACCCGAACCGAACCGAACCGATACCCGAAATGCCCAGGCCTAGTGTATGTATAGAGTACTAAATTAGATCAAAATTGAATCGATCGATATCATAACCGGGTATAACAATATCTTAAATTATACATAATTTTCATCAAATATATTTACATATCTAAAATCATAAATATACTATTTTCAAGTTTTGGTCACAAAAATAGACTATTTTCAAGTTTTGGTCACAAAAATAGACCACATCAATGGAAATGACCAAAATGTTTCATTTAATAGGTAAAAGGATCTTAATACCCTAGATATGTAAAAAAATAAAATAAAAATAAAAAAAATAAAAAAATGAAAATGAATAAAAATAAAATATAAATAAATAATCTTTTATATTTTTAGATTATATGTTTTCTAATTCGAACTTTTTTAAATTTTTTTTTCATTTTTTTTTCTAAATTTTTTTATTTTTCCAAATTTTCTATACGTAATTCGAAAAACATTTTGTAACTATTTTTAAATTTTTTATTTTCAATTTTTAATATTATTTTTATATAATAAAATTTTAAACTTCAATCCCAATTCTCCACTCCTTATCTCTTTTTTTTTTTTTTTTTTTTTTTTTGACAGCAAGACATTCACAGACTCAAATTGACTCTGTAAACCAAATCGGCAACTCCGCATCCATATGAACGACGATAGGCAGTTGTTTCCTAGCACTACGTGCCAAACTATCCACCCCTTATCTCTAAACCCTAAGGTTTGGATTAGTTAGTCATAGAGGTATAAATGTATATTTACCTCTTTAATGAAACATTTTGGTCATCATTTTACCTCTTTAATGTTCTTGAAATATATTTACATATCTAAGACAACAACCAACGTAAATGCAAATAAAAAAATTAATAATAATTTTAATATATTTAAAATAAAAAATATTATTGTTGAATTCAGAGAAATATATGATAAAAAATGAATAAAAATAAAAAAAATTATATTTTTAGATTATATGTTTTCTAATTCAAACTTTTAGAACCAAATTTTCTATTTGTAATTCGAAAATACTTTTTGAAACTATTTTTAATTTTTTAATTTTCAATTTATTAATATTATTTTTATTTAATAACATTTTAAACTTCAATCCCAATATTATAACATATCTAAAATCATATGTCTAATTAAAGTAAGGGTAATTCTCCTAAATAGATCATTCTCAAGTTTTGGTCATAAAAATAAACCACTAAATGACCAAAATGTTTTATTTAATAGGTAAAAAGATTCTAATACCCTAGATATATAAAAATAAAATAAAATAAATAGATAAAAATAAATAATTTTTTATTTATTGTTTCAGATTATATGTTTTTTAATTTGAATATATTTTTTCTTGAATTTTTCCGAAATTGTTTTTTTCCTTTTTCTAATTTTCTATTTGTAATTCGAAAATACTTTTTGAAACTATTTTAACAATTTATATTTTCAAATTTTTAATATTTATTTTTTATTTAATAATATTTTAAACTTCAATCCCAAATACCATCATTCTCTACGGTATTGTTAAAATTGATTTTTGGTGAATTATGCGATGGTGAACCTATGGCACATAGATTCCACAGGCCATGTATGTTACAAATCGAAACAAAACCAAACACCGGTCATATTGGTTTTAAGTAAACCATAAAATACAATAGTACACTATACAATTATATTAAAATGGTTATTGATCAAACAAAACGCATCATAATAAAACTTTAACCGATGACACAAAAATCTTTACCAAAATTCAAATGGCTGAAATAGATGGTGTATGTATAACTACAACATTGTATTAATTTTAATAATTCTAAATTGTTATATCTATTTTCAAATGAATTTTTATCCATTGCATATTTTAATACTATTTTCTACACATTCTATTTATCAATGACAATATTTTTATTTACTTACTTAAAATCATATTTTTGTTCCAACTATATAAAAACACTACTAATATTATTTCCCAGGATTAGGAAAATACACTACAAAAATACATCACTTAATTTGTATCACATAAATAAATGATATTGATTTAAATTATTCATTACCCACAAATTTAAGTATAATTCATATTATTAAGAATACCTAATTATTCAAAACAAAGAAAGACATCCAATCGGATCTGCCATTTCACTCAAAGAAAATAACATTTACGTATTTGTTTTGGTTAGTAAAGAAAATTTATTTGATACCATAGAAGAAGAATTTGAATAAATTGACTCGAAATAACAGCTCTCTGAATACAATTGTTTTGTATAAAATTTTTGTAAGTTTTCCATTTAATAATATAAATTATATTCTAAAAAAAATGAAACTCTTTTTTTACATAATTAAGATTACACTAACTCCGATACAAATAAGTACATATCTATTTTTTTGGAAATGCAGAGGCTTCGTCTGGCATAACGCATAAAAGAATACGAGGACGTCCGCTCGGATCACGTACGAAATCAAAAGGTGTGTCTTTATTATAAGTTATACACTATTTCCAACTAATAATGTTGTATTGATTATTACTCTAATCATGAATATTTCCCAGTTCATCTAATAAACGATCGACCAACATAAGTTATTTGACTGTAAGTTTATATGGATTATGATAACATACTTTTATCAATATATCTACATAAAACTAATTGGGTTTCAAATATAAACAAACAGGTGGCTGTGATAAATGCAACTCCTATGGTACAAAACGATAATACACTATTTATATATTACATAATATTCTCTTACTAATTATTATAAAACATATTAGTCAAACAAAAAAATGCACGTAACATGAGAAAGACCATCTTGCTATCAAAACGGACTTCAGCACCGTCATAGGGTAAACATCATAACTAACCAAATCCATTTAGCATTAATAAATATATAACTTTTATATTCATTGTTTATGCATATATTCAGATGCTACATCCCGACCACATGGCTTGCGACACCCTCCAACGGAAAAAAAAGGGTACATACTATCAAAAACCCTTCAACGAATGAAAAGTATAAAAATATGTAGAAACCAATAATTCTTAACAAATTTTAAAATCCGTCAAACTCTAAATATTCAACACATTATGTGTTAAACGTTTCAAACAAATTTTAATTCAGATAAAGGCTCCACATCTAAAGCCGAAGAGAGCATAATCGTACCATGCGCAAAATGTGGTGCATTAATGTGGACTTCGGAGAGCACTTGTACGGACTCCAGAACCGGCGAACTAACATTCACGATTTGTTGTAACCATGGCCAAATAAAGCTATCCCCGATCAAGCAACCCCCAGCCCTGTTAGAAGACTTATTCATTCTAGGAGGTTTCGAGATACTATCCGAGTCTATCATTCTGTACTGGCTTTCACATCCGTTGGAATGAAAATGGATTATAGTGTGGTGCATGCGCCTGGTCCTTACACTATACGAATCCAAGATCAAACCCACCACAGAATTGGCTCGCTTATACCACAACAAGGCCTTCCCCCAGAATATCTCCTGCTTTATATATTTGATACGGGCAACGAAGTCAGAAACCGGTTAAATGCGATGGGGCAAACCTCAGCGGAAGGCAATCTTGATGTGACAACCTTAGAGCGCCTCATCGAGATGATTGACGGGAATAATTATTTGGCTAAGATTTTTCGACGGGCACGTGATCACTACGAAAGTGTTGGGCAAGAGTTTACTATTAGGTTGCTGCAAGATAAAGGGAAGGGAAAAGAATACGATCTTCCGAGTACGAGTGAAGTCGCATGCCTTATCGTAGGGGATATGTCATCAACAATTGAAGTGCGAGATATAGTAGTTCAGTTCCAATCTGACACTTTGCAGCAGATACATGATGATCACCCTCTATACATGAGCCTCCAATATCCTCTTCTGTTTCCATATGGTGAGTATGGTTTTCACCCCGAGATCTCATTACATCTTGAGACAGGCACTTCAAGAACAAGGCAATTCCTAACCATACGCCAGTTCTACGCTGCTCAGATACAAACACGTCTTAACCAGGGGATGACATTGATTAAAGGCGGCCGTCTCCTCCATCAATATGTTGTGGACGTTTATACGGCAATTGAGGAAGATCGGTTAAGGTGGACGAGGAATAATCAAGATGTCCTAAGAGTCGAACTCTACAATAATGTACTCGATGATGTTAGCAAGGGTGACATTGATGCTAAAATTATTGGTCAACGGTTCATACTGCCGCCAAGTTTCACCGGTGGGCCCTGATACTTAGTTGAGAAATACCATGATGCGATGGCTATTTGCAGAGAATATGGGAATCCAGATTTGTTTATCACAATGACGGCCAATCCTAATTGGAGAGAGATTAAAGATCATCTTGATAGATATGGTGGAGACTCTCCCAATGATAGACCGGACATTGAATGTCGAGTCTTTAAAATGAAGTTAGATCAGCTACTTGAGGATTTCAAAAAAGGAATTTTCTTCAAGCCATACACAACAGCTCTCCACATGATAGAGTTTCAAAACAGAGGGCTCCCCCATGCACATATATTATTGTGGTTTGGAAGATCTTCCAGAACACCAAGTGCAGAGGAAGTAGATGATATTATTTCAGCCGAGCTCCCAAACAAAGGAGAGGACCCAGAGGCTTACAATTTAGTAACAAAACACATGATCCATGACCCATGTGGTGTTATTAATCCGAAGTCACCATGTATGGAGAATAATGTGTGCACGAAAAAGTATCCTCGCCCGTATAATGACAATACTTCGATTGACAAATCAGGGTATGTATTATATCGTCGCCGCCGGAATGAAAATGCGTATGTGGTAAAGGATGGGGTAATTCTAAACAATACTTTTGTTGTACCTCATAACGTTAAGCTCCTAAAGAAGTACGAAGCTCATATTAATGTGGAATGGTGTAATCGTACAAGCGCAGTGAAGTACTTATTCAAGTATATAACCAAAGGTGTTGATAGAGCATCCGCAGTTATTGAAAGGGGAAATACGGCAACTGCACCTGACTTAGTGGCTTCTGGAGAACCAATTGAAAGAGTTATTAAGCAACGGAATGAGATCCAAGACTACGTCGATGCTCGGTATTTATCAACTTGTGAGTCTATGTGGCGGACTTTCGCATTCCACATACACAAAAGAAAGCCATCAGTTGAGAAGCTTATCTTTCACTTAGAAGGTGAACATAACATCACAATTAAATCAACTGATAACCTCGGCCGTGTGATCCGCAAGCCAGGTATTGAGAAGACGATGTTCATTGAATGGATGGTCTTATGCAGAAGGTCAGAGTTTGCACGAACATTAACTTATGTGCAAATACCAGAATATTTCGTATGAAACAACAGTACCAAAGTATGGTCCGAACGCAAGAAAGGATAAACCATTGGGAGGATTGTAGCCGTCCATCCATCAGCTGGTGATCGTTATTATCTAAGGATCCTCATAAACAAGATTAAGGGTCCTAGAAGTTATGACGAGCTAAAAACCTTTAACGATGTGAAATACCCTGACTTCAAATCGGTTTGCCACGCAAGAGGCTATTTGGATAATGATGTTGAATGGCTTGAGAGTATGACTGAGGGTGCTAGAACGGCTACCCCATTCCAACTCCGCGATATGTTTGTCTTATTCCTAAACAATTGCTTCGTTGCGAGCCCTGAAAAACTATGGGAACACTCATGGAAATCAATGAGCGAGGACATACTTTACAAGAGGCAACGACTCTTAGGTCACACAAATCTGGAACTGGACGATGAGACCCTTGAGCAATACACGTTAATCGAAGTGGAAAAGTTGATGTGCATGCATGATCGCTCATTAGATGATATTAAGGAGATGCCAAAGATCAAACTAGTTTTGCTAAAAGAATTAGGGAACAGTTTGTGGAACCAAGAAATGGATTACGATGTTGCTGAGGAAACACTAAGACATGACACGCAGTACAACTTACTTAATGCTGATCAGCGTGCGATTTACGAATCAGTCTTAGACTCTGTTGATAAAAAGATGGAAAATTATTCTTTGTATATGGCGCAGGAGGCACATGGAAAACATTTCTATATCAAGCCATTATATCCAGACTTCGCTCCAGAAAACAAATCATTATGCCGGTTTCTTCTTCAGGAATAGCCGCATTACTACTACCTAACGGGATGACAGTTCATTCTCGCTTCAATATTCCTTTGAAGCTTTCCGCAGACAAGCTATGCAACATCAAACCAGGTACAATGCTGGCCGAACTAATTTAGAAAACAGACCTCATAATTTGGGACGAGGCACCTATGACACATAAGCATGCTTTTGAAGCACTAGACAAAACGTTGAAGGACATAATGTCTATGAAAAATCCACCTGCGAAGGATCAAACTTTCGGCGGCAAGACAGTTTTGCTAGGTGGTGATTTTAGACAGATCTTACGAGTAATTCCACAAGGTAGTAGAGCTGATACTGTCCTAGCTTCAATAAGTCATTCATATCTATGGAATATCTGCCACAAGTTCGCTTTAAAAATAAATATGTGAATCAATCAGGACGAGAAAGAATTCTCTGAGTGGCTTCTCAAGGTCGGGGAAGGTCGTCTAGAATCGGTAGAAGAAGATGAGGATGATTACTACCATGAACAATTGATAATTCTCGACAACTCATTGGTCCAAGAGTCTAAGGATGACTCTTTAAAATAAGTTATCGATGTCGCATATGGAGATGTCAACGAAATAAAAGCCTCCCAGAGTTCTTACACTGATAGAACTATACTTACACCCCGAAATGATACAGTCGATGAAATCAATGCTTATACAATCTCCAAAACTGACGGGGAGTCAAGAGACTACTACAGTTATGATAGCTTTGAGATTTATGATACTCAGTCCGATCAAAATGATACATTATACGCGATTGAGTATCTCAATTCCATGGAATTTCCAGGATTGTCTTCTCATAAGATCACTCTCAAAGCTGGGGCCCCAATCATGCTTCTGCGAAACATAAATTAAAAAAAGGATTGTGTAATGGTACCCATATGATCCTAGCCCACGTTGGGGAACGAGTGCTTAAACAAAGCTACCGTTCACTTTACGTCGACGACAGTTCCTTATCAGATTGTGTTATGCAATGACAATCAACAAAAGTCAGGGGCAAATTTTAAAAGAAGTTATCCTATATCTACCCAGACCGGTCTTTACACATGGTCAACTCTATGTGGCCCTCTCACGTGTAACAAGCAAAACAGGACTAAAAATCATCAAAGGCGAAGATTCACACCCACGAAAAGTGAAGAACATAGTCTACAAAGAAATCTTCAGCCGCCTTCGCTCCCATGGGGGTAAGTAAAATTTTAAATTCAAAATCTCATCCAACATGTATTTATATTTATTTAACTAATAATTCATATTTATCTGATACTCAGTATTCTATCTATCAACAGAATAAATCAAAGTTAAAACTCCTTCCCTGATGATGGACATCTCACTACTACCAAGTACGTCAACGTATTCTATTAATTAAATAAATTGATTTTGTTAAGATTTGAGAGAAGATTTGTGAGAATGTGTTGTATATTTCTTATTGCTTACACCACTATATATAGTGGTTCATACAAGGTGGAGTCAAAGGGAGAATTGATTACAAAGATACTCTACATAATGACATGGTCAAACTCATAAAGACTAAGGTTGAATGGGTCTTCCATGTGGCTGGATGTAAACTCCCAATGGACTCTAGTCTTGAACTTGTATGGTCTAGGTTATGGACCATCCACATCATGATTTATAACACTCCCCCTTTGATGCCATAACCATATAGGGTTTGTAACATGCTAATGTTGCCTCATTAAAACCTCTCCCGAAAAACCCAAAACCCAATGTGGTAAAAAGGGAAACCAGAGAAAGGAAAAAGAGTACAACACACATTACTCCCCCTGATTTGGACATCACTGAAGGTCCTTGAGTCTACGCGTGCCAATCTTGTTGCGTGAACTTCCTGAATGTGCAAGAGGGCAATGATTTGGTGAAGAGGTCGGCTGAGTTTTCACTAGACCGGATCTGAAGGACGTTGTCCTCTCCCGCTTTCTGCAACTCATGGGTAAAGAAGAACTTGGGTAGAATATGTTTGGTTCGGTCACCTTTGATATACCCATCTTTGAGTTGAGCAATGCAAGCTGCATTATCTTCATATATGATGGTCGGACCCGTTGGGTCGCATATGGACGCATAATGTGGTCCTATACCTTTTGTTCAAAGATGAACTTCGATCTTATAGCTTATCTTTATGATAGCTTATTCATTCATACCACAGCTTGGTTGGTTCATGCTGAGAATTCGACCAACCATAAGTATTACCAAAATTTGGCTAATTTGTGGTGATGGTCTATAACCTTTTCTAAGGTTTAATGAATAACCATTTAACCTATCTTAGGCTGGTTAGTATAAAACACAAGGAATTTAAAATTCCTCTATGGACTGATTTGAATTGTTCTTATAGAACTCTTCACTTGCTTACATGTAGTAATTTAATTCAGTCCATGAACAACTTTAGGAAAATGCTGTTCAAGAGAACTTCTTTTCTCATCTTTTGATTCTGAGCTCAATACCGTTTGGTAAACCTTTTGGTACCAATAATATTATCATCATCATCCAGTGAGTCATATATAGCATACTACATCTTTTGAATTTCTTCCAGACATCATATGTAGTGAAATATGTAGTAGTATCCACCACATTGGATTATATAGACCTTTCCCGGTCTGTCTCACGATTTATCCTTCTTTCAGGATTTATATATTCACTGGGCATCATATGGCGTTTACATATTCATGGCCAATACAATACGCCTTTTATATATCACTTTAAACCCCACGTTTCTTTCATTATTCATTATGAGTACTCTTGTGTGGGTTTATGATCCTCGATACATATCTTTGTATTCATGTGCTACATACTTGCGCATTTTCTATGAATGTATGTGTCGACACACTTATATATATATATATATAGTTCCTTTTAGTTCCAGACATGGTATAAATCAATTTGAGATTTCATTATCTAGGACCTTAATAACCTTATAACTTGGCGTCCCAAGCTATATGGTATGGTACCTAGTTGTTCAGCTGGCCAGCCTTATATCTCAATGTCTGGAATGGTTTCCTTTAATAAAACTCGGATTTTATCTCATGCACCTTTCTTTCTTTCCGAGGTTCCTTAGAATTTATGGAACTTTATTTGGAACATTTATTTGGTCTATCTTATATAGACTTTGTAGCAACTTGGTTGTGTCTTTAAGACATCAAAACCGTGTGGTGCTAAGCTGGGATGACATAGTCATTCTTTCTCTCGGGTCAATGTGTCTGGCATTTTATTTTGCTATCATTGTAGCATATGGACGTCTATAAATTATTTTCTAGTCCGAGGATCTTTGCCAAGACATTGATGGTTGATACCAGATGGTAGATACCATTCTTTATCATTCTTTATACCAGCTTATTACTTTTCTCCTTTCATTGTTGGATATTCGGATTCATAAACCTTATGTAATCCTTGTTCCTTGGTCTATAATTAGATCACCCATTTTGGCTCAAGGTTTCTTTTAAACTTATGGAGAAAGTATATTCATAATATATATCCAACATATATTCCCAATCCTCTTTATGAGATTCTAAGATCACATGATCTTAGATGGCACATATATTTGTGGTGGATTCTTTCATAATATCTTAAGATGATATATGTCTGGACTCATGACCCGTATCAGTCTGAGGTGGGAATATCTATGATCACTTATATGGCCTGATATAATTACTATGGCCTGATGCAGGTTCATTCTTTTATAACTCATGGTGTCCCTAAGCATATGGACTTTTAGAATTTGAACCTTATAGGTAATGGTCTTTATTTCAAATTCAACCAATATGTAATATGGTTGTGGACCATGGATTTTAGTATGGTCATGTATCATGGGATTTGTCCTCACTCCCCCTCATGAACATACTCAAATTCGTGGTGCTTGGGACAATAAATTCCCTTGTGCATAGATATATTGCACACACGTGAGATCTTATGGGATAACATTTGTGCCCTTTTAAATATTTGCATCATAATCCGAATGGCTAAGTATGGTAATGCCATCTAAGTGATAAATTTCATGGGTTAATCAAACATGATTGCCCTGGCTATTTGCCTAATATCATATTGATCACTAGATCAATAGAGAATGTAGTCTCGACCACTTAGGCGATTTTAATTTAGGTACTCTTATTTTCTTTTGTCCATTGTTGGAAACCATTTTTTCTTCTTAATTCAATGGACCTTATAGGGTGAATATAATGCCATTTAGGCAAAGCCTTGGTCGAGCTTCTTTTCCTTTCTTTCAAGGAATGTCCAGTTGAGTTCAAGAGTATTTTATAACTGAGCCTGGATGGCAGAGCATGTCGTGCCATTTGTCAAAGGCTTCTTTGAACTCTTTGGAAAAGTGAGTTGGGGTATTAATCCTCAATCATATTTATCTTGGCACAATAAAGGCATATAGATATAGTTTCTTATCAAACAACAGTTTGAATAAGATAATGATGAACTCAAAGTAATTCATTTTATTAATGAAGTCGTGTATAAAGCAAAGTATCAAAGCAATTCATGAAACATAAACTCAGGAAACATGAAAATGAGAATGTCAAAAGACAATTATATAATATGGCCTTCACAATGCATGTGTTGCCATATGGCGCTCAACTTCAGCTTCATCAGCTATAGGAGGCCTCATCTCATTATTCTTTAGCTCAATGTATCTTTTCTGAAGCTTGTCAAATCTGTTGATGGTATCTTTGATTTTCTGCTTTCTTTGTTCAGAAGCCAAAAGATATGACAAAAGGTCATTATAAGTGGTGAACTTCTTAGCCGTGTGTAGCAACAGCACATCCTTTGGATGGAATGTGGAGTAGGTCTTATATAATAAAGAATAATGTGTTATCCTTTCACCACATAGTTCAAGACTATAAGCAATATCCATCAGAGCAGAATTATATTTGTCCACGGATTCAAAATCCTGGAATCTGAGGATCTCCCATTCATGGTTGGCCTTTTGCCACGATACCGGTTTGAACCTTTTCCTTAACTGTAACCAAAGGTCACAAGGATCCTCAACATGGAGATACATGTCTCTTAATTCCTCAGTGAGATGATAACGAATAATCGTTATAGCTCTATGCCTTTCACTGTCAATGATATCATTGTACTCATTGATGCATTGTCCGAGTCCTCTGGATCTCAGGGCAACAAGAGTATTCTTTACCCATTCTAGGTAATTATCTCCAGAGAGATTTAGGGCAGAGTAATCTGAGGGTTCAAATCTCGACATCTGAATATTTAACGAGTAATTCAAGCACTCAGAATTCTATGTAAGCAATAGAATAAATCAATGTATATGATTTCAATAAGGCTTTCCCCCAAATCATATAATCTATTTGCTTAAGCAATCTTAGTATGAGAATGATCAATTGATCATTGCATCTAGTAATCCTTTTAATTATAATTCAAATTGGATTGATTATATATATAGGGTATTAAGGCCCTTTAGAATTTGAATAAGGATCAATCATCATTTTATTAAATGAGATCAAGCAAGATGGATGAAATCAAGCAAATGCATGGATCAAGAAATAGCTGAATGCATGTTCAGAACTAAGCATTGGACTTAAACAATCTATATGTGATTCCTAATGCATGAGGATATTTGGTTTTCAAAGATCATAAAGCAAAAACCGATTCCTTCCCCCTTTTACAGGGTAAACCAAGACAAGAAAATTTTATAATTTTCAGGATATGTCTAGAACAAATTCAATTAGATTTTCAATCAATCGGTTTCAAAGCTGGTTTATGTTTTCAAATTAAACAAACATGCTTAACTTTAAAAATAACCGATTTAATCTAATTAGATGCAAGCAATATGAATCAATTTAGATTTTATTTTAAATGCCCCATGATTAGAATGATCTATTATATGTATGCATGCTCAGTTTTAATAAAACTATATGACAAGCGGATGCATGGAAATGATCAGTTCATGATATGTGTATGATCTAACAATTTACTAATCCATGTTTGATCTAATAGATGCTATCAGGTATGTATATATGATCAGTATATAATTCAATCATCACAAAATCAGTTTTCAAGGTTGGTTTTTAGATCAAGATAAATTTATATCATTTTTCAAACTATAATGAACCGATTTCAAGGCCGGTTTAGATTTAGATAAATTTTGACAAACAACTATGTGATCAAATGATTTCAACTTAGTATTTATTTTAGCCTATGTCATAACTATTTAAATCAAGACTATATGTTATAATATTTTGATAAATACTACCTAGTCAAAGATATGCATTTAAAACAATCATAAAAGTTTTAAATTTTGATCAGTTACAATATAAAACATCAATGGTCAAAGATATGCATTGATTAGGATTTAAGTTTTGATATCTTTGGGTTTGACTGAAAGATTATGGCTGAAAAGATTGTGGCCGGAAAAGGTCATGGCCGGAAAAAAAATCATGGCCGGATTTGGATTTAGGGGTTCAGCCGATTATTGCTTAGAGTTTAGGGGATTGATAAAAATCAAGCAAAAAGGATTTAGGGAATTGATATGTATAATGGCCATCAAGATACATATCCGGTTATAAAACAAACAAGGGGATTTGAGATTTTGATGTGGATAAGGGCCGATTTGGATCGGTAAGCACATCGAATGGGATTAAGATTTTGATGGCCAGCTTATTCATCCGGCTATACAGCCGGTAATACGGCCAAACAAAGATTATGGGTTTCAATCCTTTAGTCAATCCGGATTTAAGGCCGGATCAAAATAGGAGAAAGGGGAACCGATTTTAAGGCTTGCTAGCTAAAAGGGGTTTATGATTTTCTCTAATATCTTTTATAATTTCAAATAGTTCTTAGAAACAAGATTCATATAGATCTTAGATTATTAATAAGTTTTATAAGTTTTTAGAGATTCTTAGATCTTTAGAGATTCAAATAATTTTAGAATCAAGATTCATATAGATCTTAGATTCAAGATTAATATTTGTGATAATTTTAGATCTATAGATTTTTATAAGTTTTATGATTCAAATAGATCTAATAATCAGGATTCAGATATGTGGTGTTCTTAGATTTTATGGATAGATTAGTTTACCTTTTAGAAAACACCAAATTGATCTGAATGGATGAGCTGGTTGAGAGAGATGATCCGCGGATGAGCTGGTTGAGAGAGAGGTGGAGGAGCTGGCCGGAAAACCGTGAGAGGAATAGACTTGGCCGGCGGAGCAAGGCTGAGGGCCGGAAGAGATGGCCGGAAAAGAGATGATCGCCGGCGGATGGGATTGCTCAGGTGGAGAGAGTCTCGTGCTGATAACGTGTTAAGATTTGAGAGAAGATTTGTGAGAATGTGTTGTATATTTCTTATTGCTTACACCACTATATATAGTGGTTCATACAAGGTGGAGTCAAAAGGAGAATTGATTACAAAGATACTCTACATAATGACATAGTCAAACTCATAAAGACTAAGGTTGAATGGGTCTTCCATGTGGCTGGATGTAAATCCCCAATGGACTCTAGTCTTAAACTTGTATGGTCTAGGCATCAACATCATGATTCATAACAAATTTCTATTTCTAAATTATGTTCACTGAATTATTTTAAAATAATTTTAGCCTCTCTATCTCGAAAAGTCCAATCACATCTATATCCCTCTGCCTCAATAAGTACACCATCTTATCTATGATTTCCGCTTTTTTGTTTTATGCGCTGTTTTTACTGCTTTCTTATACTTCATATCAGTCAAAAGAATCAATATTTTGTCACAAATATAATATGCATGAGAAGATAATGTTTTCAAATAATCCACTTAACAATACTTATAAGGTTTGTGTAAACATTTTAAAAACTATTGTTGACCAGTTTCATTTGGACCGAGAGTAAGAGGCCATTTGTTTAATTGAACTCGCCTCCGCATAAACACCATTTCATAATAGCAAATTTATTTGAAATAGCCGGTTCTTCTAAAAAAATTGTATATATGTTAAAAGTAAATTATTTTGAATGCTTTTATTTATATCAACTAAACAGTACTGAAAAGCAAAAGGTAAGCTTAGTCCTATTAAAACAATCAAACTTTAAAGAAGCAGCAGCTTCATAGCTCAGGCAGACGTAAGAGCATGTGCAACGCTGGATTTTAGCTAATCTTTAGCGTGAATCCTTAGTGTTTTAGGATTAAAAAAACATTAAAAAAACGGGAAAGTTAAGGATGAATCCTTAATTAAGGAGAAGAAAGACCAAGTCCTTAATGTGCTGGCGTATGGGAATTGGTTCGGGACTGGACCAAGTCAGAGGTTTTTTTTTCTGTATTTCTTTTGTATTTCCATGTTGGAGAGTCATGCGTTGTCTGTTTCTAACCATGATTCATAAACCTGATTAGTATTCTTTTTTTTAACTCTAACCATGATCCATAAACCTGATTAGTAATTTTTTTTTTAACTCTAACCATGATTCATAATATTTGGAACAACTTTGATAATGATGAAGATGTTTAATTATTGTATGTTTACATTTAATCATTCAATAAATGAAAATTTTTAATTTTTAATTTGATAATTTTTAATTTCTAAGATTTAATTCAAAATATATATATATATATATATATCTAAGAACTCCATATTGGATAACACCATTAAACCTACAATTATGATTAGAATCTTTAACTATTCAAAAAAAAAAAATCATTATTATATTACTAAAGATTCTAATGGTGGGTAGTTGCCCGAACTTTTAATTCTAAATATATAACTCCATCTCAACACAATTAAATAACGAGGCCCGCCGAGCAATGGCCCATTCGAACATATGTAGAAACAAAATTATAAACACTCTCTTTCCATTACGTAGCAACAATAGATCACGAACTATTCAGCTCACGAGTAGTAACTGAAACCATAGTTAATACGTTGTTAGCAACTGTCTTCTGGCCTTCACCCAACGTAGATTCCCGAAACAATATATAAACGACCGTCTCCGACGACAACAAATAACTGCTCCAAAACCTTAACGATGGACGCACGCCCAATTTTTGCTCTGGCTCTTGCTTACAAAACGAAACCAGCTTCTTCATCACCATTGCATTCTGGACTGGATCAGAATCAACCTAACCTGCCCAATATGCAGGTTACCACTTGCTTAACGCACATGAAATCCAAACCCTTTTTAACCAAGTTGTCATCTGTTTGGGAGAAAAGTTGTCCTACTTTCTTATCATGTTTCATCCTAAGCAAATAATTATCTGCATGTGATAGACCATAGATTATACGTACCAAGAGACCTAGCGAATAGTTATAATATCATGAACACATTTTCATATAGAGCATAATATTAATACCACGTCCATGAACGCATGTGTGTCTCAACTATCCACTAGCATTCCATCACTTGCTAAGCACACAATGGCAAAAGAAAAATCACTACAAAACCAAAACAAAAAGAATATACGAATACACCAAAAAAGGCCCATAATAAATCAAGATTTATAATTATATCTTTCTCATAACGGTAGGTGTCTTTACTCTCATTCCTAAAATTCCATAAATTTGTCAGCTTTTCTGTTAGAAACACAATCAATTACATAAGTAAATTATTAATACATTAACCCACAATATACCTTATTAGATCACTTACTTACCAACAAAATACTAAGCCCTAGGCGCAAGTTGATAATACACACCAAGGTAACTACATTTTATGATCATAAGTTCGCTCAACAAATCCCACCCCCTATCTCAATGAATAATACCACCAAAAATTAAAAAATATTTTTATTAATTCGGTTATGTTATGTATAAGATTTAAACATTTTACAAATATATTAATACTTATTTGTTAAGCATAATTATGATTTTATTAGATTTTGTACAACTGTTTCATAGTTAGGGAAATATAATTTTAGTAAAAAAAAGAACAATAACCAGAAATATGTAAAATCATTTTTCCTCAACACAGTACAATGGCATATCCACCGCGTTATATTCATGGAGAAAATTATCCACTTCGTGAAGGCATCTCACAGCAACCTATCTCAGTTCGTATAAGCCGTGTGTGGCACATCATAAACCAACCAATAAACCAGATCCCCATTGGTTTCATATGCTTCACCCCCCAAGTAATTAAGTTTAACTTCCGTGAACATTAATGTTTTCCCCTTTGTATCTACACTAACAATTTCATACACACCCAGGGACACATATTTGAGGGTAGGCTCCCAACAGATAATCTGCCAGAAAAGAAACACATTCTAACGGAAGGAGATATTTATGAAATTTTGAAATTTACAGTCCTACCAAATTTACGAAAACATAAATTCACCACACACCCATATTTCATTCAGTTCACCCACCAAACAACAGTGACAAAAATCAAGGACACCGATCAGAGCTTCCCTGTCTGCAGGTTCTCTCCTCAAAACTACAACCATCTCCTACGTTTGACCACTGACAATTACTACCTACCAGGTAAATCATTCATTACACTATCATTCTTATCTTCAGAATTCAAATTATTATCAAACTAAATGATCAACAATGCGCAGATGTTGTCGGGCAAATACGTATGATCCAAGACTTAAAACCACACAATCCAGAATCCACCTCCAAACTCATAATTGGTATACTGCTAAACAGGTAATTCTAACCAAATAAAATATTTCTGTCTGAAAACTTCTAATCATAAATTCAATTCCACTTCAGTTCCACAATGGTTAAGCTCATACTGTGGAACAAACAAGCATCAGATTGTAGGTTTCTTCAGAGTAAGAAAGATCAGAAATTTCAAGTTGCTATCTTCACAAGCATCATCCCAAGACAATCTAAAGGTAAAGTGATTTATATTTAATCCATTGTTCATACAAATAATTTAAATACTCACTACTGCAGGAAAACTTGAACTTGCTTCCTCACTAGCAACAAGATTTTACTTTGACCGCTCAATCAAATACGTCAAGCACTACAAAGGGCGAATACCATGTCAACAATGGAATGAACCAAGCGCAATTCACGTTTTCAACAAAACAAATCCATCAAGACAAATCCAAGCCATAGAGAAAAAAAAAATAAAAGCTCAACCTCTTCCTACTCCTTTTACTCCTGTCCCACCAAATTATGTATTACTCTTTAATTTATGTATAAGCTCATCCAACAATTTTTGTTAGTTATTTTTCTTTACATATAAAAAGAGTTACAATACAATTTCACCAAAAATTACTATCACAAATTAAAAATACGCAAGTTTCATTCAATTTATTCATATTATAGGAAAAATCCGGGCGTAGCCCGGAAGATCTTCTAGTATAGTTAAATACATATGAGCACGTTTTGTTATGTATTTTAGATAGGTTTATTTTGTTTTTAGAATCAACAATATTAAAATAGAAATAACTTTTATCTACTTACAAATAGGATGTATGGCAGTGAAGAAGAATTTACAAGCAAGGGGGATACAAGGGGGTATTTGTTGTAGAAGATGTGGAGCCCAGGAGGAATCCATAAACCATGTGTTTTTTGAATGTCCTCCAGCAATCCAGGTTTGGGTTCTTTCGAAGATACCATCAAATCCAGCTATTTTTCCAACAAGTTCTTTCTTCACAAACATGGATCATCTGCTCTGGAGAGTTTTCCCGCAAATGGAAGATCATCAGTTTGCATGGATACTATAGTACATCTGGAAAGCTAGGAATAATAAAGTTTTCAGTAATCTGGATATGGATCCTTTGGAAAACGCTTAAATTGGCAGAAACAGAATCAACACTGTGAGCTAAGGCAAAAAAATTGAATGAACAAGGACAATACCACAAATAGTAAATACGATCCTGCCGTCAATTCCATGAAGATGATGTTTTTCGGATGGCTCATGGAAAGAGGGTGATACCTTTTCAGGACAAGGTTGGTTCAGCACCTTAGAAGGATTTGATGGATTGTTGGGGACGAGGAATGTTAGGGCTAGTCTCTCTCCCCTTCATGCGGAGATGGAAGCGCTACTCTGGACAATGGAATGTATGAGGAATTTAATTACTTCAATATCAGGTTACGTTTGCTATGGATTGTTCTCAATTGGTGAAGATGGTTTCGGAACCAGAAGAATGACCAGCTTTTGCAAATTATTTGGAAGATGTCAAGATCCTGAAAGAGAGTTTCACCCGATCAGAGATTATCTATGTACCAAAGACGCAAAATTCAAAGGCGGATAGACTAGCACGCAGTGTTAGAAAGCAACTGTATTTTTTCGTTCACATGGATGCAGATCACCCGGTTTGGTTAACAGAGTCAGTATGAGTCAGTATAAGTTGACGACAAAAAAAAAAGACCATTACATTAATTTAACTTCCTATTATTTCTCATATAACTAACTTACTTGTTATTAAATATATATCATATCTAACCAATTATTTTAATATTTTTAAAATAAGATATCTAAAAAGTTCTTAAGTATTTTTTTTAAGATTACATTTTAATAATATATTTTATTTAAAATGTAAATATACATTTCTTTTTAATATTTAATTATAAAAATCATAATTAATATCAACTATAATTAAAAAATGATTATTAATTCATTTTCATTTATATAGTAAGAAATGGCATTTCTATAATATTTATATATACATAATATATATTCATAATTAAATTAATACAAGAATTAATAAATATGAAGTAACTTAATCCATTTATTAACTATTTTATAAATTATAAAATAACAGAATAAAATATATTCATGAATTTTACAACATACTTCAACTTATTAAAAACAAATATTAAAGTAAGATATATAAAGTAATAACTAATTTCATATTTTAATATATATATATATAAATTAGAATATTAAAAATAATTTAATATATTTATCAAGTATGAAACGGGTTGAATGACAACAGTTAATTTATGTAATAATGCTGACAAAAAATATAATAATAAAATAAATTGTTACCAATATAAAGTTAAAAATAAAATTTTACTAAAATTTAAAGTTTTAAAAATAAGGAAAATTGATAGGAGGCTGGTTATATAAATGAATTATCTTATTTTCATAAAATAATATTCATCTAAATTTTAATTTAGTTATATATGCTTAAAAATGTTTTTATACAAAATACATATGTATAAGATTTCTAATTTCAGTAAATAAATTTTTGAATAAAAACTAATCTCACGCTTTAGAGCGCAGGTCAAAATTATTGGTTAAACAAAAATATATATGATATAGATTTTTTAATATTCTACCTAAAAGGTCCAATTTAACGATAGTTGTAAAACCAGGGCCGGCCCTGGGACAAAGCCCATAAAACAAAGGTTTTAGGCGCCAAAATATATATATTGACTACGGGCGCCACTTATCTGAAGGCGTCACTTTAGTATAGTGGTCTTAGACTTTCTTCTCCCGACCAACAGGTAGCCGTTTCGAATGATATCGCCTTCTTACTCTTTTTTTTTTTTGGACAACACCGCCTTCTTCCTCTTTATTAATATTTTTATTCCTTTTTTGATATTCATCAAAGATATCGATGATTTTATTACCATTTCCAATAGTTCTAGTTTCTTTTCTTATATGTTGTAGTAAATGCTATATTATTAGATAATAAATTTAATTAAAACAGATCTAATTAATCTTTTTACTTTATTAAAAGACAATTTTAGTTTTCTAATTTTTCTTTTCTATCTCTTTCGGCTAATATTTACTAGAATACACGTATTAACAAGAGATATTATAATAATTAACTTGAATTATAAATTATTCGTATTAACAATATGCATGCATCTTCTATTATGCCTTTTTATCATTTCTTCTTTCTTATTTTTGTAAATTTAAAAACTTTTGAAATTCAAACACATAAAATTACCATAGAATTTTAATATTCAATGAAACTCTATTATGCTTCTCAAATTTACAAATTGAAATATTGACGTTGAAGTGACTCAATAATATGTTTTGCTCTATTTTATAAATATTATTTTTTATTTTCAGAATTAGTAGAAAAAGTTATCAAGAAATAAAATTTAAAATTAATCAAGTGAACTAATATAAATAATAACAAGTGATCTTTGGAATAGCACTGTTTATCTTTCAATACACCAAATATATAAGATAAGTAGCAAATAATGTTTTTTTTTGTTAAACAAAAATACAGTTTTAATAATATTTGGTACTATTTTGGTTACATGCTTAAAATATTGTATATTTTTTAATTATAGTTAAGGGGCAAAATTTTGGAGGTCCGCTTTAGGTGCCAGCATAGTCTGGACCGGCACTATGTAAAACACTGGTTTAACTCTTATGTACCTGCCAATCTCTTTTGTAATGTTTTACAGAGTAACCAAATAAGAAAAAAAAAACAAATCATTTTTGAGTTAATATAAAAGATATGATACTATAGTAAAAATAAGAAAAAGCTATATGAACTAGTTGGGTGAGTCATTGAAACTTGAACAAAAATTGTTGGCTCAAGAACAAAAGATGCGTGAGCTGGGTTTGAGCTAATTCTTCATTAAAAGCCCAACATACCAGATTGAATAGAATAATTTTCATTAAACATATTCATTTATCAATATCCAACAGAGGATAATAAGAAACATAAACCGACAAAAAATGACGCGCTTGTTGACTGAGCTGTTCTATAACGATAGGCGGTGACGCATTCCTTCGTGACAGACGAATAAAAACTTAGAAAAATGTGTAGTCTTATAGATTCGTATGGACCCGAGGAATTTAAGAAACATGCCGTCGCTTTTCTGAAGACAACTGTACTTTGCAAATAAATTAGTAGCTGTAGATGAAAAGCCATTTACGTGTTTTTCAGTTGAATAAATGTATTTAAATATTTGTTTGGTTGAAAATAATAGAATAAAATATTTTCTTGCAAGTTATGTCTTTGTTTCCGCTTTAAATTATTCGAATTATTTGGTCCCTTGAAGATTTAGGCTTTGTTTATAATAAATGTATAAGTTGACAATAAAACTTCATTATACTCCAGTTCTAGAAATTTCGACCACTCATTTATGTGCGTTTCATGCCAATGGATGATCTTAAATAATAGTCTCTCATTTCCACAATACATGATGTTATTCTTTAGTACACAAAGATTAAAAAATTTATTTTTTCTAAAAGATAGTTTTAAAAATATTATTTAAAAATCATTTGACCAATTACATAAATAACTACAACATCTAATTGGTTATACAGTTTTCAATAAAATTAAAAATAACATAAAAATACTAAAACATCATCTATTTTAAAACAACAAAAATCTTCTAAAACATCATCTATTATGAAACGGAGGGAGTATTATTAAGTAGGAATGTCAAACAAGGGCTTGTACCGCGAGCGTGGTCCATTAAAGCTTGTGGCGGGGCGGTATTGGGCCGAGAAATTGGAATCCCGCAGAATGGCGGGCTTCGCGGGTTGGTACTGTGCGGGTTCGGGCTTAAAGCGGGATGATCCAAACGATCCGCGGGTAACCCTAATGCCCCGCACATTCTTGCCTTCTCATTTATCGGCCATCTGAAAAAAAACAAAAGAGAGAGAGAGTGAGAGAAAGACGAGTCGCCGACACAAGAAATAGAGCTCCGGCGACAGAGAAGCTCCGGTTATTCCATCTCGGCTTCTAAACTTCACAGATCAAACATGCATGTACAATGTTGACATTCCATGTATACAGATTTATAAAATAAATATATTATAATAATTGATTGGTATCTATTTTTAATTTTAAATTAATTTATAATTTATATTAATAATATTATATTACTTTAATTAGACATATGATTTTAGATATGTTATATCTAGTCGGTTTTGTTGTTTTTTATAGTCGATTTAATTATCATTTGGTTATATTAGATTCCATATATTTCTATGATTTCAACTATAATATTTTTTATTTTAAATATATTAAAATTATGATTAATTTTCTTATTTGCATTTACGTTGGTTGTTGTCTTAGATATGTAAATATGTTTGACGAAGATTATGTATAACTTAAGATATATTGTGCTTAGAATGGAATATAAAATAAACTAAAGTGTCTGATTCCAAATTACATAAATTAAAATAACGATAATATTCTACAATTTCATGCATATATATCAATTTTACAAAAGAACTAAATTATAACAGATGGTTAATATTTTATTTTCATTTGTTAATATGTTTTGAGTCATCTTATAATTTACATTTATAAAATAAATTATTATTATAAAATTATATATTTTTATTGTAGTTAAATCTATGACTTTAGATATAAGTTGGATTAGTCAAGTCACTCATGTTGTTAGTATATTGAATTACATTTATTCTTTCAAATTCAAATTGAAGTATAATTATTTTTACTATACTTAGGTAAAATCAAATTAATTTTATTTATCATTTAAATATGCATGTAATTTCATAATTTTTATCAAATTATATGTTGATTTTTTTTAAACAAAATATCAGAAAATAAAGCAATGATCAATATGAAGTTATATACATAAGTAACTGGTACATTTTTGAAAGCTTATGAACATATATCATTATTTACAATAATTAAAATATTTTATAAATTGTAAATAATTTTATGCCTTGGATTTATTAAATGGTAAACTGAAATCTATTTTAAATAATCTTAAAACTAAGAATTCAAATTTGTTTTGGTATTTTAATTATAGTCATATTGAGTTCCACAAACATAAAAACATAAAATTTAAAAGCAAATTTAATATTATGAAAACAAATAATTTTAATAATGATTAAATATAATATATCTACCTCGTTAAAGTATATAGATTTATGTTATTTTAAAATATTTTTTTGATTATTTGACCAAAAGATATTTATTGTTAATTATTTTTATTTTTTTAGTTTAAAAGAATTTGAGTGATTGTATTTTAAAAAATCATATTATATAAGTAAATATAATTTATAATTTCTTTTACTGTAAATGAAAGATATTATAGTCAACTAAATATATGAGAAATAAATAAAACATTTCAATAATACTAATTATAAACTATTTTTAGTCAATTAAACATATATCAGTTTATGTAATCATCTAAGAAAATAAATAGATATATAAAAATTATTTCTATTTCTTTGAAAATATATATTTTGTATTGTTTAAAATTATATTTTAAGAGAAATAATATTTTTTTTCTAATATCAAGATTATGTGTGTGAATGTTGTTTTATGAAATCACATTATATGCAAATATATATTTTCATCTAAGAAAATATAGATATAAAGAAATATTTTATTACTTCAAAATTATATTTTGTTATTTAAAAATATTTTTTAAATAAAATATTTCTATTCTGTGAACTTTCTTTTTTAATGAAATCATATTATATATACATATATTTTCGTTTAAATTTTTTTAAAAAATTTTGTAAATGTTTCCTTTTTATTATATATGTTATTTGGAAAATTTTAAAAAGAAAATTAAATAAAAATTCAATAATAGTATTTAAATATAATATCTTTAATCATTAAGGGTATCAGTATAATCAACCATCGTGAGAATTAACGTGAACGCGACACATAAAAAACTGACTTCTCAAATAATATTATAGAGAACACTTTCATACATGATAATATTTTTATATTATCTTTATTTTTATACAATTAATCAAAATTATTATCCTTGATAAAAAAAATCAAATTTATTATCGAAGGGTATAGATGTTTCTATAACTAATTACCCTATAACCAAAACATACATATTTCTGGATTGTCTAATTTGCGAAACTTCAGGCTTACTGTATTTTTTTTTTTCCCAAGATAACTGTGATGTTCTTCAAAATATTAAAATCGAAATACATTTCTTGTGAATTTGTGATGCTTTATAAAATATAAATTATCTCTTCTTTTTTTTTCTCTGTCAAGGTTTATAGGGTTTTCCAAATTATATTATTATTATTATTATTATTATTATTATTATTATTATATATAGAAAACTTAAGCAAGTAAAAGACCGATTAAAGCTAGAAACTTTTGGTTTTAAGTAAGTGGCTCTCCCCTCTCTCTATTCTCTCTCACATCTTCGAGAAGTTTCCGCCGGCGGGAGATCAAAAACCGGTTGATCAAAGATCAGAGAAATGGGCATTCGCTTCTCCACAATCTCGCTTTTGTTTCTGTGTCTCTTTTCTTGGACCAGCTTCCCCACCACAGGTTTGGCTCAATGCTCTGTTTTCTTTCTTATGACCTTTGGCTCCTTTGCTTTCTGTGACAATTAGTGTTTGATTCTAATAAAACCCTTGAAATAAATTTAAACAAGTGAAAAAGTAAGGAAACAGATATAGGAATTTGACATTTAGAACCTCCATCTCCATGTAATGATGATATTGGTCAACTTGTTGCATGCATAGGCTTTGATCTGTTCTGTTCCACTTAACCAATTGATAAGAAGCAAAAAAACTTTTTATTGTTTCTTTATAGATTTTTCTTTGTTCTTGTTTATGATCTCACCTATTTTTATATCATCTTATACACAGAAGCTTATGATGCACTTGATCCAACTGGAAACATCACCATAAAATGGGATATCATTAGCTGGACTGCTGATGGCTATGTGGTAACAAATATTTATAACTTTATCCCCTCAATACCACTTGTTATATAATCAAAATTCTTGTGTTCATAGTTACCATACTAACCAATTCATAACATTTTCTTGTATCGTCAGGCTGTTGTATCAATCTTCAATTTTCAACAATACCGTCACATCCAGGCCCCGGGTTGGCAACTAGGATGGAGTTGGTATAAGAAGGAAGTGATATGGAGTATGGTTGGTGCACAAGCCACAGAGCAAGGAGATTGTTCTAAGTTCAAAGGCAACATTCCTCATTGCTGCAAGAAAACCCCCACCGTCGTTGACTTGTTGCCGGGAACTCCCTACAACCAACAGATATCAAACTGTTGTAGAGGCGGTGTGATTAGCTCCTGGGCACAAGACCCCGCAACAGCTGTTTCTTCGTTTCAGATTAGTGTTGGCCAATCTGGAACTACTAATACGACCGTTAGAGCTCCTAGGAACGTTACGTTGAAGGCACCAGGTCCTGGTTACACCTGCGGGCCTGCCAAAGTCGTTCCCCCGACCAAATTCATTTCTAATGATAAACGAAGAAAGACTCAGGCTATGTGTAAGTTTTAGTCTCTAATGTTTTAAAGTTGACTCAGGCTATGTGTAAGTTTTAGTCTTTAATGTTTTAAAGTTTCTTTCTAAGTTATGTTTTTAATTTCACATTTTTCTTGTTGTTAATTAGTGACATGGAACATGACGTGCACATATTCACAGTTCCTAGCTCAGAAAACTCCCACTTGTTGTGTCTCACTCTCAGCTTTCTACAATAAGACTATCGTACCATGCCCAACATGTTCTTGTGGATGTCAAAATGGTACATGTGTCGAGTAAGTTCATATTCTCTTAGGAACTCCATGTTGGTTTTTGTTTAATTGATTAGACTAAATCAATATGTGGATGGGGGGCTAAGAAAAAATGAAAGAAGATACCAAAGAAATAAAATAAGTATCTATATGTAATGAATGCCAAATTTATTTGATTTTCTGAATCATTTTTTTTTTTTTTGCAACAGCCCGAAAATAGCTTCGGTGGTACCCGCTCTTTCAGGGAAGAACAACCTCCAGCAGCTGTTGCAATGTACGCAGCATATGTGTCCCATCAGAGTTCATTGGCATGTGAAAACTAACTACAAAGAGTACTGGCGTGTGAAGGTCACAATCACAAACTTCAACTACAATATGAATTACTCGCAGTGGAATTTGGTTGTTCAGCATCCCAACTTCGACAATATCACTCAGCTTTTCAGCTTTAACTACAAACCTCTTAGTCCTTACTCTGGCATAAGTAAGTCCATAGCTGATGCTTATTTCCTTTTTTTTTCTTTATTTGCATAGCTGTTGGTAGGCTTGGATTAAGTTTTAAATATGAATAAATAATCAAATAGTATATAACGTTTGGTTTGAAACTCACACCAGTATTTTTTAGTATCTTCATGATCATTTGATTCATTGTAGGCTATGTTACCTTTTTGATCCCTATAAACAAAACTAAGCATGAGTATTAGTTTGTGAAATGGAGGGTTATTGTAGGTAATGAAATTCATGTGTTTGAATTAATACATTGCAGATGACACGGCCATGCTCTGGGGGATCAAGTTCTACAACGATTTTTTGAGCCAAGCGGGTCCAATAGGCAACGTACAGTCGGAACTGCTCTTCCAGAAGGACCCGTCAACGTTCACGTTCGAAAAAGGATGGGCGTTTCCAAGACGCATTTACTTCAACGGCGATAACTGCGTTATGCCACCTCCAGACTCATATCCATGGCTTCCTAACGCTGCTTCAAACTTTGCAACTTCCACATTCATTGTACTTCTCATTACTTTCTTCTCTGTTTTGATTCTTATGTAAATGGATCACGTTGAAAATTGTGTGTTTTGACCCGGTTCATACTTATGAGATCAGACGGGATCCTCTTTGGCTAATGTATAAAAAATGTTATGCGGCACTCTATTCATGTCAAAAATTCATATACATCAACATGTGGTATTATTATTATTACTTTTTGTATTTTCACACGTGATGCCCTTTGCACCAGTGTGTCTGAAAATGTTCGAGATTATTTTGTTGAAAATCCATCACAGTGGGGTAGTATAAGAAGTTATCTGATCTCTTCTCCTGGATGCTTCTTTCAAACGGCTGTCACTAAAACTACTACTAGATGGCTTTTCCTTTCCCAGAAAAACGGACATTGCAAGTGTTTATCTAAACTTTCAGGCAACTCATAGCAACTGACTATTTCTTCTGCACTGATCTCTAACTTGCTTGTAAACTCCAGAGAGAACAGAGTTCTCAAAGAAAGGTTATTGCTGCACTCTTTGATTTCTTCACGCTTACAATCTATCAGAGCTTTCTTTAGAGATTGGTCGCAGGCATTAGATAAAGGCGGCTTACAAGATTCTATAATACCATACGAGCATTTGTCTAACCCAGACTTTTTAGATAAACTCCCTTGACTCCGGTTTTTATCAGTAAGCCTGAGAACAGAGGAACTACGGGTGCTAGTTTTTTGCGAATCCACAACGGCAGAGTCACGACTACTGCAACTAGGACATATATTAGATGAATTTGTAGGAGAGAACTCAGAGCAGATTACACAAAATGACAAACTTAACAGTAGAAGAGAACAAGGGAGAAGAGAAAGTACCAGAGCTGTTGATCATCAGAGGTTAAGTCAGAGCTATGGATTTGCAGTTCAGCTAGATTTAGCCCTATCAGAAAAAGAGGTGGGTGAGCTTTTAACAGAAGTAGGGGATCCAGACTGAGGGTCTAATTATCCTATCTAATCTATTAGAAGCCCACTCCATCGGCAGGCGATACATTTTGTATCGCCGGCCGGCGGAGTGGGCTTCCACAGCCACCGTCGGTCCGGTTTGTTTTTTGTTTAAGCTTTCCTTTTCTCTCGTTTTAGTTTTGTTTGTAATTTTCGGTGGTTCTCCGGTTCCGGAAGGTGGAGGCTTTGACAGCTCCGTCGCCGCCGGCTTTGTTTCCGAGAGGTAGAGGCTTCTACAGCTCTGCTATCGTCGACTTTTGTTTCCGGGAGGCGGTGGCTTTGTCAGTACCGCTGTCGTCGGCTTGTGTTCCCGGGGGGTGGTAGCTCCTCTAGTATCGCATTCTCCGGTTTTGTTTCTTTGGCTCCCGTTTTTTATTCCTTTTCTTCTCGATCTATGAGTCTGCACTTCAAAGCTTCTCTGCCTCTTGATCTATCATCTGAAACCGCTGCATGGATGTCGGAGACGAGATCTCGATGTGTTAGATCGATGGATGCTCTCCGATGAAGGTTCCCGAGCGGTGAAGGTCGCACGGTCTCGATCTGGTGGTGTGCGACGCCGTTGACGTCGTTGACGTCGGTTAGCTTGGGGAGACTAGGGTTCCCAGCTTCTGGGCTGTGGGGTTTGGACTTTAGGCCCGTATGTGGTTTTTTCTAGTTGGGCCGGATGTTTGGGCTTCTTATTGTAATGTTTTCGGATGGGCTTTGACCCTTAATATTAAATATTCAGAGGAAAAAAAAAAATTAGCCCTAAATTTTCTTCAATATTACCTTCTAATGTCCATTCCATACAGATCCAAAACGTGATTCTCTCACATATCTTTGGCTTTAATTAAAACTACATTGCCATATAAATCAAAAACGTATTAGTACTTTATTATCTTGCCATATATTTCGTTATAATTAAAACATATACTCCCATATAGATCTAAAACATGATTAGTAATTTATTCTCATCTAAATAAACTACCTTGCCATTATTATTTTCCAAATATATAGATAATTCTATGCGTGATTAACTCCTAAATATCATTCCAAATTTGTAAATTTAAAATGTATTCAGGTACAATAAATAATCCATTTATAAAATACCTAAATTCAAAAAATATTTATAATTTTGTACATGAATAACATAAATTTGACATAAAAAAATTCAATTTCAAATAATTTATTAATGTTGTATTACTAATTGTTTTATACAAACTAAAAACACATTAATACACATATTAATATATAAAATTAATATGACTCCTTTTTAATATTTAATAAATATTGAACATATATTTTTGTCAGAAAACAAGTTGTCCATTTATATTATAGATATAAGTACTAATTTTAAAATTTTAAATAGAGAAATTTCCTATAATGCCCATTTTAGATTTTTCACAAAATAGCACTCAAAGAAAAAAATGACCAAAATATGTTTTATTAAAAGATAAATTTATATTTATAATCTTAGGATTAACTAATCTACATTTAAAATTTAAATTTAAGTGTGGGGTGTGGCGGGTAAATTTTTTTTATAAAATAAAAAATAAATATTAAAAGTTGCAAAAAAATAATTATTAAAATTTTGAATTAAAAAACATATAATTTAAAACTATAAAAATTATTTTCTTATGAGTTCATGTTTATATATCATAAAACAATGGATAAAATAGTCTTTTATCTCTTTAATGAAACATCTTTTAGTCATTTTTTCTCTTTGAAGACATTTTTGGTGATAAAAGTTTTTAAAATTATTTGAGTGAATTACCCTGTTAAATATTAGGTTTGAGTACAATATAAAATTAATAGAAACAAAAAAATGATAACTAATACATGAATGTATTAGTAATCACTTATTTGTGATACAAATATATTCAATATGATAATAATCAAACAATAATCTAATAACGTTGGTTCATAGTTAATAAATCCAGTAACCACCAATGATTTATAAAATGAGAATGATTTTACAAGTTAAAACCTGCTCAGGTCAAATTCTAGTGGTATGACGTTAAAAAAAAACTAGTTCAATTAATTTCAACCTAACCCAAACAAAACTAATTCTGACTCCAGATTATATTTGTTTACATATTTTAGTTTAATTTTTCTTTTTCTTTGTTAAAACCGATATCGTTTTTTAAAACGAGATTGCTTATATTTTCTTTTGAAGATATCAAAATTAAATTTATGTTTGACGTTTCAAAACAAACCATATAAAACACATAAATAATAAATCCACCAAATGATATTAACAAGATTCCATCGTCACTCTTGACTATCAGAGTGGGTTCTTAGCTTTGGCTAAGAAATCGTCTCTTAATTTTTAAATAACAAATTAAGAACCAACTCTTAAATAAGATATTTAAGAGTCGGTTCTTAATTTTTTAGTTAAAAAGTAAGTGACAGTTTCTTATATTCCGCTAAAATCTTCATCTTAAGAATCCTTAATTAATCATGCTCTAAAGGTCGTAAGCACGTGCGAGACGAGTCAGTTTTTGAAGTTAATGGATTTACTTTTTTTTGTAACACATATTTTTCATTCATAACTTAAACGATTACATGGACAAAGGCAATATCGATTATACAATGTGCGATCCTTTTGAAAATTGCAAGAGCAAAACAAAATAAAGATAGAGACACAAATTTAGACAAGTTTGATAAAGTGTCGAAATTTAATTTAAAGGAGCCACTCGCAAATAATCTCATGGAGAAAGTAATGTGTCCTTCAAATATTTCAGACTTGGGAATAGTCACCGTATATCGTGACGTTGAACGCTCCACAACCTCGAGTCTCATTGGGATGAGTCTCATTGTATCTTTCGGTCCCAAACAAACCATTACACAAGATAGCACGCGGTTAGGAAAACAAAAACACTCACTGGCTTTAACGCCAAGAGAAAGATATCTCTCATAAAGAGGAGTTTTGGTGGAAAGATTCACTCCAGCAAAGAGGAAGATGGGGGAAAGTGATCTCTCATGGCCCTTGGCATGAGAAAATTTTGTTAGCCACTGTTGAAAGGAAAGTGGCTGAGGGACTATAATCTTCAGTCTTTGATAGACTCTGACCAACTAATGGTAGTGATTCTATATTTGTTCTTGTCGGAGTTGAACGTTGCTGATGAACGTTGTTTGATGTTTCTGAATTAACTTCAAAGATTACACCAGGAACCCTACAAACACAGCATGGCTTATCAGATTTTTTGCATTGGATAACATGATATTAGATAATATAGCTGTTGGGTGCATGCGCCAGTGACGAGAAACCATGGATGAGACTCTTCGAAAAAATTTCCCTTCACGCCAACGAACAGAGATATTAGCTTGACGATAGATTCCAAAATAGCAGACAAAGAGTTCTTTTAATTTCCCACCGAGTCGCCCAATCTGGCTAAAGATGTCTGGAACACCAGCAACTGCATATGTTGGCGCGATACCACCATCATCATATCTTCTTGGAGCTCTTTTCCGGGTACGTACTTTTGAGGCAAAGTAGTACGATGTGAAGTGAAAAGTTTCTTCCGTCAAACTTCCAGCAATTATAGAACCTTTAACTTTTGCGAGGTTCTTTGCTTTTCCTTCAAATATTTCATGGTTCGCTCATACTGATACATCTATCCGTAATGTACATGTCCACGAAGCAATGTCTCATATGGGAGGTGGACAGCTAGATGCTCCATGACGTCAAAAAATCCCGGAGGAAATATCTTCTCCAAGTTGCACAATAAGATGGGAAAGTTCTGCTAAAGCTGTTCAACGACTTCTTCTTTAAGAGTGCGTGTGCTCAGATCCCTGAAAAATTGCTCCAATACCTTGTATATTCTAAAAACAATTAAACACATTATATTAGTCATATAATATTGCAAACTAAACCATTATAAAATTAATGCGTTATAATATACTACGTGCAAGTGCTTCATGTACGTTTGTTGGAAGTAGCTCCGCAAAAGCAAAGGGAAGTAGTCGTTGCATAAAGACATGACAATCATGACTCTTCATCCCAGAGAAATTTTGACCATTTTCAACACATCTAGAGAGATTTGAAACATACCCATCGGGGAACTTCACTTCTGATACCACCCAGTTGAGCAACACCGACTTTTTTTCTGAAGACAATCTGAATATCGGAACGGGAACTTGTCCATTACTTTTTATATGTAACTCACTTCTTGAGCAAATATTCGGCAAGTCCAACCTCGATTTTATGTTGTCTTTTGTCTTCCCTGGGACATTCAATATTGTATTCATGATGTTCTCAAAGAAATTCTTCTCTATATGCATCACATTGAGGTTGTGGCGCAGAAGAAAATCCTTCCAATATGGCAACTCCCAAAATATACTCTTCTTGTGCCAGTTGTGATGAACACCGTAAGAATCATACATATTACGAGGGACATGCCAATTACCACCACAACGAACTGTTTCGTTAGCTCCGTAGTAGTCGATTTGCGCTTCAATTTGTTCTCCAGTTAGATATGGAGGAGGAGTGTCTCTCACAACCCTTTTGTGCCTAAACAAATTCTTGTTTCTTCGGTACGGATGGCCAATGGGAAGAAATCGACGGTGACAATCGAACCAACTTGTCTTCCTACCATTCTTCAGTTGAAACGCATATGTCGTGCCATTACAATATGGACAAGCTAATCTCCCATGTGTAGTCCATCCAGACAACATCCCATAAGCAGGAAAGTCACTTATGGTCCACAAAAGCATCGCTCGCATCGTAAAATTCATCTTCGTTGAGAAATCATACGTCCTCACCCCTGTTGACCACAAATCCTTCAACTCTTTTATCAGTGGTTGTAGAAAAACATCCAGAGACCTTTTTGGATGGTTCGGACCAGGTATTAATATGGTCAAGAATAGCAACTCTTGTTGCATGCACATCTCCGGTGGCAGGTTGTATGGCGTAAGAAAGACTGATCACAATGAATATTGTCTCCCTGACATTCCGAATGGACTAAATCCATCTATGCAAAATCTGAGATACAGATTCCGGCTATTGCTTGCGAAATCCGGATGTACTTTGTTAAAATGTTTCCAGGCTCTTGCATCTGATGGATGAGTCATCTCACCATCTGTCTGAGTATGCTCGGCATGTCATCTCATCTTTCTAGCAGTCTGCTCTGATTGGTACAATCTTTTCAATCTGTATGTAATTGGTAGGTACCACATCCTTTGGTACGGTACCCTATTACGTCTCCGTCCTTGCGGCTTGAATCGTGGCTTCTTGCAGAATCGACATTCTTCTAACTTCTCATCATCTCCCCAGTAGATCATGCAGTTGTCGATGTAAACATCTATCATCTCCGAAGGCAACCCAAGACTATAAACCAGTTTATGAATCTCATAATAAGAATCAGCAGACACATTGTCTTCCGGCAAATACTCTTTAAACAAGTATGTCCATTCATTCATGCAACTTTCAGGTAGATTGTGATCAGTTTTAATATTCATCATTCTAGCAGCCAACGACAATTTAGAGAGACCTTCTCTACAACCACTGTAAAGTGGCTGATTCGCCGCATTTAACATTTCATAAAACTTTTTTGCATCTATATTAGGTTCTTCATCTTCATCATGAGCTACGAATGCATCAGCTACCATATCATGAACCCCATCATCATCTACCATTTGCTCCTCCTGATGGTAACTATGTTCATTATGCAAATGATGATCAACCGGTTCTTCATGAAAATTGTTATTACTACTACTAGCTTCATTCTGATCATAATTATAACATTCTCCATGTTGAAACCAGATATAGTAATTTGGCGTGAAACCTCTATTTATTAAATGCTTCCAAACATTTTCACGATTTGCCAATTTCGAATTGTTGCATTTCCGACAAGGACAGAACATCTTACCACTTTCTTGGGCCAGCGGTGTGGAATCTGCTTGATGCATAAATGTCTCCAGCCCCGCGAGGTATTTTTTCGTCACTCTCCCGTTAGCATCTCTATGCATATACATCCACCTCCGCAACTCAAAAATATTCCCTGAGCCCGACATTTTTTTTTTTCTTTCACGTTTTTTTTTTCTTGTTGATGTGTTTAAAATGATGTTCAAACGTCCATATTTATTGGAAATTTTCAAATCTGGTAGTTGTAATTTTCCTAGGAATTTACGACAAAATTTAGTTAGGTGGCCGAAAAAAAACGTGTTACAACTACAAAGTTGGTGGATTCAAAATTTCCTCGCTAAGTAGACGTAAAATATTTCCTCGTAATGTACACGCTACATTTACGTCGAGTTTACGAGGAAAGCGTATTTCCTCGTAAAAGCCACGTGACATTAGATCGACTTTACGACGAAATGATTTCGTCGTTATTTTATAAAGAAATAACGCTGATTTTATATTTCCTCGTAAAGTCAACATAAACTTAAGAGGATTACCTTTCCTCGTTAATTTTCTTTGCTAAACTTGTGTTTTCTTGTAGTGTTTGACTCTTTAATGCGGCTAAGTGGGTGAGTTGTACAGTATATTTGTGACTCTTTTTATTGTGCACACAGTATATTGGTGACTATAATGCATAATAAATCTTTTTTAGAACAGTGACAAATGTAGACTTAGTTGTTCTAGAATCATATTTGTAATTGAAATGTAAGAACTTGGATAAAATGGTTTGTCTTAGCATTTATATGTCGAGAAAAGAAAAACAAATTTTATTAGGTTAAACTCAAAAGTTAAGCTGGAAACGACAAGACGAAAACTATGACGCCTAATCTCCTACAGAGACTAGACATTTATACATTTTTCTCAACGGCCACAATGCAACTATAATATAAGTTTGACTATATATTCATACACACCTAACGTTCTCTAATAATTCCATAAGTACCCATTGAGGAACTCTTGGCTATTCAAATAGTTCATCGAAGTCACCAGTAAAGCTTGGAAAATTCCCGATTCCAGACAACAAATCCGATGGTAAACTGGTACTCATGCCTTCTATTTCTTCGATTGCTTGATAGGTACTCATTTCTGAAATCCCCATGTCTTGAACAGCAACGGAAGATTCATCAGCGGATGTGATCACCGGGTTACTTGTGGGGGAAGAAACCACTTGTTTTCCAGATTTTTTGGTTATGGACGGTTTGGGTTGGGAAGATTTGGCTCGAGTTGAACCAGCTAGTGAGTTTCTCCGGGTTGGTAGCTCATGATTGTTCATGGTGAACTTTTCCGGGTTCTGAGGATTTCTTTCAACTTGTTTTCTTACTAAACACCCCTTCGAGCTGCTGCACCGGTAATAACTCCTGAAGAAAAGAAACCATGTTGTGAACGAAGAGGGGAACTTATGTTATTATTACTGTCGACCAGAAGGTCCATATATATACAAGGTATTAGACCGTCATAAGGTCATGTTTATCCTAACAAGATAAGGATAAAGATAAACACTATGTTACAGATATACATGGAATATATACTAGATAAACATATAGTCTCTGGTTGTCTTTATCATGTCCCGGATTGGGCCTGCAGTACGGGCTGGTCCATGGTCGATCATCATTTGGCTTATAACACTCTCCCTTGATCGACACATCCGGTACAGGTTCGTTGCATGCTTAATGTTGCCTCATTAAAACCTCTCCTGAAAAACCCCAAAACCAATGTGGCAAAATGAGAAACCAAGGACAGGAAAAAGAGTACAACACATGAACTCCCCCAGATGAATGCATCACTGTAGTAGACGCATTCCCATCTGGTATCCGAGTCTTCTTGAACGTTGAAGTTGCCTATGACTTGGTGAAGATGTTCAGCTGGATTCTCCTTGAATGAACTTGTAAGTCTTGGACATTGGTATGTCTTTTGGAACTCCATTAAGATGTGGCCAGGATGTACATCTTTGCTGCTGACCACTCCATGTCTTGGTTGAACTGATGGTGCTTCAAACGGTGCTCGGATGGACTTTATAATCTGCAATAAAACTTTACTTGCAGGTCCTTTTTCATGTCTCACGGATTCTCTTTGGTTATATGGCTTTCCCAAAATGTGGACATTCAATATATATTGAGTCATAGACCCATAACACATACGAACAACTTTACTTCATATCTTTCGTTCATTCGGACTTATATCTCTTCGTATGTGCCAATGGCTTTATCCATTGTAACCAATCATTCTTTATTTTCTTTTGTCGATCCATGTTGAGCTATAGACCTTGTCTATATTCGTTCATAATCATGAGTATCTAAGGTCATACCATCAATAATTATTTGCTGCAATGAAACTCATCACACAATGAATTCGCAGTCATACACTCATGTCCTTTGTACATGGTTATCGATCTTTTCTTGCTTTAGCAATGCTTATAATCATTAAGCCACGACCAGACATCCTTCTGGTCACTATCCTGGTTTTTGGTTCTCACTTAGGCGTGCTGACTTAATCATACACACACACACACGGCTATGATTTTTCTACAGACTTTCCATATGTAAAACATAGCCTGTTTAATCAATCGATAACTTGTATCATTGAACCTTTGAACCATTAAACCTTTTTCTCTCAGTTGGTCTTTATTATGATCACAATAAATTATAATATTTTCTGTATGGACTGACTGTACTAAGTAAATACTTAGTCTTTCATATTACTTACAGCTGCTGTATATTACAATCCATAAACAACTTAGGAACAAAGCTTGTTCTATGAGAATTTCTTTCTCATATTTCTATGGTACGTTGATACCTTTATCCAGTGATCCATTTGCTGCTTACTACACCATTATTTCTTTAGTAAATATCCAGACAAAATCAAACTTGATTTTCTGTAGTAGCATCCACCATATAGGAGCATATCTCTTTATAAATTGTTCCTTGGTCCTTGTGAGTATCCTTGTGTAATCAAGCTATACTTGAACGTTATTTAGAAGGAACATGGACACACTATACCATGTGGTCATGTCCTTTAATCTCACGGAATTTCTTATCTCACAAGATCCATTCACTGGTTTCTTTCTTAGATGGCTTTTCTGTATGTACATGGTTACTACGCCCATCTGTCTTATAATTACTTTGAATTCTTTGAACACCCCACGTCCCTATATAGGTTTTATGAGTACTCTACGTGGGTTCATGATCCTCAGGTTATATCCTTCAAATCCCAAGTACTACAATCTTTTATGAGCTCTTATGTATGTAAATACATCTTTGGTGTTAACACTCTTTATCTTCAGTTTCATACTGTTCCAGACATGATCTAATTAGATTTTGAGATCTTATTATCCAAGACCTTTATACCTTGCAGTTTGGCGTCCCAAACTACATGGTCTGGTACCTTAGATGTGTGGTTGCGCAACCTTATTTCTCTGTCTGAACTGGTTTCTCTTATGAACTCGGATTTGTACGATTCTGAGCACCTTTCATTACTTTCCGAGGTTCCTTATTATTTGGAACTTATTTGTCTATCTCTAATAGACATTGTAGCAACTTGATTGTGTCTCTTAGACATCAAATTCGTGGTGCTTAAGCTGGTATGACATAGTCATTTTTTCTTTTCGGGTCAGTGTGTCTGGCATATATTTCTGCTAGCTTTTATATCTTTTGATCATATTCTTTTAGAACGTCTAGATCATAATCTTTGGTCTGAGGATCTTGCCAAGACAACTATGGTTGAAACCATTATATTTCTCTTTTACTCTTTACTCTTTATCAGCCTGATAACTTTCTTCTTTCAAAGTTGGATAATTAGATTACTATCTTTTGTAATATGTGTTCTTGGCCACTTGATTAAATCATCCATGTTTGGCACAAGATACATTATAGTTTCGTGGAGGAAGTCTTATTTATCTAATATATATTCTCAATCCTCATCTGAGGTTCCATCTTAAATGGCACACATATATGTGGTGGAATATTCGTATTTTCTTAAGATGGTTTGTGTATATGTCTGGTTTATGACCCTTAATCATTCAGAGGTGGGAATGTCTATGCTTACATGTATGGCCTGATGTAAATCAATATTTATATACATAATGTCCTTAAGCTTTAGGCTGGACGTGGGTGATGTACCATTAGTGAGAGCTTTAAAGCTTTCCAGCCGTGTATATTATGGTTGTAAACCATGGAATCCGAATTTATGATATGATCATGGACTGTGGGTTTTAGTCCTCTCTCCCCCTCATGAACATACTCATAATTTCGTAGTGCTTAGGACAGTGGAGCCTTAATTATTTTAGTGATTTTCCCTTTTGTGTACTTATAACACATTGTGAGATTTTATGGGATCACTTTTGTGCCTTAATTAATTTTTCATCATGTTTTGGATCAAGATGGCTAATCTGGTCATGCCATAAGTGTTTATTTCGTGGTGAACCATACTGGTTACCATGGCTTTGTGCCTCTTTCATACTGATCCTTAACATAGAATAAATCAGTAGAAAATATGGGTATAGGCATTAATTGATTTCTTTATAACTCAATGGGTCTGAATAATGTCGTGTCTTTTGCCATTGTCAGTACCAATTAATTGATTTCAAGTGATTGTAGGAAGGTAAAGTTGAACCTATACAATCAAGATGAAGTTAAATCTATGCGAGAAATCAATCTATCAGTGAACTGGCTCATTAGTCTACACCCAACAATTGATTTTATGTGATTGCAGGAAGGTAAAGTTAAACCTCTACAATCAAGGTAAAGTTAAACCATGCATGAAATCAACTATCAGTGGACTGATTATCCTTTTATTAAGGTTTTATTTGTTATTTAATCAAGAATCATCAAGCAAGACCAAGCAAGATAATATATAAAAACAAAATCGTGAATCATCAAGTAGGTCAAAAGCAAATCACAAAATCATAGACTTAAAATAAAATTATCATGTCGAGATCTTTCCTTTAGTCAATGTATAAGCCGGCCTCACAATCTATATTACTCCACACGGCTTTCTTGGATTCATCCTGATCCAATGCCTCAGGATATCTCATCTCACTGTTTTGTTCCTCAATGCATCTTTTCTGAAGTTTCTCAAATCTGTCAATGGTATCTTTAATTTTCTGCTTTCTTTGCTCAGTTGCCAATAGGTATGACAATAGGTCATTATAGGTTGTGAAACCTTTAGCTTTATATGATAGCAACCGATCCTTTGGATTGAATGTGGAATATGTTTTATACAGTAGATCATTATCTGTAACCACTTCATCACATAGTTCAAGACTATGGGCGATTTTCATTAGAGCAAAATCGTATTCTTCCACAGATTTAAAATCCTGGAAGCTGAGTATCTTCCAATCATTCATGGCCTTTCGCCATAATTCCATTGAGTATATGGATTTTAGTTCTATCCAAAGATCATAAGGATCCTCAATACTTTCGTACTTATTTCTCAGTTCCTCAGTGAGATGATATCGCATAATTGTTATGGCTCTATGCTTTTCACTTTCAACTTCATCATTTCTTTCAATGATACATTTCCCGAGTCCTCTAGACTTCAGGGCAATTGAAGTGTTCATTTCCCATTCTGGATAATTATCTCCAGAGATATCTAGGGCAGCATAATCCGAAGGCTCAAATCTCGACATCTGAAATCATTAATAAATTCATGATGTAGAATTTTTGCAACCAATTCAAATAATTAGTGCATATGATTTCATAAGTCTATCTATAATACTTTAGGCTACACGGCTCATGTTTTGTGATGCTTAGGCCTTACAACTTTAATCTCAATCAAGGGCACAAGGCCGCATGTATGAACCAATGCATTATGCCTCATGGCCATTCAGTATGATTGATAACAAAAACACAATGCCACACGATCCATATCAATCAAATAATCTAGCAACCTAACTCTCATTCAATATGTAAATTCTTTAAATCAATCTTTCAGGTTTTAAGTAAAGAGAGATTTAAGGTTTCAAGGCCTTTAGGAATATCAATCAAGATTAAGGGTTTCAAGGCCTTAAGGATTTCGAATCTTGAGATTAGATCTATTAATCAATTTATCAATCCTAACATCTCAGATCATCAATCATCAAACAAAGACATTTTAAAACCGATTTAAACTTTTAGGGTTTCAGTTTGAGTGATTTAGATATGAATTTAAACAATCTTATCAATAGCTCTAGGTGATCAAACAATCAAAGTTTAAATCAAACAATTTAAAACCGATTTTCCAAAATTAGGGTTTTAGGAGATTTCGAAAAACTTTGATCTTTGATCAAGGGGATTTGATTTGAGATTCAAAATCATTAAGACTTTGATTTTAATTGATCAATGGATCAATCTCGAATTATGGTTTAGGGATCGGACTTATTCGAGCTCCGATTTACCCTTTAGGGTTTGATCTATTTTCCCTATGGCTTTCATCTTTAGAGTTCTGATTTTAGGGTTTCAATCTTTACAAAACAAACATGTTCAATTCATGTTCTCAGAATTAGGATTACCTTTGTTTTGCAGATTGTAGAAACCGGACCACCAAGATGAACCTCGAACGGACGCGAGCTGGCTGCTTCGGGATCGCGAGCTGAGAGGATGCGATCGGGTTAGGTTTGTTAGGTCGCGATCGCCTTGGTTGTCTCTCGCGAACGGGTTGAGGCTGATCGTCGGATCGAGCTGAGGCAGTGACGGGAACGCGAGACGGGATTGAGTTCAAGGGTTCGTCTGAGCTGAGATCGGGATGAAGCTGAGACGGTAATGCTTGCTGGAACGGAATCAAGAACGAATTAGGGTTCTTCGGGATTAGGGTTCCAAAAGACCAAGGCGGCGCCGTCTATTGTTTCTGCGAGTGTGGGCGCGTCTGAGATCGGATTGACGAACGGTTTTTGCTGATAGATTCGTCTTGTCCAGAGCTTCAATTTGATATGTGGCTCGTCGTCTGGTTCCTCGGGGTTTGAGAGATAGATTGATTTTAAGTTACGCCTGGATTAGGGTTTATGTATGACGGATTTTATGTTAGGTTTTGTCTCAGGGTTTTGGAGTCTATCGTGCTGATAACGTGTTGTGAATGAAGAGGGGAACTTATGTTATTATTACTGTCGACCAGAAGGTCCATATATATACAAGGTATTAGACCGTCATAAGGTCATGTTTATCCTAACAAGATAAGGATAAGGATAAACACTATGTTACAGATATACATGAAATATATACTAGATAAACACATAGTCTCTGGTTGTCTTTATCATGTCCCGGATTGGGCTGCAGCACGGGCTGGTCCATGGTCGATCATCATTTGGTTTATAACAAACCAAAAGTAGAGATATTAAGTTAAACCGGTTACGTTTGGCTAAGAGTAAGAATAAGATCAAACTAAACCGGGATTAGTTATTTAAGACCTTGGGTATGGAGATCCTTTGATGGGTTTCTGCCCATATTTACGCCACGCCCATGCGTCCGACAACAGATTCTCTTCTTTCACTTGTTCAACAACTCTTTTCTGTTGGTTCTTCTTGCTGTCGAAATAAAAATCATAATATTTTTAAATTCAACTCGGAGCATATATTCGTCTATTCTTAAAAACAAAACAAAGTTGGAGATACAACAATTTTGGTAACAATTTCTCCTATAATATTATTTTGCTAGTAATTTGTAATCGTAATTAAGACAACTTAAAATCAATTTTATTCCTATGACAATCTAACAATATTCAAGATATTTTTTATCATTTAAAGAACCTCAAGAACTTCAAGTATAACTAACCTCTTCTTCGATTTGGACTTTGTGATTCTGACATGATCAACTCTTGATCCGTTAGACTGAAGACAGCCATGTGTTCGTTGTTTCTTATCATCTCGGAAAATTCTTGAATCTTCGGGAACAGAGACGGAGCTCGTGAGGATAATTTGAGTAGAGAAAGAATAAAAAGGTTTGTAGAGTTCACCGAGTTCATCTAAACCGGTTGTCTCCATCTCCGGTTCGTAGAAACTAGCCGTCTCAAATGGGAGACAAGACCCGCCGGAGCGTTCTCCGGAGCCAGAGTAGCCAGGAACGTCGTTCGTCCATATAAGCCACCTCACCCATATCTCTCTTTCTCTTTGAGATTTTGTTTCCTCTTTTATCTTATTTTTTCTTTGACGAGAAAATGCCTTTTGGGCGATATTGGTTTATATAAAGAAGGAAAAAAAAGGACTGTTTGTCGTTTAGGGTTTTCTTCCGTTTCCCATCTAAACCCATTCCAGCATCTTTATCGTTCATTTTTGAGGGATAAAGATGCTCTTAGAGCATGAATATCGCGGTCTCTAAGACACGTATTTAGGTGTTTTAGGATTTACAAAAAAAAGAAAAATGTGTAAATTAATTAGAGACGTCGCTTAATTAAGCGAAAGAGGAAACGTTTTTACGGGATACGCGTCACAAATGCACCATCCTCTCTCTCTTGACGGATCATCTTCTTTCTTTCTCTCCCGAATCCTCGACGACATCGAATCTCTCTGGTGATCTCTCCTCGGTGCTGATCTCTCCTCGACGGTATCTCTCGTCGACGGAATAAGCCGGCGTCTCTCTCGGTCGAATCGTCGACTCTGTCGGTCTCCTCGGCGACTGATTCTCTGTCGATCTCGTCGGCGTCTCTCTTGCGATCCTCGACGGCTCTGCTTCGGTGTTGGTCTCGTCGACGATTCACACTCCTTTCTCGCGATCCTCGACGACTCTGCATCCCTATCTTGGTCTCCTCGACGCCTTCACGTCTCTCTAGCGATCCTCGACGACTCCGCTTCTCTCTCTTGGTCTCCTCGATGACTCTGCATGTCTTTCGCAGTCGTCGACGCTCTCCGGCTCGTGGCTATCATCGAGGAAATCAAATCGAAAAGTAAAGCTATGTATTTGTCCTTTTATGTCTCAGCTCGTGATTGTACAGATGATGATGTCTCTTGTGTTTGTTTAAGTATGTGTCTTTGTTTGTTATGTTGATTCTGTCTCTTATGTTGGTTGTGTCACTTGAGAAATTTATGTCTGGTGATTTAAAGATCGATCATCACTGATTCTTTTTGATCTGTTTCTTTGTCTTTGTTTCTTTAGATGGACGGATGAAGCTACATGAAGACACCTGAAGGTTCGGCAAAGCAGAGGTCTACAATTGGCGTACAGGTAAAACAATAATCTTTGCTCTCGTAAATTGATTGCTAGTTTGAAAAGAGCTTTGGTTAGGTGTGATTAATGGTTAGATAGAAACTGATTACTGTCTGCAATATATTGAATGTGAATCTCTTTTCTCTGAAATATAATGATTGTGAATCTGGCTGTTTGTCTGAGGTGTGATTAATGGGTAGATAGAAAGATGTTTAAGTCTGATTAATAAGTTAGGTGAATGTCAACTCGAATTGGTTGTAAGTTAAACTTTCTCCCTTGTATAAACCACCCCTTCTTCTCTTCTTCTCTTCCGTCTATTAACTACGGTTTCTTCTCTTCTTTTTATCTTCTCTTCAACTACGGCTTCTTCTCTTCTGATGTTCTTCTCTTCAACCTCGGCTTCTTCTCTTCTTCTCTTCCTTTAGACATATTCAGATATGGATTCCAATCCATATAGGAATTTAAATTTTGTTGACCTTCTTCAAAGTCAACAAGATAGTTCCGGTTTTGAATCCTCTGCTCTTCCAGCATTCGGCAGTCAAGCTACTGAAGGATGCAACTTCGAAGAGAGCAGTCCTGCAGAGCGTAAAGAAAGAAGGAGTTGGAGTCCAACAGATGATGTCGTGCTCATCAGCGCATGGCTGAACACGAGCAAAGATCCCGTTGTTGGGAATGAGCAGAGGTCAGTTGCATTCTGGAAAAGAATCGCAGCTTACTTCAACACCAGTCCCAAGCTTGTTGGATGTGAAACGAGGGAGTCGTCTCAGTGCAAGCAAAGATGGCACAAGATCAATGACCTGGTCTGCAAGTTTTGTGGAGCGTTTGAGGCTGCAACCAGGGAGAGAAGTAGTGGGCAAAATGAGAATGATGTTCTCAAACTTGTCCACGAAATCTTCTTTAGCAACCACAAAAAGAAGTTCATCTTAGAGCATGCCTGGAAGGAATTGCGTAATGACCAGAAGTGGTCTGAGCTATCTACTGCAAAAAATGATGGAAGTTCGAAGAAGAGGAAGGTTGATGACGCTTCACAGTCAGAGAGCTCTCAAGCAATTGAAACCGATGATGAAAGAACCAACCGTCCCCGTGGCGTTAAGGCATCAAAAGCTAATGGGAAGAAGGCAATGGTTGATGGCAAGGATTTTGCTAAGTTCCAGACGATGTGGACGATCAAGAAGCAGGATTTGGAGATAAAGGAAAGGCTGTCCAAGATGAAGCTACTGGACAGTCTCCTTGGAAAACAAGAACCGCTACAAGATTATGAGGAAGCGCTGAAGAAGAAACTCATAACTGAGTTGATGTCTAATTAGTTAAGTGTGAGTGTCGTTATAGTGTTAAGTGTCAAGTCTCAGTTTCAGTTATGTTTTAAGTTTCAGTGTGAAAATGTTATGTGATGTCTCGTTGCTCTGATGTTAAAACTGTTAAAAATGTTCTGTGATTTTAGTGTAATGTTAAAAATGTTATGTGATGTCACCTTGCTCTCGTTGTTCTTATGTTTTGTGATGTTCTTACGTTTAAAATATTGTTGTCCTAATGCAGGTGAGAAAGTGAAGTTTGAAGTGAAGCCTTGTCATGTTTGAAGTCAAGTCTCAGTTTCAGTCTGGTGCTACTAGAGAAGTCACAGACCGAGAGAAGTCACGGAGTGGTGTATTGTATTGTACTATCTTCTAGTTTCATGTGTATTGTAGTGTCACGGCGTGGTGTATTGTAGTGTCTACTAGTGTCATGTGTCATGTACTGTCTCTTGAGAAATGTCTTCTAGTGTCATGTGTAGTGTCTTGTAGTTGTGTCATTGTGTTTGTGTCACAGACTTGTCTCAAGCTACTTGTACTTGTCTCTTGTAGTTGTCTCATTGTTGTTTTTTTATGCTTGTGTCTATATAACCAAACACATGCGACTTCTAACAGCATCAAAGCCATCTCCACTCTTTTAAATCTCAAGCTACTTCTACTTCCAACAACATCTCCACTCTCTTTAATCTCAAGCGAGTTCTACTTTCTTTACATCTCCACTCTCTTTACACAAAGCCATCTCCACTTTCATTTAACCACCATATAATCACTATGGCTTCTTCTTCCCATAACAATCTAGATGAATCATTTGATCAAATCTTTGATGATACATTTGATCAAATCGTTGATCAACATTTCGATCAAACTTTCAAAAATTTAATGGTTCATGGTGATGAAGAAGAAGCAAGGAAAAAAATAAAAAAACGAGCCTACATCGAAAGAAATCGAGAAGAAGGTCATGTACGTCTATGGAACGATTATTTCAATGAAACTCCGACGTATCTTGAAAATCTTTTCCGACAACGGTTTAGAATGAACAAGCCATTGTTCATGCACATTGTTGATCGACTCTCCAATGAAGTTCAATTCTTTCGCCAAAAAAAAGATGCTCATGGAAGGCTTGGTCTCTCTTCACTCCAAAAGTGTACAGCAGCTATTCGTGTCTTGGCATATGGTACTGCAGCTGATACGGTCGATGAATACCTACGTCTCGGTGAATCCACAACTCGTAAATGTTTGGAAAATTTTGTGGAAGGAATAATAAATTTATTCGGCGATGAGTACCTACGAAGACCAACACCGACTGATCTTCAACGTCTACTTGATATTGGAGAGTACCGTGGATTTTCCGGGATGATAGGAAGCATCGATTGTGTGCATTGGGAGTGGAAGAATTGTCCCACTGCTTGGAAAGGGCAATATTCTCGTGGCTCGGGAAAACCAACAATCGTTTTAGAGGCGGTTGCTTCATATGATCTCTGGATATGGCACGCGTTTTTTGGACCGCCAGGTACCTTAAACGATATCAATGTTCTTGATCGCTCACCGGTTTTTGATGACATAATAAAGGGTCATGCTCCGGAAGTCATTTACTATGTCAATGGAAGAGAGTATCATATGGCTTACTATCTCACCGATGGTATTTATCCGAAATTGGCAACTTTTATCCAATATATTCCATTACCACAAGGGCCGAAAGCAGTTTTATTCGCTCAACGTCAAGAAGCTGTCCGAAAGGATGTCGAGCGTGCTTTTGGAGTCTTGCAAGCTCGCTTTGCCATCATAAAAAACCCAGCACTTTTTTGGGATAAAGTCAAAATTGGAAAGATTATGCAAGCATGTATCATACTCCATAATATGATAGTAGAAGACGAACGGGATGGATACACTCAGTTTAATGTTTCGGAGTTCCAACAAGGAGAAAACAACGGAAGTTCACATGTGGATCTCACGTATTCTACAGATATCCCTACAAATATCGCCAATATGATGGGTGTTCGAACTAGAATTCATGATAGACAGATGCATCAACAACTAAAAGATGATTTGGTTGAACATGTATGGCTTAAATTTGGACGTGGAGAAGACAACAACTGAATTTGGATGCTTCTTTCAAATTGTTATCGTTTATTCTACTAATCTTTGTTTTTAAGTTGTTTTTAAAAAAATTATGTTTCAAATGTTATCTTTTAGTATGTTTTATTTAATAAAAAAATTTAAGTTTAATAAAAAAAGTAATAATTTTTTTTTAAAAAACTCTTAATTAAGAACCTTGCAATGAAGCAATTAAATTTATGGGTCTCTTAGCTTTGTCTCTTAATACACTTTTTCTACTAAAATGCATTAAAAAATTAATAAGAACCCCTAGTAGGGTATTTGCAATAATCATCCTCTTAGTCATTTCAACTTTTACAATTTATTGAGTAGACTTTTGAAAAAGTCAATTCGTACCTAAAGTTGGATTTTAATTCAATTTTGTTTACTTGTCAAATATCCATCTCCGACAAAATATCTCAAATTATCATTCAAACAAAAAATTCAGAAATATTCATATTGGCAAATATCAATATGTTTTTTTGAAGCATATACAGTTAGAGAAAATTTAGATATCATTGCTTTTACTAAAATTAAATATTGAAAGCGGCATTTGTACATGCATGTATGACGTACACAGTACACTAGCATTTTTATATACAAAATGGTTTTGTCACTAATTTCAAACTTGTAAATTCTGTGTGTGTTTAATGTGGTACATAACTCTAGCTTCCCTTGTGTACACGTAACGAGCAATTGGATTAAAATAAATATGTTTATAGAATAATGCCCAAATATGATAGTAACCGTCTTTTGATTAAAAAAAAATTAGAGGGTATTATTACTTTATCTTAAGCATTGTGGTAATATGTAGTTTGTGGTCCAAGAACCCCACGCCTCTATATTAGAATAGGGATACCTTTAAGATCAATATCTTCCAACTAAGACTAAAGAAAGATTCTCCAATAATATCTTCTTCTTTTGCTTGTTCTATTTTCTTTTATTTATAATTGCGATTTCTTAACTATATATTACATGCCTAACTATGTATAACATACTCAGAGATATTCAAATGTTGATCATAAATTAGTTTGAATTTATAAACACAAAAAAGGTTAGGTAGATAGAGGCCAGTATGTTATATTCGCAACAGCTATACATTTGTTTTCACCATCCTTATAACATCCAACGGTCAAAAAGTTTGTTTTCTGAAAAAGTGGAGTTTCCGTATGGGCTCTAAAAGCTCATTTAATAGGCCCAATAGAATAAAACCAATCACTATCGACGATGATGGAATGGTGTTCAGTTCCGTAAAATCGAACCGAACCTATCTGAACCCCAACATCACATTAGGTGCCGTACTGGCGTTTCTTCTGCGTCCGTACCGGAAGTCGTCTAACAGAATCTTTTCTCATGTCTCCCTTTCGTAATAGTTCTGAACGTTTTGGTAAGTTTTCAACATAGATAAGTGAAAATAGTTAATTATGATATTCTTTGGTTTTAGGATTTGACAACATATAATGTAGTATTGTATGTATTCTTAGGGTTAGATTTTAAAAAGCTGGAGTGTATTCTTAAAAGATTAAACTTTTAACCTATATATGTTATTTAAGTGTATAGTAAACATTTTTTAAGTTTAATTTGATTTTATGAAGTGTTTAGTTAGTTAATTAAATTTAGAGGTTATGTTTAGGGTTTAGACGACTAACTTATAAGTCGTCTGGTGAATAATTTAAACCAGACGATTTACATGTAAGTCGTCTGATGAATAATTTAAACCAGACGACTTATATGTAAGTCGTCCTAATATTCCTGCTATAGATGTGTCTTGTTGTTTAATGATTGAAAGATTCTGAATTTAGTTTTGTCTTGCTATTGCATTATGCATATATGATATTACATTCAATTTCAATTACTGGTGAAGTTTCAGACTTTGAAGGTTCTTTTGAGTATATATGATATTACATTCAATTTTTGTTTCATGGTTGATTCATATACCTCTATCACACTTGTTTTTACTGAAAATTTGTGGTTATGATTTCTGTAATGTAGCAATTTGTGGAGAACAACATCCGAAGAAAATCTGAAGAAAAGAGAGAGTTGGAGCATTTGGCTTGTGAAGTGACTCAAAGATGATTCTTGGTGTTGAAAAGACTATAATGTTTAGTCTCATGTCTAATAGTTTGTTTATAATCTATATGCCTATTCTTTCATTTGTGATTTCTTGTTTTTGTAAACTTGCCAAAAGTACTTTTATTGATACAACATATTAAAAATTATTTTAACCATTCTACTCACTCATAGCAAAAAACATCATTGATGCATATAACAATAATAATACTTAAGTCATTGATACAACATTTTAAAAAAGAAATATTTTAACCATTGTACCCACTCATAGCAATAATCATCATTGCTGCATACTTAAGAGATGGAAACAAACAATAGTAATTAGTCAAAACATATCACAATTTTTACAAGTTTGTGTTAAAAAACTTAGTCAAACATATCACAATTTTTACATATCTTGAAGTTACTTAACACTCTTAAAAATACAAGTTATTCAAAAACTAGCGGAGAAAACTTCCACGGAAGTCTTCTCGGATCAGCTAGAAACTTTAGTTAACATGAATGCTGGTAACCTCATAAATATCACGAATTAAATTATAACTTTCATTCAGTAGCTCAAATATTGATTAATATATATGAATTAACAAGAAATTTTAAAAAGTCTTTATAGTTTTAAAGAAAATGAAAGTTTATTAAACTTTAGGTTTTGTGGACGACTTCTATGCAAGTCGTCTATTTAGGTCATTTTCGCAATTACAATTTCATTGGACGACTTACATGTCAGTCGTCCACCTTTGTTTGATAAAAAAAAACTCTGGACGACTTACATGTAAATTGTCTAGGGAGAAGGGGTTAGTTTTGCATTTGACCAAAATGTGTCAGAAATTTGACTTCTCCTGGACGACTTACACGAAAGTCATTCAGTAGAAAATAAAAAAAAATATTTTATTTTTCTAAACGACTTACATGGAATTTGTCTCATGTTAGTTTTGCAATTGAAATATTAAACAAAAAAACAATTTCTAGACGACTTACACATAAGTCTTCCGTCCGACGACTTACTTCGTCATCCGTCCAAGATAAACAATGTTTGACCAGAATCTCGGAATAAAATCATGGACAACTTTCATGTAAGTCGTCGGACGGACGACGTACATGTAAGTCGTCGGACGGACGACGTACATGTAAGTCGTCTAGAATTTTTTTTATTTTGTTTAATATTTCAATTCCAAAACTAACCTGAGACGACTTCCATGTAAGTCGTCTAGAAAAAACAAAATATTTTTTTTAATTTTCTACTAGACGACTTATATGTAAGTCGTCCAGAAAAAGTCAAATTTCTGACATATTCCGGTCAAATGCAAAACTAACCCCTTTTCCCTAGACGACTTACATGTAAGTTGTCTACAAAAAAAAAAAGTCAACCGCAAAACTAATCTCTGCATTGACCAGACGACTTATCTGGAAGTCGTCTGGACGAACAGATGTGGAAAAAATATCGATTTCATAGTTTCAACCAGTGAGATAACTTGTTTATCACGTAAAAGTCTTTTCCAAGCACCCAGAATCTCAAACAAAAGTGACCCACCAAGAATCGTAAGTTTCAATGGCTCTATGAACCATAAAATTTTAGAATCAAAATCTTGGGTTTTCTTTGGATGAATATGGAGAGAAAGTGAAAGAGATATTGTTTTTAGTTCATAAGAATTGAGAAAGAAAGAGTGTAAATAGATTTGAGGTGCATTAAGAGTTTCAAATTGGTTGTTCATTGGGGTTGATGTATTGATGTAAATGGCAATCTTGTAAATAGTTGAAGAAGATGAGGTTGAGAGAGTAAAAAAAAATCAATTTCGAAAAAAATAAGAAAAAAATTAACGGCAATTTCGTAAATAAACTGAACTTATGAGGTGAATATAACAAATGAAATGTCCAAAAAATAAGAGTTTAGTTTTGTGTTTGATTTTGAGTTTTGAGTCACATTTGCAAAACCCCCTTGGATAATTTTACAGACCAGTCGGTGTGAAATCATATTACAATGATGTATTTGTAATATTTGATCATATTATATTCACTAAGTAAATATTTTTTTGCATCTTAAACTATCTATTTTTTTACGAATATGCGATATCATATTCAAAAATTGAGTATATAGAGTATTTTTTTACGAATATGCGGTAGATGTTCACATGGATCAACATCTACCGGAGTGGTTCACAGAGCCAGTATGAGTCTGTAGTTGATGACAAAAAAAAAAGAGTTAATTAGAAAATTGTAAAAACATTATTTTTTCTTTTGTGTGCGATATCGTATAAACAATGACCCGCCCAGTTAACAGAAGTCATGATTTCTTTCATGTGTGATTTTTTATTTGAATCATTTCCTAAAAACTATATTAAATTTTACATATTTTAATTAGAATATTTTTAAATATCTTTTACCTTTTTATTTGAAATGCAACTCAATATTTTTTTTAAACAATTATAACAAAATCTTTGAGAAATATTTTTAGAAGTTTTTTGAAAAATCTGAAAATTAACATTTTAAATTATAATTATCCTAAAATATGATTAGTTTTGATGTAAACGAAAACTAAAATTATGTCAAAAATAATTATATCCAATGATAATAACAATTTAAATTGATTATTTTTAAAAAAATATATGTTTACAAAAAATATTGTTAGAAAGAAATATTCATTTACCTTTCAAATATAAAATGAAAATATTATAACTAAATAATAAAAATAATAAATAAAAACCATAAATTTAGCAGATGACAAATGAGTTATATTATGCTAAACTTTTTGCTTAAAGTTATACTACAGATATGAAAAAATAATACCATATAAATATTTTTTAAAACATAGCCATTGTTAAAAAAAAATTTGAATAAATAATTATTTTTTAAATTTAATCAACTGAAATGTAATAATACCCGTACGATTATGTGGGTCAAAATCTAGTTTTATTGTGTATGTTATATATTAGTGCTGCATGTTTTAGATAACATTTTAATTATACAAAAAATATATATTATTAAAATTATGCACGTAAAGATAACTTATGGGTTTTTTTGTTGATTAAATGACATTGCGTCCAAATTTATTTAAGGATATTTTATTAATGTAACTGAAAAAGACAAGTAATAAAATAAGTAGTTTAAATTTATTTACAGATATTTCATTAATGTAACTAAAAAGACAAAAATTAAAATAGGTAGTTTATCTGAATCAATAAATTACTTTAATGGTTGGCTTGGCTTGACTCTTTGGCATGGTCTCCAGACGTGTGGGGAAAGCGTCGGTAAAAGGTTGATAATAATTTTTTTATCTGAATCATTTTACAAAACTAGACAACAACTTTTTTAGAGGCATGGAGTGATCGTCATGGGAGAAAACGGTAAGATTCTTACAGGCGAGGCCAGTAGCTTTATGAGCATTCTTTTCCTTTGTTTTACTTCATTGTGTTTTTAGATAGACACTTGGGTACAAGTGACAAACCATTATCTTCCTTTTGAAAGTGAAACATGGTTCCATAACAGTCTCGTTGAGGAAAAAAAAAAGCAAACATTCATTTGTACTAATAGAAAAACAAAAGGTTACCTTGGAGAGACTACTTTCAAGAGTTTCTCTCTCTCTCTGTTCTGCAGCCTGTTCTGCAGCCTTGTTGCCGAGAAATGGGTTCCAATCGTTGAAGCCCCGGTGAACGGTTTGAAACTTCAGTTGGAGAAAAAGAAACGAGAATGCTTCTCAATCTTGGGACTGGAACTAACAACTAAAACTGTTTTATTGGACAAATATAAGCACATGAGCCAACCAATAACAAAAGTTTTCTTTCTTTTTTTCTCTCACTTTCCCCATGGAACTAAATGGATTTCTCAATGTTGTAAAAAATTTGGTTACATTTTGGTTCTAATACATGTGGATATAAAACCATATACTGAGAAGATACCTTGAACTCTTTTCATATTAAAATTTTCATCTCTTTCTGACTAATTACAGGATCATTTAACACCAAAAAAAAAAAAAAAAAGAAGCAAGAGTCTCTGTTTTCGCTTTTCACTTCTTTGAACCCAATGATGATTGATCAAGTGAACCCAATGATGATGATCAAGTGGTACATATAAACACAACACGAATTTTATGCGAGAAAAACACGTTTTGTTGTTTGTCATGAACATATATAGACACACACGAAAACAAACGGGAGCTTGTAAAACAAGGTTTACCTTTTTGCTATGGGTCTGAAATTCACATACGCAACCACCCCAAATCATTTACAATTATTGGTAGACTTTATATAATTCTTTGTTTTGAAGTCAATAGATTAATATTGCAGTTTTTTTTCTCCCTAACTTACAATTTGAACCTTTAACGAAAATGTTTAATGTGAAAATTGCCAAAACGGAATAAAAATTTAAGATGATTATATTTTTGGTACAAAATCATTTTTGTTTTTTTCGTTTCCTTTTTATTTTATTTTTATTTCTGAAATATAATGAAATAGATAATTTTATGAATAAAAAAATTATCTACGTACCAATTATGTATTGTGACTTTGACAGTTGCGCCTACACTGTTGTACACAATAAACCTAGCAAAACAAACGGTGCAAATCTCTCGCAGCCGGTGACCTATTCTGACACAGGCGACAATCCGTGTAGCTATGGTGCATCTTTCGGAGTCAAAAAGCTCTGACACACGCACCGGATGTCTTCTCCGACGGAAAGGGCAGAAAGGTAAGTGTAGTTAGAGCATGATTTTCCCTAGTACTTCTAATGGGACTCTTAATCATTTTTTAGTAATAAATTTGTGTTAAAAACTTTATCTAAGATGCCTCAAAATTTTTGTCCTCTAATACAAGTATTTTATTTAGGGGTTCTTAAAAAAAATTAAACATTGTTTTATTTAAGATAAAATTTATAGGAATGAATATCTGTATAAAACCTTTTGCAAAACATGGAAGTTTGGAATCTGAATACCATAATCACAAGCAACTAGAGAATCAAAGGAAGCCTACTTTTATATTAGTATAGGAGGAAGGCAAAGAAACATTTACCCCTCTTTTTGTCTGAAGTAGGAGGGCGAAGAACAACATGCATAGTGATGACCATTCCGGGAAGTTCGCCAACGGGAAGCCTTGATTCAGCCAGTGTCCTATTGTTGTCAAGTATCTTCCCGGCATTGATGAGCTTCACATCATTTACAGTCTTAGGAATGTTTTCTGAGTCTATCAAAACAGAGAGGAACACTTGAAAACTTCAGTCCCAACACAACCTTAAGCAGCAAGAAAATTCTAAACAAGGTCACGAGTTACAAAACATCTAAACATCGAAAAGTAATACACAACTTCGGTAATCAATCTTCTTGCCACAGTATAACCTTTTAATTATCTGTTAAATTCTCAAACTTTACAAAGCTAAGTACATAATAAACTTAGAGAAAAAGACAAAAATAGCACTAAATCAAGTTTTTGTTTCCAAACTAGCACTCAAGGTCAAAAGTCACAAAAATAACACTTAATGTTTTATCAAAAGTCACAAACTTAGGGTTTAGAGTTAAAGGGTGGGGTTTAGGATTTAGGGTTTAGGGTTTAGGATTTAGGGTTTAGGGTTTAAATTTTAGGGTTTAGAGTTTAGGGTTTAGGGTTTAGAGTTTAGGGTTTATGGTTTAGAGTTTAGGGTTTAGGGTTTAAAATTTAGGGTTTAGAGTTTAGGGTTTAGGGTTTAGAGTTGAGAAATAAGGTTTTGGGTTTAAGATTTCAAATTTTGAAAAATAAAAAAATTAAAATTTTGAAAGAATAAACTTAGAAAGGTGCTATTTTGGTCATTTTAGTTTTTGAATGCTATTTTTATGATATAAACTTAGAAATGTGCTATTTTGGAGATTTGCCCATAAACTTAGGCCAATAAAACTTTTGGTATACATTAAATCATTACAGAATCAAAGAAAATGATGGAAATGCAGAAACAAGAACTAAATAATATGAAGTTTTTTATACAATCAAACATAATGATGGAACATATGTTACCTTTAAGCCATTGAGAGATGATCTTCGCTTTGAGAGAAGACAGTCATAGATTGATTGTACTTGCTGGGACCTATGTCAGTGCCATCAGCGAGTCTAAACTTGAGCTCTATCCAATCTTCACCTGCCATCTCTCTCTATTCCCTCCCACAAAACAACACAAAAACCCCAAATACAAAAAAGAATCAAAAGTCTTCGCCTTTTCTCTCACTAGGGAATATCATCGAACACAAGATAGGCCCTTTTCGCCAATTCAACCTAGATAACGAAAACCCAAATCAAGTTTCGTAGAAAACTCCAAGACCCAGTTGCTGAAGAAGGATTCACTGCGAAAAGATACAGACTTTATCCTCTTCTTGAAGAACAGATCCAATTATAATTGAAGGTTTTTTCGATTTAAGAAAGAATGAAAGAGAAAGAAGATGGAGAAGACGAAAAAAGAGACGTTTTGGTGTTGAAAGACTGTGTCTTTGATGAGGAGATCAACCGAGAAGAAGAAGAAGAGTAGTGAATCGTCTCTTTGCTCGTAAAGAGAGAAGGGAGTTTCAAACTAAACTCTCTCTAAGTGTAACACGTGTCCTAAGACCCGGCTCTTCCTTCTCCTAATTAAGCACAGCTGCTTAAGATAATTTTCATTTTTCCTTTTTTTAATTACAAAATAACCTAAGCACCTCTCTTAAGACTCCCCGTTAATGGTGCTTATGACTAAGTGTATGGCTCGGGCTTCTTATGTCCCATCATGAGCAAGCTTCTAAATTGCGCCTCCACTGAGGATATTTCACTAATTCTCCTTTTTTCAAAAGATATCATTTCTTATTCATAAATTTGAAAGGTTTATACAATCCCTGACGGTAAGAAAGCAATGAATTAATACATAATAAACATTATGCCCTTAACTTGAAAAACATTTGAAGCAAGACATGGATCTCCTTACACTTGAGCTCTTCCGAACCAGATTGAGAGATAGGTAGTTTGTCGTTGACGCGTGATTGCAGTAGAGTCCTCCTTGTCGAGCGAGTAAAGCTTCGCACGTAGCTGTAGCGAAATGTCGCTTACAATAACCGAATGAGGTCTTGATAGGGCTGTCAACTGGGCGGCCCACAGTTTGACCATTTAACACTCATACCCAAAAATACCCACACCCATATAATTTCCATACCCAAAAACACTCACACCCAAGTTAGTCCATACCTATTGGAAATAACCAAGATCACCCATTATTATTATTTTTAACAATTAGCTCAATTTTGTTCATAATCAATTTTTGTAAACTCAATTTACAAAATTATATACTTATAGCAAATAAAAATTATAGAAAATTTTTAAATTCAGCAATAAAAATTCAAATATGTTTTTTCAAAAAAAATATATTCAAATATGACTGAATTGAAATAGTCTCAAAAGATTTGTTTTGCAAGGTTATGACTTATGAAACACTTTGATAACTCTTTGTTTATGTTTACACTGCTGATATAACTCTTTGTTTCTGTTTTACAGTTGCAGTTCAAAATATACCCAAGACACAATGTTCTAAGCCACATTCGAAGCTTAAACTACATAAACTAGCCAAACCATGAAGGATTTAGACCGTTTTAACCATAATTTCCAGATACACAAACAAGTACAATGTTTTTTTAGTAGATGTAAAAGTAATCAAGGATGGAAAAAACAAGTATATACCTGTCAAAGATTAAGGCTCTGAAGGGTTTTTCTGCAGTTTCAGGAGGCGGAGGTATCCTTTGCCGAGCAGAATATTGCGTTGCTACAGTCTAACCCAATAACCTACACAAACAAGTACAATGAATATCTAAGACAAATGTCTACCAGAAGCTGGAATTTATTTAAATGTCCTGATAACATTTTTACAACAACAACATAAAAGACTGAGAAGTGTTTTAGACTTTTGGTAGACACGAAAGAAGGAATACTATTCATATTATACCAGGCTGCACCGCATGATTGCTATTACCATTTACCAACGAAAATCATAAAATGGGCTACAAGAGAATCACTAACCTCCTCAATCTCCCTTAGAACTTGCTTTGGGCTCTGGCTCAGCGCCTGGAAGATCAATCTTATTCACAACCTGCAGGAAGAAGTAGAATTTGTTTCCTTTAAACTCTGGCATGCACACCAAATCGTAATGATACCATCATTATATCCTAGACTAGCTATTCTTTTAGTGATATAATAATATGCGAGTGATATCACCACGTACTACATCTCTTCAGAAACCTAAGAAGAGAATATAAACGCCAATAAGATGAAGCGTGAACTTGTACTTACATGAACGATTTTGAGGTTGTTTTCAAGAGCCAAATAAACGTTGGCCAGTGTTTGCGCTTCCACACCCTAAACACCACAAAACATAAAATGATCAGAATAAGAGTAAAAACGAGATTCATCACGGATTCACAAAACACAAAACCCACAACACATAACGAGATGGATGACGAGTTAAACCGAGATCGAAGCTAAAACTCGAGAACCATACCTGAGAAGAAGTCAGACGCAGAGAATGGAGAAATCTGGTTCAGGCCGGAGAAGACGAATCGAGATGCAGAGATCAAGACCGGAGAAGATCAAGGTCAGAGAAGATCTTTCATCGCAAAATATAGTATAATCGATTTTTCAATTTTTCTCCAATATTAAAAACCTAATTTTTTTATGTAATGGGTTAACCCAATATGCAACTGCAATATGGGGTTACCCATTACATGTCCAACACAATCTGGACTGGGCCACACCCATGGGCACCCAACCAATTGACAGCCCTAGGTCTTGAGACGCTTGAATATAACCTTGAATTCCTTTCCTTCCAAAGATGATAAATGGCTGCTTGGAAAACCAGAATCAGCACAGTTCCCAGCCTGCTTTGAGTTTGTGTGGTTGTGATACATGAGACCACTTCCGGAAGCCGATAAGTAATCTGGACACCCACTCTCTCTGTTAAACTCTTCGATATTAGATATAATATTACTAAATTTCATCAAAAATATATCTCCTATACATTATTTGAAAATTGATTTTGCTACATGTCCTCTCTAGAATCATTTTCACAAAAATAATATGACATGGCTAATAAAATTGATGACATGTCTTATAGTTTAACATAACATAGACAATTACGTTTAGTGTTACTTTATATTTTTGTAAAATTTTTAAAATATGGTAATAACTCATATATTACATTTAATGTCGATTTATATTTTTGAAAATTTTACTAAAATATGGTAACAACTCATAAATCATCATTAAATTAAATGTATTCAAATATGGCATTAGAAATTTCGAAATATCATTTAATTATACAATTTTATTACTAAAATTTTCAAAAATGTATACAATTTTTTAGAAACTTATAAAAATTTAATCGTAAAATCATTAGTTTGTTATATATCTACAAATTTTATAAATATTGTTTAATTTCAATTTTTGATAATTATGCAACTTCTTACAAATTTACTTAATATATTAATTAAAATAAATAGATAGAAAATTCTGTCTAAGATTATAATTTTAAATAGAGAAATTCCCTTAGATAGCCATTTTTAGTTTATTTTCACAAAAATAGCATCCTAATGAGGAAAATGACCAAAAGAGACTTTACTGAAGGGTAAATATGCATTTATAGTCTTTCAGTTAACTAATCTAAACCTTGGGGGTTAGAGTTCAGGGGAGAGATTTTAGGGATAAGTTCAAAAATTTTAAAATATAAAATAAATATTAAAAAAATTCAAAACAAAAATAGGCTATTTTGGTCATTTTATTTTTCTAGAGCTATTTTTGTTACAAAAACTTAAAAATGAATATTTGAGAGAATTGTCCTTTTAAATATATACATGTATATTCTTAATAGCTTATCAAAAGGTCTACTCGGAATAGCTTATCTCCAATGAGTCATTGGCGTTGACACAGTGTTGGCTCGATGTCAGATGCAAACACAACATTATCAAGGCCGGCAAGGAAGCTGATAGTTAGTGAGGGAACTCTGTTTGGACCGTGCTGGAGCCAATGCGCTTTGACAGAAATCAATAAATGCCTGAAATGCCTAAATTTAGAGATGAAGATCCAGTAGAAACTTAGGGATTTAGAGCCTCTCAAATTAGAACTGTGGCCCACGAGATGTAACCAAGCCCAAGCCCATAAATTATCCAAGAGACTGCAGATTAGGGTTTTGTTGGAGAGTAGTTCGCCGTCGCCGTTCTCTGAAAACGGATCAGCCTCTCCACATCCGATGGGACTCGTAAATCCTGTTGACAGAGGTCTCTTGTAAACTCCAGGGGAAGGACGTAAGGGAAGTCACAGTGGGCGGAGCCTTGGCTTTGCCGGAGAAGTCAATAGATTTTTTCTGTAAGGGTTTTCTCCGTAGAATCCTTGGTGAGCCGGTGATGTCACTAAGACAGAAAAGACGACGGAACCAAGACCATCAAGGCAAACGACGAGGGTTGGTGAGAGACAGCGGTTGGAGATGGGGATGGTGGACGGATCTGGACTCCAAATTGAAATTGTTGCAATGCAGTACGATGGAGTCTCTTCATAGGTGAAGGTGGCGAGGAGTGGTGGAGGCGCTTTAGATCTACACAAACTGTCAGATCCGGCGAGCCCAAGCTTGGGATATGTAGTTCCGGTGGTTGTGCTTCCAAAGGGAGGGGCGGCGCCGAGGATTAGAGTAGGAAGGACGATGATGGCGGTGAGTAGAGGAGCTTCCGTCTGAGACCCAAGCCTTGACTTCATAGTTACAAGGAGGCGAACAGATCTGGTGTGAGGAGCTTCGAAAGAGACCAAAGAACACGAGCCGTAGGAGACGGCCCTGAGACGAGACCAGTAACTGAAGAGGACGAGCAGACAGGAACATAGCATGATGAAACAAAGGACGGCGAGAAGGACCCGACGCCGGCGGCCAGAGGCCTTAGCGGCCAGAGGCCTTAGCGGCATCGAAAAAAGCGGTTTGCAGCTGGGCCTTGGAAATCGGGTCACACAGAATGTTACCAACATACCACCCAAATTTTCATTTCATGCTGGTACCTGTTACAATCATTTTACGTTTGAAACAGCTTAGTACATTCCAACGGGTCTCGATATGTATCTCTCTACTTGTTTGAATAATTAGAAACTATAAAATATTGGAAGTATATATGAAATACTTAATTAAAAACTTAAATTTTTGTTCAAAAATAGCATTAAAAAAAAAAATCAAAATAGTCTATTTTTATTTTAAATTTTTTAATATTTATTTTTTATTTTTTAAAATTTGAAACTATATCCCCAAAATCTCACTCATTAGTTTTAAACTTCTAAGTCTGAATTAGTTAATTATAAAGTAAAAATATACTTTTACCCTTTAATAAAAAAATTTTGGTCATTTTTCTAATTGAAAACTATCTTTGTGACAAAAACTTAAAAAAAACTATCTTAAAAAATTTCTCTAATTTTTATATTTGTTTACGTTTTATATTATTATTTTGTTCACACTACATTAAAACGTTGCTCTTTAAAAACGAAATCTAAAACTATGTTTTAAACCATTTTCATCTTTTACAGTTCGGATATTTGTTTTACACCGTTTATTATATATTTTCATCAATAAATATATATTTAAAATTATGTGCTATAATTTATTTATATTTGTTTCACATGATTCATTTGATTTGTTTTCAAAATTCAAAATATACTATTAATATATTACATATTTAAGTGTTGTTTGAGATTTATTCTTCTGGTTTATTTTGACACAATAATCAAGTTTTAAATTACTTGACCTCGTCAAAATTTTTCAAAAGATGAAAAGTCAAGAAAGATAGAAAGAAAAATAAAGAAAGCTGCCCACGGATTTAGATAAAATATGTTTCTTATTTCTTAACCAAGTTACTTGATAATTAAACGTACCTTCAATATTTTCTATTTATTTGGGGCAAGTAGCTTTAAGACTTTACAATGTCTAATTAGAAATAAGGCTTTATCACCAGAAATGTTTCATAATTTCACTAGTTATTGTATTTATTGACAAAATAAATATGTTATTTACCATATAATTTATGTTGTTATATACATGTTATTTGTTTTATTAGATTTCTTACTGTATTAAGCAGCTCAACGCAAGACGAAATATAAAACATATCTTTATTTTGCAAAAAAGATTCTTAAATGGTAAATACTTAAAACTAATTATAAGTATTTCAAGTTGGACCATTATCAATACAGTCAGCCCACAGGAATACAGTCCATGGGTTTTAAATATCAATTTTAAGAGAATGGACTGCTGTATTTCTATGTCGTCCCGCTATATATACGTATTGATTCTCCCATTTCTCACACAACATAATAAAAAAAAAAGAAGATATACAAAAAGTTGATAGTAGGATACAAGTTCGCTTTTGATCACTGTCCTCAAAAAGAGAGAAAAAGGACCAGCTGAAATGGGGCGTTGGGTGAGACCTGAGGTAAGAAAATACTAGTAATATTGTAGACATGATTATAAGTGTTTGTTTTCGAAATTGAAACGATACATATGTCTAGCATATTCGTATCAAAAAATTATATATAATTAAAAAATTATTTTTAGGATGTTTTTCAAAATTTGATTTGAGATAATCAAGTAAATAAAAAATACATTATTTTTTGTTTAACTTAACCTTAACTAAAAATAATTAGGTGTACCCTCTTCTCGGAGCAATGGGATTTGTAACATCTATGGTTGTGTTTCAACTCACAAGGAATGCATTATTAAACCCTGATTGCAGGTTGGTCTCCATCCAGTCTATTCTAATAGTATTTTTTTTCCATAGTTTGAAAGGAATGAAACTTAAGGAAATGCACACAGTGTATATAATACAATGAATATTTTCTCTAGTGTAATGATCAGACATGTAGAAAATATGATTTTGAAAATTCTAAACTGATTCGGACCACCGTCGTGACTAGACCGGCTATGTAATATGCGTAATTAGTTTGTCTTTAGTTACTTTAAAACTCCACTAATACGTGGGTTACATTTTTTTTTTTTTTTGAAACACAACTTTTTCATTAAGTTCAACTTGATTGATTACAAATACTAGAGGAAATTGTCCATCCTCTTTGATTGAAAACATAAACTACAACAGCAAAAGATAAAAATGATAGGTCTTCAAAAGAAGAAGATGACAGCGAACTCAAGACGGTGCTTGAATGCGTCAGTGTAGCTTTCACGACATGGTCGGACAGCAGAGAAATAGTCACCTTAAATTGTGACGTTGACATCCAATCCGCACCTCGGAAACTCGTCGAAACGAATCCCGCTGCATCTTCAGGTCCCGAACGGACCGCTTCACAAGATAGCAAGACGGTTATAGATATGGACATACACCTCCACAAGATTGGAGGGAAAGCACTCCTTAAAAAGGAAGCAAAGGATGAACATGATGGTCCCGGTGAACCCACCGGTAAATGGAAAGAAAGGCTACTCTTCGAACAAGAAAGATGAAACTTTGTGTGTAAATATGTCTCTGTAAAAACGCTACTGAACCCACCAAACATTTTTAGAAGATTAGTCAAGGAGACCAATCCACCCCACATCAAAGTGGGCTGTGAAACTGCTAGGAAGAGATGAGAGCCTTGGAACTTTATTGGGCTTGTCAATCTCATTGCAAAATGAAAGCATCCCATCTCATGAATCAAGTATTAAAAAACTATTAACCCACATTAACCCACATTATTTAATACTTGATTCGTTTAGTATTTTCTAAATTAGTATCTTATTTAAAGTATATACTATGCTAATGTTTTTCTTTGTTTTTGTAAAAACTATAGGATAAGTAAAGAGAACAGAAAAATGGGAATTCTGGAAAATGAAGATGAAGGAGAAAAATATGCACAACACAATCTTCGCAAGTATTTGAGGACCCGTCCACCTCAAGTTATGCCTTCTCTCAACCGTTTCTTCTCTGAAGAGGACAACTAAACTATTTCACCTTATCGTAAAAGTTACTTATATACTCGTTATACAAATTAAATCTAGTTTGGGATTGCTTAATGTGTATTGTAATACTTAGTAGGGCTGGACAATTTATCCGTTAAATTTGATTCGATTCGTTATTCGTTTCGATTCGATCCGAAAATTTTGGATATCCGTAAACGTAACTTTCGAATCAAAGTAGATACTAAAAAATCAATATCCGTTAAAATTGAAGCAAATCACAAATATTAAAATTTTGGGAAGCAAATATCCGATCCGATCTGACAATATATAAGTACGTGTATATCTTGATTATATTTAAAGTTTTTAATGTATAAAATTATATAATTATTATTCTAACATATGATTTGATAAATTCTATTCACACTATTACTTATATAAAAGTATTACATAAAAAGAAAAGAACACATTTATGATAATTATAATTTTTTTCTTAAATTTGTGTTATTATAATTGTTAACTAAGTTCAAAAGATTTACAAAATATGTAGATTCACTACTTCTTTTAATTTTTATCATATATATCATGCAAAAAAATATTTTACAAAACAAATTTGTATCAAAATTTTAAGATTATTTTGTGTTAATCAAAACATATGAGATATCCGTAAGTATTCGTAATTATCCGCAAATATCTATTTATTTTCCGGATATCCGATCTGTGCCCAGGCCTAATAGCTAGTTTCAGATCATCTTGTTAAATATTTATGATAAAAAAAGTTGAAACATGTCTTAACATGGCCATGTAGTTCTTAAAATCATATGTTGTTCAGTAAAAGACGGAACCTTTAATCTTGTGCATGCTGCTAATCATGAACGTTCTACAAAATTGGATTATGATCTTTTACTCGGTTAGACTATGCAACAAAGTCTTTTATCTTTTCAATGGAAAGAAAAATCTAAAATTAATTTTGTAAAAACTGTTGCTTATATCTGAATCAAAATACAGTTGTTTATATTCTCAAGTATGAATACGCACATAGAATTGGATGTAGATAGTTGAATAATCTCAAGTCAATTCTCTAGTTTTTTTTGGTCAACTTTATAAATATATTAGAAGAATGTTGCATGGAGTATGGAATCATCCACACTGGGTAAACACCTCCATAAATAGTCTATACAATTTGTCTATAACGATATTTATGCACTCACAAAAAGCATACATATTGATGTTTCTTCTACCGCAAGTCAAATAAGATAACCTAAAGTTTTCATCTCTGTGCATAATCCCATACCTTTTGGTGAGAGAGTGCTCATGAAGCTCTCAAAACAGGTTCCCAATGACCATACTTGGAGCTGAAAGTGCCTTCACCATGCCTCTCAGCGTACTCGGCCATCGTCGCTCTCGCACAAGCATCCCAAGCTTGAGCTATTTCAGTTAAAGACATCGGTTCTGAAAACTCCTTCATAGACAAACCAAACCTTGATCTTGTTCTCGCGGACAAATCCTCATGTTTGTTTACACTAAAACACATAATAATAAAATGTTTAGTTCCAACTTGTGATCAAATTTATACTAAAGTTTCATGTACCTAGAGTCAAAGGGGATGTTTTCAATAAGAATTGGTGAATGTGGGTAGTTGTCAGGAACTAGTAAGCGTAACGGCTGAATCTGTGACTGCATCAAACATTAAAAAAAAAAAACATAAACAGTTGAGAAAAAACTAGTGAAAGAAGAAGTTTAGAGAGACTTACTACATGTCCTGACTTGTAAAGAGCTTGGAATGTGTCACAGAGAGCCACAGGGGCATAAGAACACATGACTATTGTTCCTGTAGTAACTTCACTTGGACCAACATCTTCACTGCATATGCTTACCATTGTCTCTACAAGTCTCCCATTTACTTCCATGATCTCTTGCAAGAGGGCCAAGCCAGGCTGCAAGAACAATAAATGGCTTTATTTTCGATATTTCATTTTCTTTTGTAAAGGAGTTTACAGGATCCAGATATTTATTACCTCAATCTTGTTAGCTTTTGAGCCAGATGATGCAGTGGAGTCAACTTCAGACTCCAAGCTACTGAACTGTTTGTAGCTTTCAGTTTCTGATGTGATATCTATAGGCTGAGTGGTGATTGACCGCTTGAATCTCTTATTAGTAGGATTGGTTTCTCCTCGTTGCAAACGCAACCTTGTCCTCTCACTCAAATCCTGAGGTACACGAGCTCTAGATCCTCCGATGGACTGGACAGAACCAGCAAGCCTATCTGTCAAACTGATGACAGAGCTCATCTCACTAATCGACTGTGCCAAGGACTCCGGTGATGATGATTGAAACTAGCAAATCCACACAGATACACATTAACATTAGGATTAGTAAAATGGATAAGATGGGAGATATTAAAACTTGTATATGACTTCTACACTCACAGCTTTTATCAGACGATCAATAGGCCGTTCTGCGTGTGGCTCCTGAGGTTGCTCCTGAGCTGCTGGTTGGAGTTGGTAATCATGTGAGGAAGGTGACTCAACGGATATAGGGTTTTCAGGATCACCAAGATTTGGAGATGGAGCAAAGGAAGGTGCAACAAAGGGAGAGCCACCAGACTGTGATGAGGTTCCATTTTTGTTGAATGTTGGGGGAAGAATCTGCTGGTCCACCAACTGAGGAGAAGACAGTGGCTTTGCAAGGTGGCGCTGACGCAAACCAGCTTTGTTGTTGACCCTTTGACTCATCCTCACATCATTCATCTCAATTTTAGGCATATGAAGCTGCTGATGGTTCGTTTGTGGTTGTTGCTGCTGCCTTTGTTGCATAGGGAGATGATGAAACTGCTTCTGCTGAAACATACTAGGCTGAGGATTACTTGCAGGTAACGTCATAATGTTGGTCTCCTCTTTTGGTTCCATCGTAGGCCTTGTCTGCGACGAATGAGGCATTGCTGTATGTGAGGTGGTAAGGTTAGATACTGTAGACGACTGCGGCACATGGAAGACTTGATGACCACTTTGGGATTGTAATGGTGTTTGATGTGTCTGAGGAGGAGGGAGATGCACTTGTTGTTGCTGCTGCATTGGCCTCCTAGTCACGGTCTGGTTATGCTTAACGAACCTCAATAACTGTTCCTCATAGATACTAAACTTTTCTCTGTGACTCTCTGTAATAGCATTCCTGGGGACATTTAAGAACACAAGAACTAGTTTCAACGTTGCTTTGGTCGCCCTTAGCTTTTCCATATGGCCATGTTGGATCTTTTGTTGAGGATGAGCATCGATCTGGCAAACAAAATGGTTTCATTAGGTTATTTAGGATTGAAACGGAATAATAAGAGGTTTATGAATGAAGTACCTCTCGCAATTTATTAGATAATTTTTGGAACAGTGCACTAACTACAAGTATATACTTCTCCTTGAGGGCTTTTATCTGCAAGAAAAATGATGAGAAGTTTTTAAACTATTAATAAACAATGGATAAGTTATAGTTTCATGTTTGTGATGTTAATATGTGTAGATACCTTCTGATAGGTCTCCTCCTGCCAGTCACCACCACCACTAGCATTTACCGTCTGGCCTGTAGAATCTTGAGATGCTACAAAAAAAAAAGTATTGGTGTAATCATTATATGCAAAAACAACAAAGTGATTACTATAAGAAAACATTTATCATCCAAGTTGGTAAGAAAGGAAACATACTAGATGTGTTTGCTGGAGAGGTTCTCTGTAATTGATATGGCTGATTCTGTTGGGTCTGGAGCAAAGAACCTGATGCTTGAAACCTTTGTGTATCATCTAAAGGTTGCTGTGAGATTCTGTTTTGAGTCTGGTGCATAGTATGTTGTGGTTGGTATTTTTGGTGTATCATTTGTTGAGATTGTCCCACCTCTTGGCCTTGAGCCCCCAAAGAACTTGATACATGCACATTATGTTGCTGCTGTTGTGAGGGCAAGGCTGAAGCATTATTACTGTGAGAATAAAGGCGTTGTTGCTGGTGCAGGTTTTTGATGTTGTTATTCTGTTGTGGCCTTTCTTGAAAGCTAGCAATATTGTTCTGCTGGGATGAAAATACTCTAAAAGCTCTTTGTTGCTCTCCATTGTTTTGTTGAGATGTTAGATGATTCTGCTGCGTGTCTTGACCATTCATCAGGTGGCTAGTGAGTTGCTCTCGTTCTTGTCGTTTCTGTTCCTGAGATGGCACATGCATCTGCTGTTGATGGTGACTAGAATGGACCCGCTGGGTCGGAAACTGATTTTGTCTTGACAAGAACTGAGAGTTTTGTTGGCCTGATGGTGGTAGACTAGAAAGAGCGGAAGGTTGAGGAAAGGACTGCTGAATAGGTTGTTTTAACAGAGTTGGCTGGTGATGCTGTTGCTGCATGTATGAAGGTTGTACTTCCTCTTTCAAGAGCTGTTGATCCATTTGATTCTGGAAGTAGTTGGAACTCTGTGGCTGCTGAGGAAGATGCTGTTCCCTTCCATGAACATGTCTTTGAGAACCGGGAAGAAGATTCGAATGAACTCCTTCACCCATTTGAATGTTTAGGTTCTGAGCCGCAGAAGAGACCTGATTAGGCAAACCAGAAGACTCAAAAATGTTGAGATTTCTCTGGATGTTGTTGTTGTTTTGAGGTAACCACTGTTGGCTTGTTGGAGTCTGTGTATATGGCAACGAGGTGGGAACTGATTGCACTTGATTCAGAGCTTGAGCTGCTGTATAGATTAAAGACATCAAAACAAAACTTAATAAGCTAAAAAAAAGATTGTGAAAAAACATAATGATTTGAAACAGTTCTAGACACAGGATGTGAGTTATGTTACAACATGATCTGCTAAATACCAAAACAATGATAACTTATCATATTACCTGGAGCTGGAGTATTAGTTCCATTGACTGATGAACCAGACTGCATTCTGAATTTTCTGTCGAAATTCATTATGTTTCCCTTAATTGTCCGCATGTAATCATCCTAAGACATAGGAGACAGATCAGCAAATTATATTCACAAGGCTGAGGTTTATTATCCTATTTTAAGATTCAGATTCTGAATGTAATAAATAGATTTAAAAAAAAAAAACAAATTGTATTTGAGTACCTTATCTGTAGCCGCTGCATAGATCTTTCCCTCAAATGAGAAGGCAGTATTTTTAATGTCATTTGGGTGGCGTGTAGGACAATATATCTTCACCTTTTCCACTCTACACATACATGAGAACAATTATCATTGACGCATCAAGTATATTATTTATATATATAAGATTTGTTACAAAACTGATAGTCTAGACAGAGTGATGATGCCATGATATTCTAGACAGATTGAAAGCGAGAAAGGTTAAAGTTAGGTTTTGTCACTTCAATAATGAAAATTATAATGATCTTTTTATGCACAACTCTTATGCTTTAACTGTTGCAATGTTTATTGGTGTAATGTAGGAAGTGTTATCATGTGCAAGCTTACAAGGTCACAGCAAAGACATGACCCTATTCAAAACCGTTCTTTCTTGTCAACAAGAATCAGTAATAATGGATTCTCTAAGCATTTATATAATTGGTATTTATATTAATCTGGTAGAGAGGTTAAAGCTTACATTGCCAAAATAAGCTTCTTCCTCATATCAGGCGGAAGCTGTGATCTCCAATCATTGGCATTGTTACTCGCAAGCGAGTCTCCGCCTGGTTGGTTAGGCTTCCAGTTAGAATTCCCCTCCATCAAGTCTAGCCTATCAACAAGAAGTGATCAGAGACATTCCCTCAACTAGAAAAAATAAAAACACACAATCAAGCAACCATTGTTTCAACTTGTTATTAGTATCAAGAAATCATTTAAATAACGTTTAAACAGATTCGTATTGCGGTTGGCTAATTGGTGCCAGTTAGGCCATTCGGACATTAACCTAAACGAGAAACCATGCCTTGTTAAATCATCAGTTTCGAATTGGCATTACAATCAAACAACTTGCAAGTGTGTGTGTGTGTGTTTCAACATTAGACCTAGAGAACTAAACACCAAAAGCGAAACAGACATGATTTGATCACAGTAACAAAAACATGATATGATTAACGCAAGACCATTAAATAAGAAAACAGGGTACCAGAATGATTAGATCACAATCCACCAAAAGCTCTGTTTCGGCTTTGGAGACACTCTCGATAAAGAAAAAAAAAACTTCAAAATTTTATAGGAACAAGACAAAACCCATGTTTGGTTTCACAAAACAGAACTGAGATTATTAATTAAAGCAAAACCCTACAGTTTTAAACAGAGGAAAACTACAAGAGGAGGAGAAGAAACCCACGAGACCGTCGGAGAGATCGTAGTAGGAGGAAGATCCATAGATTGAGGAAGACGTAATCAAAGAATAGATTGAGAAAGCTTCAATGATATTTAGAGAGGGGTTGATATAAGAAGAAGGCAAAACCTAAGTTAAACACGAGAGATGAAAAAGAACAAAAAGATTGGTTGAAGAAGAAAAGACTACACGTAGGAAGGAATATTTATATATAGTCTCAGATTTTATTATTATTAATCAAATCTGTGAAGTACGACAGGTGTCAGATTACTTGGTCCCCTTTAGTAATGAATCTGTATGCTTTTATCATGTCATTAGATTTGGGTTTTAGATTTCGACAAGTAAGCAAGAAACAAGCCAATCACAATTTACCACATCATTATTATTAATTCTTATATATATTGGAAATAAATAATTATGATAGTTTGAATAAGCGTTGTAGAAGTTTACCATGTCATGAATGTGTCACATTAGAAGTGATCTCAGATTGAAAAATGATCAAATATGTTGCAAGAAATTAATTATGTTAAATTGTTAATGCCTTACATTTTTTTTTTTGAACACCTGTTAATGTGTTGATAAGAAGAAAGCTTTTTTCCAAATAAAACGTAGCAGAAAACCCACCGAAAACAATAGAAAAGCTTGTCGAGAGTGCAGAGTTGAGGAGAAGGTGCGATTCATAAGAGAGTTAATTAATGTTACAAAGGGATAAGAAGAAAGCTTTTTCCAAGTTAAACATAGCAGAAAGCCCACCAAGAACAATAGAAAAGCTTGTCGAAAGTGCAGAGTCAAGGAGAATGTGTGATGTATAAGAGACTTAGCTAATGTTACAAGGAGATAAGTGTGGAGTAATGACTTAAAGTTGCTCAAGAAGTGCATAAAGAGGAAATGGTCAGAATATAATTAAACATTTCGTCTAATGATATCTTTGTTTCAGAATCCACCATAGAACTTTGCTGGAGAAGTTTTCTTATTTGATTCCTTTGGTAAAGTTATGACCAAATATCACAAAATAAAATAAAAGATTGTTATAAGAAACCTACGTTGCAGGGAAGCTTGATCGGACGTTCGCTTCCCGCTTCGGAACCGGAATCGGAATCGGAACCTTGTGGAAGCTTACGGAATCTCGCTTCCAAAGCGCTTCCAAAATATTCTTTTTAAAAACACGTTGGAAGCTTATGATTCCTTTTTGGAATCACGCTTCCGTTTTTAAAAAAAAATACAAGGTTGAATACTAATAAAAATATAATCGTAGTTATTAATTTCTGTAAAATCAAAATTTTAATAGTAATGAATAGAGAGGATATAAATATATAAATATTAAAATTAATACTATAAATTATCTTTATGTATTGAGGTTTTTATTAAACATATATCATATATTCAAATATATTGTGTCAATTATTTATGAAGCATTAACAATAATTAATATAATAATTTCTTTTAAACTTAATTTATGTCTATTTTCACAGTTTTAATATGAAATCATTACAAAATTATTACAAATGAATAAATAATTTATTTAAATTTAAAACATATAATTTTTAGTCCTAATTTTTTTTTTTTTAAATCTTATATTTTAATATATATATATATATACACATATATATATATATATATATACATATGGATATACACTTCCAATACGTACCTGCTTCCTAATTTTTCGAAAAATCTCGTTTCTACGCTTCCATACGTTTGCGCTTCCGCGTACCCGCTTCCGTTTCCATGTAACATAGTAAAAAACTACAATTCAACCCTTGATTATCGTATAGGTATAAATTGTAAATATGAAAACTATATGTGCCTTCGTAAATCGTAAAGTATTTAAAACATCCACACAAGACTGCATTAAAGAACAAAGTCTTAGGTTTATACAATTTTGTTTTGCTATAACGTGGGCCGATAACTATGTAGAAGCACAATTGCAGTAAAATTAACCAATAGCTCTACTGATGTACAAAGAAAGAAAATATAGTCCAATGGACTTAAATTTAATAAAGAAGCCCATATAAATTTAGGTAGAGGAATTAAATTAGATGATTAATTAAGTCCGTAACGACAATAAGGAATCACTGGATGATCGGCTTATCTGATCATGAGCATGGGGGAATTTTAACATAATGGGTACATTCACATATATTGGTTTTAGTGAGAAGACAAGGTCCAGATACATCAACAAGAAGTTTTAAATCAACAGTATTTGTAAAAGTAATGCTAAGTGCATTTTGAAGTTTCATCTAAAAGATGATAGCCAATGAAAGTATGTGAAAGAGGAACATAAATATTTTATCTGTTAGTTTATAAGCCTTTCTTAGGAAAGCATGGTTACTTTCCAATCTCCACTATGGTTTTCAATTTTAAGTCTGGTTATTATATCTGTTAGCTTATAAGCCTTTCTTAGGAAAGCTTATTAGTCTCCACTCTTTCATCGAAATTATTTTCAATTTCCTATAATTGGATCAATGATTGTATAAAATTGTGTTTGTATCTTGTAAAATACCTATGATATAAATATATTCTTATTTTGTCGAAAAATAATAATACTAGAGCAGCCCACATAACTTTGTTAGAAGCCCAAATAAGTTATTACGTGGATATAGTAGTTATGATTTAATTAATTTTAAAACTAGGCTTAATTCCTCCTAGAATTAATATATCAGCTTTATATTGTCGCTCCGACTCTATGATTGATAAGTCTTCTACATAATTTGATCGTTAATTTTGTTTTCGAAATTGAAAATGAAGCTAGCTAACATTTAAAGAGCTTCTCGTTTTCTCCTCCACCTAATCAGTCTAGACCTTACGTAATTACACTAAACCATAGCCATTAATATCCACTATTGTTTTTTTTTTTCAATTTGGTAAGCCTATTCCATTATCATCTTTGCTTCTCTAAAGTCCTAATAATTAGTTTTGTAAGATTTTTTTTTCTATTGTACCATCTAATTAAAGTTTGTAGTCTTGTTCTCTAGTTGCTGAAAACCGCATGCAACAAAAAAAAACAGTTGGCTATATATCAATTTGAACTTGAACATTTGTGATTCAAATTTATAGTTGTTTTATTGTAGATTTTTAATTATAGAATTTTATATGTGAAAGAGAAAATCTCAAGGAAGACATAATGGAGACGATGGAAAAAAAGGCCGGCTAGTGATCACATCAAGGATGTTACTATCAGCCCACAGATCGTACCATAAGGACACAAAATTGATTTGGAATCCTTAAGGCCACGAGGGGGCAACGTGAATTTGGGGCTAACAGTCACCTTTTTCCTCTTTTGTTCTCTTTATCATTCATTATAATACCTATCCATTCCAAACACACATGCTTACATGCATGATCAAATATAATATTATACACTATATCTAAACAATTTATATATTTTTTTTTTATCACATAAAAAACAAACAATTTATATTTATTTGAACATCATTTTTCGGAAATGGTTGAATAATCTGAAATATATCTTAGGTCAAAATTCAAAACAATACAATCGTTAGCACTCAGTTTCAACAGTTCAATCAACATATCACCTAACTATTTGGAAGAGAAAAGTTAGGAAGATCTCGAATTCGATTACCAGAATGGAAAGAGAACTAAAATAACATTGTCTGGTAAATGGGTTGAGGAGGAAGATTATGAGTCTACCTAGGAGCAGGATTTCATTGTTAAAAAAGAAAATACTATAATTAACTTATATTATTTTATTATGAACAATTCTCTTAAATAGTTATTTTAAATTTTTGTCACCAAAATAGTCCTCAAAAATAAAATGACCAAAATAGTTTTTTTTTTTTTGAATTTTTTTAATTTTTAATTTTTAATTTTTAACATTTGATACTCCAGCCTCAAAATCTTGCCCCTTAACACTAAATTTTAAATCTAAATTAGTTAATCTTAAAGTATAAATGTATATATTTATCTTTTAATAAAACATTTTTTAGTCATTTTTTTCTTTTGAGTGATATTTTTGTGAAAATAAACTAAAATAAACTAAAATAAACCGCATTTCTCTTTCACCCAAATGCTACAGCTCATGTTATCCAACTACATATGATCAAGAACAAGCATAAATTTCTGTAATTGATTCTGCATAATTATATTTGAATCATTTTAATATTTCTGGTATGTTACAGGCAACTGTAACTCCTTATAACAAAATTTAATAATCATATAGTCATAAACCTATCGCTACTTTATATTAGATCATTTCTGCGATTGATTAAACCATCTCCAGTCACGCAACAATTATGTCACCTAACTACATATGATCACGAACAAACACAATTAAATTTGAGAATTTTCTTACATCTTTAGTAAGTTGCATTAAAATGTAAACCCCACATGAGTGTCTAAGTGGGGAGGCGAAAAGCACACCACATGGTAGTCCATTGGTGTGCATGAAGAGGATGTCTTCGTATATGCGGTTGTTCAGTTTGACTATACTCGAATTCATATCAATAAAATAAAGTGATGGTATTGTAAAGACGATGTAACTGTTGAGATTTATTAAATTCATGTCTAACTCTATATTATCTGATTAATACGATATTGTTCATTTTGGGCCTTAGAGACTGGCCACGTAGATTTACTTTTGGTTTTCTTCCCAAAAGGCCTCCTACTATTAGAGTTGGACAACTCTTTATATATTAGACTCTCTTTGTCTAATTCTCCAATGTGAGACTTAGTTTGTTATATCACATTCTCCCCTTCAAACTAAGGATCACATTCATATCGCACAACACACAAAGATTATAAGAACTTCTCTTCTTATTAGATTTAGAAACTCTCTCAAAACTAAACCTTTCAATGTGTTTCTCTTGATGAAACATCTCTCCATGAGAACTCTTTATATAGGAAGAAGCTACATCTTTTCCTAAGGGCGAAGCTACATTTTTTCCTAATAATAATATGGAAACATTCCTAAGCTCGATATGTTTTCCTTTTTCCTTAACCCATCAAACTTCACTTTAATGAGTTAACTTGCTCCTCAAGTTAATTGGAATTATCCAACATTCCCCCCCCTTAATTCCAACTTGAATCTTAGGTATGTTGATCTTCTGAACTCCGATGAACTTGCGCATTGCTTAGAACTTGATCCTTGCCAATGGCTTAGTGAGTATGTCTGCCTTCTGCTCCACTCCAGGTACGTGCTTCACTTCGATAAAGTCGAACTCCACACATTCTCGAATGAAATGGTACTTCGAGAGTATGTGTTTGCTTCTACCGTGAAACACCGGGTTCTTGGTGAGGGCTATCGCTGACTTGTTGTCAATCTTCAACACGACCTTCTTGTCTTCTTTGTTCATGATCTCGACCATCAACTCCTTTAACCATATTGCTTGTTTTGCAGCTTCCGTAGCTGCCATGAACTCCGCCTCACATGAAGAGAGTGCCACTGTGGGTTGCTTGCACGATGTACACGTGATCGGCGATGTTCCTAGGTAGAACATAAACCCTGTAGTGCTTCTTCCATCATCAACGTCTATGTTATGGCTGCTGTCACTGTAACCTGTAATCTCCGTTGTTCCATCCCGTTTGAAGAAGAGACCATACTCTGTAGTGCCCTTTATGTATTGTATTAGATGCTTCACTGCTTCTCCATGACTCTCTCTTGGACTCTGCATATATCTGCTTAATACACCAACCAAAAACGCCAAGTCCGGTCGTGTATGAAGAAGATACCTTAAGCATCCTATGATGCTTCGATACGATGTTGCATCAATCTCAGGCTCCTCCTCTGCCTTTGATAGTGCATTGGAACATGATTATAGTTACATGACTCCATCTTCGTCTTGACAAGTATACCTTGCGCGTATCCTTCTTGTTTGATGTGAATGCCATCAGCTCCTTGCGTTACTTCTATACCAAGATAGTATGTAAGCTTCCCGAGGTCTGACATCTCAAATCTTCTTGACATATCATCTTTGAATTGCTTGATAACGTTGAGTGAAGTCCCTGTTACAAACAAGTCATCAACGTATATAGCTATGATCAGAAGCTCCCCCTTCTGTTTCTTTTGATATACCGCAGGTTCCTTGGTGCACTTCGTGAACTCCATCTCCTTGAGAACACGGTCGAGTTTGATGTTCCAAGCTCTCGGAGCTTGACGCAAACCGTATAGTGCTTTGCTAAGTTTGTACACATGATCCTCATTTCTTTTCTCCACAAAGCCTTCTGATTGAGTAACGTATACATCCTCATTTAAGTCTCCATACAGGAACGCAGTTTTCACATCTAAGTGATGGATCTCCCATCCATTAGTTGCTGCTAACGCCAAGAGTAGTCGTATGGTTTCTATCCGAGCAACTGGTTCAAATACTTCGTCGAAGTCTATGTCTTGTTGTTGCACGTAACCTTTTGCAACTAGTCTTGCTTTGTATTTGATCACCGTTCCATCTGCATTCCTCTTGATCTTATAGATCCACTTCAAACCTATCGGTTTCACACCTGCCGGTTTCTTGACGAGCTTCCAGGTCTTGTTTTTGATGATAGATTCGATCTCTGCCTTCATTGCATCGATCCAAGCTTGTATTACTACAGCTTCGATGTAACTTTCTGGTTCACCATCGATGGTGAGCAAGAGTCTGCCACTTTCAACTTCAGCGAGTAGGATGTAATCATCGAACCGCTTTGGTTTTCTGATGTTACGACCATATCTTGATGTTACATGCGGGTCTTGGTTTGCATCGTTGTACTCTACTACTTGCTCTTGTTCATGTGCGTCTACAGCTTCTTCTTCTTCATTATTGTTTTGCTCTTCGTGGTGTTGGTGATCTTGATGCTCATCACCATCTCCTTCTTCTGTAACATCAATATGAGGAAGCTTGAATGATCCTGGTTCTTTGTCTACGTTTGTTGATAGTGTGGACCAATCCCAACTTTTCTTCTCGTCAAAGATTACATCTCTACTAACAACTATCTTCTTCGCGGCCGGATCATAGAGTCTGTAAGCTTTTGAGCCGGGCTCTGTGCCTAGGTTGATCACCATCCTTGATCGATCATCCAGCTTCTTGAGATGAGGATTGTTGATTTTTGCAAAAGCTACACATCCAAAGACCCTTAGAAGCTCAATGTTCGGTTTCTTAACATACAAGCCTTCGTATGGAGTCTTGTTTTCCAAAGCTTTTGTAGCAATGCGGTTTATGAGATACGTTGAATGACGTACTGCTTCTCCCCATAGCTGATTAGGTATCTTCATAGCTTTCATCAAACTTCTAGTCATCTCCATTAGTGTTCTATTTCTTCTCTCAACCACACCGTTTTGTTGCGGTGTATACGGTGCGGTGAGATGTCTAGTTACACCGTTTTCTTCACAAAAACGAATGAACTCAGAAGATGTGAACTCTCCTCCTCTATCGGTGCAAAAAGTCTTGAGTTGTAGCTTCGTTTGATTCTCCACGTACTCCTTGAACTTTTTGAACCGATCGAACGCTTCACTTTTCTCTCTTAGCAGCATCGTCCACATATATCTTGAGTAATCCTCAATTAAGACAAATACATATCTATTGTTTGCTGGTGTTGATGGTGATATCGGACCGCACAAGTCCCCATGTACCAACTCCAATGCGTGTGATGCTCGATACTTTGCTTTAGGCGAGAAAGACTTCCGAGTTTGCTTCCCAACTAAGCAGGCGCTGCACACATCTTTCTCGTGTATCACCTGAGGCATCCCTACTACCATCTCCTTGTCTACCATATTCTTCATGACTCCAAAGTTAACATGTCCTAGTCGAGCATGCCACGTCCATGTAACATCAGTTTCTTGTATTTGAAGACATTTCGGATATTCAACCTCTATTGGCGTCTTGTACAATCGGTTTGGTTGTCTTGCGACTTGTACTAATGGCCTTCCACAGAGATCTTTCAGCATCAGTAAGTCTTCTTTCATATTAACCTCACAACCCATCTCGGTTTCTTGTCCAAGACTTATGATATTGTGTTTAAGACTTGGGATGTAGTAGATATCTTTGAGTGCTCTTCTCTCCCCTGTTTTTCCGATGAACGTGATCGAACCTTTCCCTACAATCTCGACGTTTGATCCATCACCGAATTTGAATTTGCCTTTGATGCTCTCATCTAGGTTTGAGAAGAACTCTCTCTTGCCTGTCATATGGTTACTTGCACCATTGTCAAGGTACCATATACTCGTATTTCCATCGCATTCATCAAACCTCTTAGGAAACACTCTCTCTTCGTTGAGGAATACTAATTCATGCATATATAATGCATCTGCTTCTTGTGTGTCCGTTAGGTTAGCTTCTTCTCTTGGTCGTGTAGGACAATGTGACACGAAGTGCCCCATCTTGTCGCATCGCCAACATCTAACCTTAGAGTAGTCCTTCTTGGTCTTGTCTGAAGCTTCTCCTCCTTTGTTATGACCATCAGAACCATTAGACCTTCCTCGTTTTCTTCCTCTTCCACCATAACCTCTACCTCTGCCTCTTCCTCGCGAGTTGTTATGGCTTCCACTACCTTGCATATCATTCTTTCCAAACATGAGCTTCGATTAAGCTTCATCTTGGGTTTCTTCTTTTATGCATTCTTCGAAAGCCTTCAATCTCCCAACAATATCTTCGAATTCCGTTGAATTTAGATCCAACACTTGTTCTAACGAAGCTACGATGTGAATGAACTTCGTTCTTGGAAGTCCCTTCAGAAACTTCTTTACCAGCTTTGATTCTTCCATTATCTCTCTTAACGCGGCTGCTCTCGATGCTAAGCCTGAAAGTTTTCCTGCGTAGTCATCCACCGTGTCTGTGTCTGTCATCTTCAGTTTGTCGAACTCAGACATCAAAGTTTGTAACCTTGCTTCTCTCACGCGATCAGCACCTAGGTTACGGGATTTGATAGCTTCCCAAATCTTCTTCGATGTATCATGTTCTCCAATCTGAAGTATTAGCGCCTCCGGGACTGATTGAAAGATTAGAGCAATCGCCATATTGTTCTTCTTTGCATCATCGCTCCCTGGATCAATCGTATCCCAAACTTCGTATAAACGAAGCATAACTTTCATTCGCATCGACCATACGGTGTAGTTGATCGATGTTAACATCGGACATCGTATGTCCTTCTTCATCTCAAGACCTTTATCACGTGCTTGAGAATCGTCTCCCATGTTTTGATCGAAGTTACAACTCCTCTTGTAAACGACCTTCGAGACCTGGAGCTCTGATACCAATTAAAGATTATAAGAACTTCTCTTCTTATTAGATTTAGAAACTCTCTCAAAACTAAACCTTTCAATATGTTTCTCTTTGATGGAACATCTCTCCATGAGAACTCTATATTATCTGATTAGTACGATATTGTCCACTTTGGGCCTTAGAGGCTGGCCCGCATGGATTTACTTTTGGTTTTCTTCCCAAAAAGCCTCATACTATTAGAGTTGGACAGCTCTTTATATATTAGACTCTCTTTGTCTAATTCTCCAATGTGAGACTTAGTTTGTTATATCACAGTAACTAAGTTTACTTGACAAATAAACCCTCGAATGTGTTTTTGGACTTGTAAAACCAGACTTTTAGACTTAGTATGCGTTTTGAAACAACCAGTTCCAGTGAGAATTAACAATCGAAAATATAGAAATCCTATAACCATTCATGCTAATTCAAACTAAATCCGAAAACTGTGAAATTTACTAGTTAAGAATTGTAACTTAACAGAACTAGCAGACAACATCCATAATATAAAGCTAGCAACCCTATATTGTTATGTATCTATCCAGCTCCATGAACCTGACTTGTCATATCCGGATAGATTTTCCATATGTGATAGAAACCGAAGGTTAATATGGATGTGAGCCTAAAAGAAAAAGAGGTAATGGAACTAATTGACTCATCACTCAAATAATTATTTTCTCATTTGATAGAACCATTATTGATATGGATGAAAGCTAAGAGATGAGAGGATATAATATATTCGTATCCTTTTTAATAATAACTGTACACACATATCTATTAATATTCTATATTTGAAACTGAAGCAAAGGGGAAGATGATGGAGAAGAATACAACAGTCAAGACAAGCACTTGGATATGAAAAAAAATGAAATAACAAAAGAAAATTGTAATGGGGACCTTCACACATGGGTGTTAGAAAGAGAAGTATACAGTGGAGCCAATACCAAAGCTCATCTTGAGAATCTTTTCTAGCAATATGTTGGTTGCAACGATCTTCTCTACCTTTTATTCCTCTTATATTTCAACATCTATAATCTTTTGTTTTAATCATTTTTCCCTTTGGAAAAAGATATATACTTTTTCAGTTACTATTGTAATGCATCAGCCATTTGCTGGTTGTTCCAGGGATCGAATACAGTAGTAAGGTATCAGGTATGGCGCAGGATTAGTTTGGTTAGCAGTTTTTAACCGACAAAAAGTTTGGGTAGTTGCAAACATTGTGATGCATGAGTAATGCATGTTACTTTGGTTGAATTTGGACCATATCATTTGGTGCATCCATCAAATCCATGTTTATTTATATGTAGCCCTACACAGAAATAAGAACCAAAAGTGTTATTAATCTTCTTTTCTTCGTAAGAGAACAACCCATCACTACAAGAAAACATCGGTATTCTGACGGACATTCCGACGGAAAATGAAATCCTCGGAATTTCCCGAGGAATTTCCGAGGAAATTCCGAGGAAACCCAAATTTTGGGTTTCCTCGGAATTTCCTCGGAATATACCGACGGAATTCCGAGGAAACATCAATCCGTCGGAATATTCCGAGGAAATTCCGACGAACTAGTGATCGATCGATGCGTTTTTGGACATATACCCATCGATCGATCACATTGTTACGCTTTGGTCCATCATAGTGATCGATCGATGCGTTTTTGGACATAAATACATCGATCGATCCGTTTATAAAAAAACATTCGAGATTTTGAAACCCCAAACACTAGTTCCTCAGAATTTCCTCGGAATATTCCGAGGAAATTCCGAGGAACACTTGATATCCTTGATCGATCGATGGGATAATCTCATCGATCGATCACATTGTTACGCTTTGGTCCATCATAGTGATCGATCGATGCATTTTTGGACATAAATACATCGATCGATCCGTTTATAAAAACACATTCAAGATTTTGAAACCCCAAACACTAGTTCCTCAGAATTTCCTCGGAATATTCCGAGGAAATTCCGAGGAACACTTGATATCCTTGATCGATCGATGGGATAATCTCATCGATCGATCACATTGTTACGCTTTGGTCCATCTTAGTGATCGATCGATGCATTTTTGGACATAAATACATCGATCGATCCGTTTATAAAAAAACATTCGAGATTTTGAAACCCCAAACACTAGTTCCTCAGAATTTCCTCGGAATATTCCGAGGAAATTCGGAGGAAGAAAAGGGTTTCCTCGGAATTCCCTCGGAATATTCCGAGGAAATTCCGAGGAAATAGGGTTTTTAAACCGAAAACAACGTTTTGCGGTTTGAATAACACCTATATAACCCTTATTAAGTGTCTTACGTTCATTATGAAGTCAAAAATTTGTTCATTACCCTATAATAAACACTTTTCCGATTGTATGAACGAAATCCCCACAACATAAGAGAAACACTTATACACTTTAATGAACGGTAAAGGGAATACTTACAATTCGTTTTGAAATTTGTTATTTCATGGTTTATGCTCATCTATACAAAGAATCTTCAATGGTATGCATTACAATTGTATAAGAAATGAAATACGACAAAAAAAATTGATGTTTTGAAACCCCAAACACTAGTTCCTCGGTATTTCCTCGGAATATTCCGAGGAAATTCCGAGGAACAATATAAATTAATAGAAATACATGCACAGGATATTCTTTTTCCTCGAATTAATGAAAATATTCCGAGGAAATTCCGACGGATATTTAAGTGGCCGTCGGAATTTCCTCGGAATATTTTCATTTAACCGGGCAAACAAGCCGCCAAATATTTCGCGAAAATTGAAATTGAAAATACTGAGGGAATTCCGACGGAAAATATCCGTCAGACCCAAGGTTTTATAAACTCGAACCGCATCTTCTTCCCCATTTCTCTCTTCTTCCCCATTTCTCTCTTCTTCCTCTCCGGCGATCTCTCTCTCCTTCCGGCGTTCTCCACCTTCTCTCGCGACGATCTCTCCGGCGAATCCTTTCCATTCCTTTACAAATCATGTAAGGACCTTATCCCACTCTCTTAGGTCCTATTTGTTAGGTTTTTAAGTAGATTTGATGATTTCAGAAGTTTTTTGATAGATTTTTGTTAGAGTGATTGGGTAGGATTGTGATTTGTTGTGTAATAGGTTTAGAATTGTGATTTGGTTGTGTTGAATTGATTTAGAATTTTTTTTATAAATTGTTTATTATTTTGTATTTACAAAACATTTATATAAATTCGATTTTACAAAACGTTTTTGTATATAAATTCGATTTTTGGATTTATAAAAGATGATTTCATATTTATAAAAATATTTATATTTATTAAAACTAATTTTGTATTTATAAAACATTTTTTTGATTTATAAACACTATTTTTTTTATTTTTGTATTTATAAAAACTATTTTTAAATATACAAAACGTTCTTTGTATATAAATTCGTTTTTTGGATTTATAAAAGATGATTTCATATTTTAAAATTAATTTTGTATTTATAAAACATTTTTTGATTTATAAACACTATTTTATTATTTTTTGTATTTATAAATACTATTTTGTATTTATAAAAATATGATTTCATATCTATAAAAATATTTATATTTATTAAAACTAATTATGTATTTATAAAACATTTTTTTATTTATAAACACTATTTTATTATTTTTTGTATTTATAAAAACTATTTTGTATTTATAAAAAGATGATTTCATATTTATAAAAATATTTATATTTATTAAAACTAATTTTGTATTTATAAAACATTTTTTTATTTATAAAAACTATTTTATTATTTTTTGTATTTTAAATATGTTTTCTATTTCAATTTTAATTTTATATTTTTGAATTTCAATTTAAAAAAATAAATTTATAATTTTTTTTTTGAATTTTGGAAATATTCCGAGGAAGTGTATCCCTCGGAATATTCCGACGACATATTCCTCGGAATATTCCGAGGAATTTCCGACGAAAAAAGTCCTCGGAATATTCCGAGGAAATTCATTTCCTCGGAATTCCGTCGAAAATTTCCGAGGGATTTCCGAGGAAAGATGAATTTCCGAGGAGTTATTTCCGAGGACTTTTTTCGTCGGTATATCGTCGGAATAGCGTTATTCCGACGACATACCGACGATTTTTTCCCTCAGTATGCCGCTGTTTTCTTGTAGTGCATATTGTAGTAGCCAACTAATATTATCAAAATAAAATATGAATTTTCTAATGTTTCTCCAATACTATATATTAATATATTATAAGGAAACTTTATATATATTTTTCTTATTGGAATCAAGCAGATATGTGTCGGTCTTTTTAGTTTAAAATTTCCGTCTTATAAAATAATACCGACGCTTCCTAGCTAAAAAGAGTATGCCTATGAGCTTATCCTTAACTTATACTATAATATATGGAATATATGCTATATAATCTTTGTCATTCGAAAAATCCATTACAGTTTCATTGTTGCCAGCTTGTTATACAGCTTGTTATACAGCAAATATAATCAAATTTAATTGATAAACTAATAATTGTAGTTGAAGCCCAGATATTCGTTATGGCCCATTATTGTCCATGCAATGCAGCCACCGCACGGATGGCTAAAGCCACTATATATTTTAATAGAACGTATCTTATAATTATTTTTATTTTTACTTTTCTATATATTTTATCAAATGATTCGGTCGGCTCCGAAAAAAATCGCACTTAATACTATGAACTAGACTAGTCTGAAATCGTACCACACTGTCTAATCCGAATTTATAATACTTTTCGATTGATGTTATAGGGTGGACCGATCATCTATTACGGCATATCATGTAAACTATTTGGATTGCAACCAAAGCTCAAACTACTCAAATAATAATAATACCACAAGAAATTATCACTAAGATACCATCACTTGATTAAAAAAATATTTTCACCTTTTTACCTGGAATCCAAACATTAAAAATAATTCATTTCAGCGCGAATCAAACTTTTCGGTGGCAGAATTTATGGCCGCAATTTTTTATTACTAAAACTGATTCGTTATGATATGTCTTATAATTATTATTTTTGGTAATCTTATATATTAAATTCTGATACAGAGATTATATATTATATTTGTAAAAACTATGTGTCATGCTGTAGGATTAGTGCTTAGCTTAGCCATTTCACTAGGCTTGGACTTTTAACTTACAACGAAATGTTGTGCCAGTTTAGTCTTCAACTTTGCCTTTTGTTTCCTTCGAAAAGGCTTCTTATTACTATTACTAATCTTTGTTTAGCCACGTAAAGTATTCCTCCTATTTTGAATTTTAACCGTAGGACTGTGGAGTCAAAGATTTTGAGATTTCTATCTATTATTTAATGATTAGTTAGGTAAAATCTATCATGAGAATTAAAAAGACAAATATTCCATCAAAATTCTAAAGTAGTTTTCCCGAATCTAGTTATTAAGCCCAACAGTCTTGCATCAAACCATACTATACATGTACGGCTCTTATAAAGAAAATTTTAATAATTATTATGTATTGCATCGTAATTTTATATAATTTTGATGTAGTTTGCTCTTCCCCTTTCAACCTAATATTGTATCAACTTATTCCATACTTATCAAGTATAAATCGTATATGTTTATGCTGATCCCCCTCGTTTAATACCGGCCACCCTGACAGATTTGATATGCTATTCATCCTGATTTAAAATTATCTCGAGCCTTGTGATTTTTCAGTCCAAGACTGACTTTATATAACACCAAACTTTCACATGTAAGCCAATTTCTAAAACTAACTCCACATGACGAATATGTCACAACAACATGCTGCTGTTCACACTTGCCGAGTTAAAATATATGATTTCCAACCAAATAAATAAATTGTATTCTAATATTTTATTTTAATATTTGTCAAATAATAATTTTAATGAAATTTTAGTGATTATTATTAATCTAATCTATGATAAGTACAGATGAAAGACCAACCCTTAAACTTGCACAATATTTACAGTCTAATGCCACTAAAATAATTAAATGAACCTATTTTGAGTAATATTTGTCTTTTTCAAAATTAATGAACTAATAATTACTCCTAATTATATAATTATATGCTTTTCATGTCTTTTTCAAAATTAATAAAATATTTCCTAAATTAAATTTACAATCAATTTAATATAAATCTTTTAACTTATCTATGTGATATTAATATTATAAACATTAATAAATATCAATAATATACACAAAATATTTATATAACAATATAAGTTGCATTTTTTCTAATTCTCCCCCACAATTCACGTTACTCTTCTTTTTTTTTGAACAAATTCTTCTTCTTACCAATATAAATATATTACATACACCATTATAACTATTTACAAACTTACCATGTATATAAAATAATTCATTAGACATTTTCATAAAATTTTGATCCACAAAAAAACAAAATAAAACATTTGTATAGATGCATAGATCATATTCTAAAAATGGTGGTAATACATTGACGGTTTACAAGATAAAATAAAATTAAAAAAAAATATAAACTATAAAATTATTATGCTTATAAATATTATTAAATAATTATTTAACACATGTAAAATTTTAAAATACATATTATCACTTAGACAAACTAAATATTTATTTCAAAAATAAAAGCAAACATCCGCAAGGTCGTGGTTTAAATGTACACAAATTTAAACTCATTTATAATTTCTTATCAGTTACATCAAATTTATATTTTTATTTTATTTTCTTTCAAATTTAAATCTTAATTTGTATATATTCCAAATTTGATAGAAGTTTAACAATCATTTTATTTTCTTACAAATATTATACCTAATTTTTCATTTATAAATAGCATGCTAATTCACAATTGTCTATTTTCGTATTTTTTATTTACAAAATTTGTTCGCTATATATCTTAGACATGGATCTTATTATATAAATGTTAGATTTGTTTATATAATACCTAATATCGGTGATACATTTTACGCTAAAATGCTAAAATATAAAATTAAGTACAAATATAATATTTACATTTACAAATATGACTACATTAACAAATATATCATTAAATACAAACACAAATTATATACTTGCGTGATCGCGCGGATCAGAGTCTAGTTATTACTAATATTGAAGACTCGAAATATATTATATTTAAAAAAAATTGAAGGTATACACAATTAATCGCTCGTTTTAAGGATGATTCATTCCCTTTCAAAATGAAATAAGGATGTTCGTTGGAAATGCTTTGACTAAAAAACACAAGAAACTGGGAAATTAATTGAACATTATATAATAAGTTATTAGTTATTACTAGTAAGTAGGTTTTGATGAGACGAGATAGTATTTTACTATTTTTATTGACAAAATTCTAAACACAATTTCAGCTGAGACTCACATGGGATAACGTGGAATCTAGGCTTAGTAAAAATAGGGAAGGGCTATTCAGTTACTCATAACTAGATATACCGAAGAATGGAAAAAGGTAAAACAGAATCGAGCAGCGAATATGAATCAGTACCTTTCTCTTTTTGACTTTTTGACATTTAGTTCAAAAATGGCTAAACATTGCATTGAACATCGCATTTAAGGCTTTGAAACTGTTATCAATAATGTCAATAATAACAAAAAAAAAATTTACATATATATATATATATATTTGATACTTCTTTTTTTTCTTCGACAACAACAGAAAACTAAACTATGAAATATTTTCTATCGGTTCAGGTAGCCAAACCGATGGGATGGAATCAACGTAAAACACAGCTGAAGAGGAACTCCGTGCACCTTGTGCAAGCTTGTTCGCCACCAGATTAATTGCTCTTGGTATATGTCGAATCTTGAAGGTAGGAAAGAAAGACTTACTACGTCGAAAATCCTTCAAGTGTGTAGCAAAAACTGGTCATTCGCCAGGTGACATCATCTTCACCAAATGAACGCATCCCAATTGTTTTGCAATTATCTTGCATATTACCATTTAGACCCTAAGTTTGACGTTATAGTTCAGATTAACTACTGCTTATTTTTCATGAGTATTAACATAATAATATAATATATATCATCTCCAATATAACGAAGCAAACACAATATTTGAACAGATATATTGTTCTTTTTTTTGTCACAAAGAAATTCATTCATTAAATGGATCGAGGCCTAAAATCAAACAGGGAGTTAGCCCATTGGGGGGTTTGCTACAGACATACGAAGAGACGCTTTAGCTAAAGCATCCGAGATAGAGTTTTCAAATCGTGTGATATGAGGGAAACAGAAAGAACTAAATCCAGATAAGATTGATCGGATATCACAGAAGATTCCGATCAACTATTTCCTCTAGGGTTTGCCGTTAATTTCTCCGATGAGCGTTGCGTTGTCTGAGATGAGTGTTGTGTTGTCTGAGAAGCCGTTGATGGCGGTGATACCTCGGTCAATCGCTGTGCTAAGAGCCGCCAAAAATATGAGAGCCTCCGCGATTAGTGGTGAGCTAACGTTCTCATGCGTGAAGGATCCTTCGATTGGTCTATCAAGCGTGTTGCCCGTGAAGTTCCAAGTTAACCCTGCCCATATTTTTTATTTGTCCCAAGATGCGTCCGTCTTGCATGATATTTGGTTGATGAGTATCGGTGTATAAATGGGGAAACGGTCTCGCTCTCGACCTCGTCCACTTTTTGGTATGTGTTTCCTTATAATGATCTTCCCATGTGCTTGATTCCATTCTAGCGCTAGTTCGAGAGCCTTTTATGTTGTTTCTTCTGGTGTTGTCCATTTAGATTCGAAGATGAGAGCGTTTATGGCTATCCAGAGGGTCCATAGCACCTATGGTAGGATGGCCCCAACAATCCCGGTTGGAGGGAGACAGATTGTCTCCTTGAACAGGATCAACGCTTCCTTGAACTCTATTTCAACAGCTACGTGAACTGCATTCTTGAGGGGTATGTGTTTCCAGACCTCTAAAGCAAATGGGTAGTTAAAGAATATATGCATTTTTGTCTCGCTTTCATTGCATCCAGGACAGTTTGTGTCTGATAGGAATCCTCTCCTTTGTAGTTTCTCTCCGATGGGGAGCGCGTTTTGGAGTACTGGCCGTAGGAAGAGTCTCAGTTTTGGTGAGCACGCCCCTTTCCAAACATCTTGTATACAATTAAAATTCGTCTCATTTGTGACTCATGTTTGATTTGTTTTTTTGATAGATGCAAGGAAATATCCAGACCTTGTGGAGTAGATCCATGATGGTAGTGGTTGCTAGATCACTTTGTCTGCAGCTCCACTTCTACTCAGCTGTAAACATAGGACTTACGAAGAATATTCTGGGAAGAGTTCCTCTACTCTCGCTTTATTCCATTTAAGGTCTGAAGTTAGTAGGTCTGAGACCATAAGATCCCAGTTTTTCTCTGTGATTGGACCATATGGTTTGACATTTGTGTCGAGAGATATCCATGAGTTTTTCCAGAGTTTTGTGGTCTGCCCATTTCCTATGGCTTTTCCCAGATTATCCTTTATAAGATCCCTTCCAAACATGATGCTTCTCCATCCATGAAAGAAGGAACTAAGTAGATTTGTGTCTCAAAAACCATGTCTTTGACAATATTTCCCTTCAAGAACACGAGCCAATAGACAATCCGAACCGTAATGATTCTCCAAGCTAGCTTGACTAGCATGGCCTGAATGAAAAGTTGAATGTCTCTGAAACCTACTCTCCCCACCGCTTTTGGTTTCATCATTCTTTCCCAAGAGACCCAACATATCTTCTTATTACCATTTGAATTATCCCACCAGAATCTTGTTAACACTGCTTGTATTCTTTTGCAGAGACCTACTGGAATCTGGAAACAGCTCACCGTGTAGGTTGGGATTGCTGTTAGAATAGCTTTCATCATGGTTAGTTTACCAGCTCTGGATAAGAAACGTATGGACCAGCTCAGAGATTTTTGTCGAATTCTACCCACTATTGAGGTAAAAAGACATCTCTTTCCTCTTTCCCAATGTCAGGAAGGCCTAGGTATTTACTTACTCCTCCAACTTTATGAATTCCTATTGTTGCCTTTGTTGCTTCCATGGTCGCAGGTGGAGCTTTTGAGGAGAAAATGATCGACGGCTTCTCTTATTGATCATCTGGTCCGAGGCCTTTTCATACTCATAGAAGATCTGTACTAGCTCTTGACAGCTTCTCCGGTTTGCTTAACAGAAGAACATGGTATCATCTGCTCTTCGCAGATGATTTACGCGAGGGCATGTTTCACTACTCTAATCCCCTGGAGTGTCTTTTATTTCTTAGCTTTCCTACATAAACCAGACAACACCTCTCCGCACAGGATGAAGACGTGCGGTGACAATGGATCTCCTTGGCAAATTCCCCGGTACGGTTTCACACTTGCATAGACTGAGTCATTGATTAAATAGGAGTATGTTACCATTGTGATACATTGCATGATCCAGTTAATCCAGACTTCCTCAAAGCATAGTCTTCTTAGTACTGATGATACAAAGTTCCATTCAATTATGTCATATGCTTTAGACATGTCTGTTTTAAAAGCCACTGTGCATTTTTTTTCTTTGCTTTTGAGGTCTTGAGAAAGTAGAACTTTGTGAGTTATGAGTATGTTGTCTTGAATTTCTCTCTCCGGAAGGAAAGCTGATTGATTTTCCGAAATGATTGTTCTTAGCACCGGTTTGAGTCTTAGGGATAGAAGCTTTAAGATGATCTTGTAGACTATATTGCATAGGGCAATAAGCATATATTCTTCAACCTTCTTAGCCACTGTGGACTTTGGAAATCAATTTAACATAAGTGTTATTGATTGTTGGTGCGTGGTACCCCGACGTAAAGAAACCATGTGTATCTTCAACGATTGTTGGTCCTACAGTCTCCCAGTTTGCCTGAAAGAAAGCCACCGAGATCTATCAGGCCCTGGTGCCTTGTCAGGATGAATCGCAAAAGTGGTCTCTTTGATTTCGTTGGATGATGGGATTGTGACCAGTTTATCATTTTTGCTCACGTGATACACATGGTTTGATGGCCTCCTCAATTATTCGAGTTCCATCGTACTATTTGGATGTGAAAAGGCTGGAGTAGAAGTTGCTAATAACCTCCGCAATTTGTTCCTCTTCGAAATATGGTAGGCCTTCGTCATTTTTTATAATCTTCATTGTATTTTTGTTTTTTTTTTCCTTTAGTATTCGCATGGAAAAAACCAGTGTTAGAGTCTCCCAGAGTTAGCCATAACTGTCTACTTCTTTGTTTCTAGAATTTTTCTTTAGCTTTGTGCACATGGAGAAGCTGCTTGTTGGTCTCACGAATCAGTTTCTCGTTCGCAATTTGGGCTGACGAAGCCATGTCTAGCACATATATGTTGTTCAAAAAGAAATAAAAAAACTATGTAAATATTTAACTTCAAATCTTTTATTCAGTATTGTATATTGTAAAATCAAATAATGGTATATATCTAATTAAGAATTACACTAAAAATCCTGTTACAATAAAAATAAACAAATAATTGTATTTTCAGTTAAAACAATAGGTACAAAAATAGGTCAAACATTTTTCTAAAATTGCAGTCTCTTGAGACTCGCAATTTCGACTTCCAACCTACAAAATAATATAGTGTAGTTTTTTTTCCTTGCAGATGAAATTGCTTTGTCTTCAGAAACCTCGCAGTAGAAATGTTGTTCGACTTTTTAGTGCCACGAAGCCCGCCTAGGGTAAAACCACCCGTCCAATATAGCTTCTGAAAATGTAAAAAGGATCAGATGACGTCAGGCTATTGTTGGAGACTTAGAGCATAATTATAAGTTCATAAATCTAGTGAGATATACGAGAAGATCTATCAAATTGTATTTTAGTGTTCAAGATGTAAATTCGAATTATCGTATTTAAAAAAATGGTTAGCACTCCTTTGTGAAAAGCATTCAACATTTTTTCTAGCAAAGGAAGGCATTCAACATTATCTCAATTCAGCGTGTACAAACTAAATATTGGTCGGATGTTGTTGTAATAAACATTGGTTAGTGGTCATTATAATTTAGTAATAAGATTATATGACATTATTTGTTTTGATACTACGGCTTAACTACTTAAAAATATTTTGACAAAAAGAAAACTACTTAAAAACATTACCATGTATCAATGGCTTTCTTTTTCTGTCAGGCAGAAGATCGATTATGTTAGTAGTATGAATAATTTTTTCAAACGAAATCTTGAATTCTGAATATAACTATATGGACGTAAAATTTATGATAACTAATTTACAGTTTAAGCTAACTAAAAATGTTGCCAAAAAAACAAGTTCATTGATATCTATCACCAATGACAGATATAAATGTTAGTTATACATAGGACAAGCGTACTAAAATACTATATATTAACTTATGATAAAACACATATTATCACAGTAACATCAAATATTACACTATCTTCTATATCACATATTTAGCTTTAACATAAAATTATATTGATAGAGATGGATTGAACTTTGTTTTTTTAGCTCAAAAAAAAGTTAAATCCAGATCTATTAAAAACTCAGACTTAATTTTTGGGGTGAAAAATACATCTTAAGAAGGTTTTTTTTTGGATATATACAGACAGATCCGCAACCGTACCAAACAATGTGATTTAGTTTGCGCAGCAGGAAAATCGAATTCAAAATGTATCCCCCAATTTTGTTATAAATCTCTAAACTAAATAGTAAATGCTCATTTGGATACGGAGAAAAAAAATTGAATAGAGTAAGGAAATGGCAGGGGAAGTGGACCTATAATAAGTAAATTAAAGAAGTGGAGAAGTTGGTTTGTCTGTCAGTACTCGTCGCCTTCCGGTGAGAAGAAATGTTTTAATTGTATTTAAATAAATGCATATGGAAAAGCATATTATAAGTTTGTGTATGCATGTATAAGTGTTATGATTGAGCGCACGTGTGCAACTGGTGTCCACGTACCTATGTCTTTATTTACTGAAGTTGACCTCTTTGTCTCCTCGCTCTCTTTCTAATCCTTCACGGACTTTCTTCTCTCTTCGAGTCTCTCCACTGGTTACTCTGCTAATGAATAAGACCGGGCTAATGAAAAAAAAAGTTGACTAAAAATAGACCGGGATAAGTTTATTTTACTGCTTAAGGAATATTGGATTTTATCCAATGAGTTTTTCAATTAAATCGATTCAATTTTAATAAAATCTTTATCAGTTTAAACTGATTTTCTGTCTTGTTGACTCATAACTGCAAAAAAAAAGGTAGCTAGAATACTGTTTTAAAATCTGATAAAATTTAAGCTTAACAGAAACTGTCAAATATTTAACTTAAGACTCGTTTTAGGTTTCGACATACGCATTAAGGAAACAATTAATTTGGTACATTTCCTATAAAAAATACTATTACCTATACACCTAACCGTATTTCAACCAATAGAAAAATAAATTTTGCATAAAATTAATAAATTTTGCTTTAAAAATCAAAAACGACACTTATTTTGTAACGAAAAAAATTCTCTAAAACGACACTTAATATAAAACGGTGGGAGTAACATTTAAATAGAGCGTTAAATTGATTAATATGCTCATGTCATGAGACTGCGCAAAACATACAATTTTACATATTGGCAGATTTGACAGAAAGTAACTTCAGGCTCATCAGTTAGTGTATATCACTGTATAGATATATAAAATAAAATAAAATTTATTTTACTTAGTTACATCTACAATTCTATATAAAAATATAGTGGGAAACATATTATTTTGGTGAAATTGATTCAAAAATCATAGGTATAGTCCGATTTGACCAGTTGATGGACAGTACAAACCAAAAAAAAAAATTGACATTAAAAAACTATTATATTACAAATCAAATTTTTTGAAAGTAAAACATAAACGGGTTTGTATATTATGAATGCGAGGCAGATACAAATCAACAAATTTTTCACACGAATTTCTCTAACCTACAAATTTTTAAAGAACATATTAGCAGGTTTTACATATTGCCCATATTTTTCACGAGCCTGCACAAAACTTACAATTTACATATTGGTATATTTGACATAGAGTAACTCCAGATTTTTTTTTTGTCGGCTAACCAACTGTAGATAATAAAATAAAGTAAATTTTATTTTAGTTATTTACAACTACTATTTTATATTAAAATAATGGGAGAGATAGTATTTTGGTGGAATTACTGGTAACATATTAAGCCGTAAACTGTCAACTTGAATCTCTGATAGTTTTCTCGTGGATTTATAAAGTCTACGTACTTGCTTATAATTTAAAACAGAGACTAGTAAATTATTTAACATGCACACAGATGCATGAACAACACGAACACAACCAAAAGAACCAACCAATCAACAACAGACTTGGATGCGGAATATACATATAAATAGTTGAAGTTGGCCTTTTTTATGAAATCTTATTATGTACTTATAATAATAATACACGAACATAAATACTTTGAGAAATAATTTGAGAGAGAGAGAAAGCGATGGAGCATAAGGGGACAAAAAAAGAGGCCCTCGTGCAACTGGAGGATGGAGATTTTCAATGTACTATAGTCATCGCACTTTGGATTTAGTGACTCCATAAAATAATTTCCGAGTTCTTGAAAATAAGAATATTAATAATCCATTAATTCTCCTACTTCGATTTTCAGTGATGTGCAGATAAAAGCATATAGTATTTAAGGTGCGCGTGTGGGTGGACGTTCTTCCTCTGGTCTCCATCAATGCACACGTTCTTATAACTACTCACTCCGTTCCCGAAAATAAAATGTTTTAAATTTTTTACTTGTTTCACAAAGGTAAATTTTTTATATGTTTAAGCTATTTTTTTATGCTTTTAAGAAATATTAAATGAAAATATTTGAATTGATTAAATTTCATTGTTGAAAAATTATTGAAAAGTGTATAATAAAGTAAAAATAAAAATAAATTATAAATATTTATTGAATTCTTAATAAACTTGAACACTTTACAAAATCTTACTTTTGGAAACAGAGGTAGTATTTATTACTTTTATATGTTTTTTCTTGGTTCACTATTACTTGTATATGTATATATACTACTACTATTTCAGCTTCCATTGTCCAGGGGTATACATCAGTTTATCATGTCGAAGTCATTTGCATTCATTTACCTCCTCTCATTGGCTTGTATAGCCACCCTTTGTTACGTTCCTAGACGATATCCAGTAGTACACAAAAAATTATTTTATATTTTACTCTAAAATAGAATAATTTTATTATAGAGTTGAATTTGTTTCAATGGTTCATTCTATAATAGAATAAAATATAGAGTAATGTTGTCTTTTTACTCCAAATATAAAGTGAAAAAGTAATATTACTCTATATTTCACTCTATTATAGAGTGAACCATTAGAGCATATTCAGTTATATAATAGAATTACTCTATTTTAGCGTGAAATATAGAGAAATTTTTTGTGTCCCATTGGAGATGCTCTTAGCTTGTTAGGACTGTTACTTTCTTTTATTATGAAAATACTCATGTTAATTCTCAAGGAAAATTAAGAAGGGCTTGTATCCCAGTGGTTCCACTTCTCACAGACGACTACCAGAAGTCGCAGGTTCGATTCTCTGTCGGCGCGGTGGTACTATGACTCTCCAAAAAAATTCTAAGAGATTTTTCTGGATTTGGAACACTCCTTACGGTGGGATCTAGTCACTATAAAAAATTTATCCAAAACAGTTTCTCTTTAACATTTACACAAAAAAAAAAAAAATTCAAGGAAAAAATGCATTTTACATATGATCTCTTTTTCGGTATTCGAATTAAAGACACATAACATGATTTCATATCCTTATTGCCACACATACTGAATGTCGTGGGATTATCATGAAATGAATCATTTTAACTCTTCAAAGTCCGTCTAAACCACCAGTCTGATATTATTATTTGTAGAAAAATTAAATGTATGTGTCACCGCTCTTTGAAAATATATAATAATCAAAGAAAATAGTGGTATTATTGTTTTATCAATTTCGGATTAATTTTAGTTTTTCAATAAAAAATAAATCTTTTTCATATTCTCTTTAATTTTACTCTGCCTTGATCCTTGTTTCGTCTTGTTTTTCAAAACTGACTTTGGCCAATGCGAGACGATTCGCTCCTTTGTCTTAGAAGATCTCCAAAAGACACTCTATAACTTCAAATATGAAATTTTTTATTCTCAAAAAAAAAATTTCAAAACTTCAATTCAAATTGAAGTTTTGAAGAGTGAAACTCTATATTTGAAGTTTCACTACTGAAATTTGAAGTTTCATATTTTTATTTGCATTTTGGTCCCTATAATCACACATCACCTTTATGATTCATAAATATTTTTTCGTTTATTGTTTTAATCCTTAAAAAAGTTATATCTCATAAATATTTTAAATTTTATTTACAGATTTTAAATTTTACACATAAAATTAAATAAAATTTTAAAATAAGATTTAAAATATTTTAAGCTAAATTTAGACAACAATAATATACAAAAAAAAAACTTAACAAAAAGATTTTTAAAAATTACATGAAGACATAACAATTACACAAATTTAAATATTACAACAACACTAATAGTCAGGTAAGTTTGATCCGGAACTTTCAAATTTTCAAATATTGTCCAATTTTTTTGTGTAACTAAGATGGTTGTTGTTGTTGTTGTTTTTGATGTCTTTTTCGTACAATTATTTCTTGTTCATATCGAATATATTCACGAGTATTAATATCATCGTAAAGAAATTAGTCTTTTAGCAATATTTTATTTTCTCTTTTACTTTTTTGTTCTGATCTAATGTATTTAAAAGTATCAATATAACCCGATTTCAAAAACTTTTAGCTCGTAATCTACAAAGTAAAAATGAAGAGAGTCATTTTTACTTCGAAATGCACTAATAGATCATATATGCATTAGGAAAATCATTTTATGAAATAATAAGGTATTTTGTTTGAAGTTTAATATTAATTAAGTTTTTTTTATTTAAATTTTTATATTTAATAGAATATTTTATTAATTAATATTATTGTAATATGTTTATATTTGTGCTAATTATTTACAAAAATTTTATGAATTTAAATTAGTTATGACAAATATAAGGACTATATTATAAAATATAAATAGTTTTGAAGCTGAGTTTGAATATGTTTTGCTTTTAGAAAATAACATTTTTAAACTTTAAATATAGAGTTTTGAAAACTTAAAAATAAAGTTCATTTTTGGAAATGATCTTAGGGTATGCTTGAGCCATCGTCCATGACTTTCTTTTCCTTGTCGTTCTCTTTTCGCATGTTTGACTTCATATGTTCCTTGTTTAATATTCGACTTCGTCAGTCCTGGATGATTTTTATGGAATTATTTGTTATGTTTTTCGGGCTTTGAAGATGTACTTTTTGCTTAATCCGACTGCGCTATTCACTATGATAGGTATTTATTTTGAGTTTTCATTACCAGAGATCCGCTTGAAGTTTGGACTCATTGTTGCTTCGGAAATTTTATCATTGTGATTATCTATGTATGCTAGTTTTTTATCTTTTCAGTTTATACTTCTCAATAGTCATGTATTATGTCTTCAACGATCAACTCCAATTGGAAGTTGTTAATATGAGGTTTCAAACATACATATATATGTGTATATATATAAATATTTTAAAACTACGAGAAATCCAACCGAAAATATTTCTTTTAAAATATTTTCAGTTAGATTTTCCGTAATTTAGAAATACTATAATTAAAAAAGAAAGTAAGAAACTAAGAAAATAAGAGTAGATCAAAACGCTCCCAGACACGGGGCTCGAGGCACTCCATAAATCAATGTTCTCCGGCGCCGGCGATGCGTTTTCCCGTCGGCGCTGGCTACTCGTGGCGACGTCATCATCGACCTGTATCTCTCTACTCTCCTTTCGCTCCAGCTCTCGTGTTCTTTGCTGCTCAAGGTCACGTTATTTATCCATCGGGGCTCCGATGGTCTCCTCTAGGCCGAAGGTTTCTTCGACGCCGTTGTTCTACGGGGACTCCCGTTCTGTGAATTTATGTAGATCCTTTACCCGCCGTCTCACCCTTTACCGCCCGTCTCATCGTGGTCTCAGATCTGTAAGCTCAAACCGCAGATCCGTGTATTTCATCCTCCTCCTCTCGATGTCACTGCAGCTAGAAGATCCTCACCGACGTTCGCCTTCCATCTCTTCGCAAGCTCATTCTCAGACAACAACTTCTGATGTCTTGGCCGTTGTTAGTGGGATTCCACATAAAACGCGGTTTCTAGATCCGAAACTGTTCTAGTTTAGAGTCATGGGCTCGCCGTCCCTCATCTCCCTTACCACCGTCGCCGGTCACTCCCGGGAAATCGAAGAGACCTTCTCCACCGATGATATTGTTGCTGCTGTTCTTCCACAAGCACTCCACTCTTCCATAACCTTCGGCGATCTGATGTATTGTATTGGTGGGGTTCCACCTTTCTCTTGGCGACCAGATCTTAAAACTAAACAATGCATAAGGTTGAGCTCGCTTCATAACGCCCCCTCCATCTCCGTTCCGACGATACCTTTCCGCTCAGCCTCCTTTCTGGTAGCTGCTCTCGGGTTGAAATCAGACTCCTCACATCCGCCCCTCCAAGCTTCAAGAGCACCGGCAAGAAATAGAAAGATCTTTCATCATCAGGGTGTGCCTCCATCTGGTGCGACCCTCTCAGCTGTGCCGGTGACCCGCATCCCTCCCAACTCCGCCGCCAGTCACCGTGCTTCCTCCGCATCACTTTTCCATCAAGGTCACGATTCTACTTTTCTTAAGCTAGGCCTTCAGGTATTGAATTTCGGCTTGGTTAGCCCAATTGCTTTTAATTATAAATGGTCCAGTCCATTGCTTTCACAGCCCACAGTCTTGTGGGGGTTTTTAATCTCTTTGATTAATTGCCTGAAGACTTCCGATGGGTTCAACAGAGTTTTTACCGAAGCAGATTTACATACAACGCCCTATTTCTCTCGTGCGAAGAGTTTACTCTCTAATCATTTACCGGTGGGCTCACCAGGATCGCCTTCACCACCACTTGCATCAGTCCTCGTGAAGAAGTGAACCGTGCTATCCAATACCTCTTTGTTAAAGAGTGTTTCCCTTCCAAACATTAAATGGAAGTCTCCATCCATATCTATAACCGACTTGCTATCTTGTGGAGCGGTCCGTTCGGGGCCTGAAGATGCAGCGGACTTCGTCTCGACGATACTCCGAGGTGCGGATTGGGTGCTAACGTCACCTTTTCATGTGACTATCTCTCAGCTATCCAACTGTGTTGTGAAAGCCTTATCGACGCATTTAAGCTTGGTCTTGAATTCGCTGAAATCTTCTCATGAAAAACTATCTATTTTATCTGCTTTTGGCATTGTAGTTTATCTTTTTAATCAAAGAGGATGTTACATTCCCTCTTGTTATTGTAACCAAAACAATTGAGTTTGAATGAAAGTAAGCTGTGTTTCAAAAAAAAAAATACTATAATTAAATAAATATATATACATTTTTTTTTTGAAAATTTTATGTTGAGAAATCACCATTAAAATCGCTTTTATCTCATCGATTCATACATTGATCGGCAAAGATTAAAATTTTATGTAAGTTCTAATTAAATAAATATATATATATTTTTTCGAAAACTTTATGTCAAGAAATCACCATTAAAATTGATTTTATCTCGTCGATTCAAATTTTATGTAAGTTTTTTATACAGAAAACATAAAAAAACTTATTTGAATATTGTCGATATAATGATTCATTTCGAAGGATGACCAAGAAAAAAGACGGAAAGATGCTCAAGTTGCCACATCTCTCTAAAATGGAACGTACGTACGTGTTTTGAACTCCCACGCATTTGTTGGCTCTTGTGCAATAATTTCATTTCCTCACGTCAAATATATTTTGAAAACTACCAAATCAACCGACATATATATATTTCTTCTATATCAAACACAGACACTATTACGGATTATTCGAGTTTATACAATAATAACGGAATCAGTTAATACCACAAACAATTAAACAATAGACACACAAGCAAACAGCCCTATAAGATTCAAATTAATGTATTTGCCTTTAAAACTAAAGATAAATTAAAATATAAAATTATGAGTGATGAAACTAAAAAATAATAATCAAAATAGTGTATTAGTTTTTTTCTTAATACGTGTGAGAAACCTTAAACATCAAACATTTAAAAGAGACCATGATTTAACTCTTGGCTCTTTCAATAGGATTTGAAACCCCAAATCTATAAACGTATATTTTTTAGTGAAATTACATATTTTGTTCGTCGCAAAACCTGAAGGATTTAAATAATCAGCACATAATCAACATGCCGTAAAGTGAATTAATTTTGAAGAAATAAAGAAAAACTTAAAATATCAAAACACTAAAATGATGTGACATTTTAGTTGTGTAAAGAAATTTAATTTATTTTCAAAATCATCATCACATATAAGATAAAAATTAATATTATACAAATTGTATAATATAAACGAACTATAGACATAAATTATGCGGTAAGAATTATACGTACATGCAAATCGGTAAAGGTATGCGAGTGCCATGTCGTTTTCTAAGGATCTAACTTGGATACACGCTTGGTAAAGGATTTGAGTCGATAAGGACTTTATATAGAATACAGATACCGTGATTAGACGTATCATTTATCATAACAGACTTGGTGTTCACTTCGATCAAAAAAAAAAAGACTTGGTGTTCACTGATAATGTGTACGGACCCGCTCATGAGACCTAGTTGGCCACTTTTATTGTATTTTCCTAAATACCCCTTATATATAACTTAAAAATATATATATTTAAATAGTAACTTAAATATATATAACTTAAATAGTATTTCAAGAAGATGAAACCGACCGACAAGTAACTTAAACTCCAGTTTTTTTTTTTTTTTTAAATGAAATATAAACAAGATCTCATTTTTATATAAATGATAACTTAAAACATCTCTAAAATAAACTCTATAATTTCTATATTTGAATTTTAACAACTCAAAACTTTAAATTTGAAGTTTCGTATTTTTATCTGCATTTTGGTCTTTACAATTATATATCATATTTATAATTCTTAAATATTTTGTGTTTACCGTTCTAATCTTTAAAAATTTTATATCTCACAAATATTAATTTATTTTTATAAATCTAAGTTTTACACATAAAATTAAATAAAAAACTTTAAAAATATTTTAAACTATATTTAAAAAATAAAATATTACAGAAGAAACTTAATGAAATAAATTTAGAACGTACATGAAGACATAATTGATCATATGTTGAATAATGAGAATAATTGATTATATGTTGAATAATGAGAATACTCGATTTCAAAAAAATTTAGCTCATAATCTACAAATTAAAAATATAATATTTTTTTTATCTCGAAATGCACTAGTTGATCATATATGAGAGCATTATGAAGATTATTTATGAAATAATGTGATATATTGCCCGTTGGTTAATATATAATATTGTATTTCTATTTATAATTTTATATATTAATGTGACATTCTATTAATATTGAAGTAATATTTTATATATGTGCTAATTATTTATAATTGTTTTTACAAATTTAAGTTAATTGTGATATATATAAGGACCATAATATAAAATAAAAATAATTTTGGATTTTGATTTGGAGAAGAGCACATCTAAACTTCGAATATAAAAATTTGAAAACCTTAAAATAAGTTTTTAGAGATGCTCCTAGTTCCTCGTATGATTTGAACTCGAGACCGGTTTTACTTCAAGTTTTCTCTTATCACTAAAGTACTACTGTTTGATTCGTATTGTAAAATAAAATAATCCAAAACAATAACAAAAAAACAAAATTTTGACTAAGAAATATAAAAAGAATCACAGTTTTAAGTTTCTATCTATACTCTAACTAAAAGCATGTAACCAATAGAATCGAAGTTTTAAGTTTCTATCTATATTTTTAACTACAGTTGGATGTTCTGATATTCATTCGGGATCGGATCGGGTATTTCAAATTTTTGGTATCTCGGTGTAGGGGTATAGAACCCATTCAAGTATTTTTATATATTGGTCGGATTTGGATATATATAACTCGGGTTTGGGTAATTCGAGTTGGATTTGGTTATTTAAATTTACATAAAAATATGTGGGATAAACATAGCTCATGAATCAAAACAAAAAAATCTGAATCAAATAGTAATATGTAAATGGTAAGATAAAACAATATAATATTAAACAAACAATGACAAAATAGGTTATTAACCAAAGAACAAGACATCAAATACTCAAAGATCAATAGTAGTGCTTCACCAAATCAATCTTTTTTTTAAAAAGAATGTATCTTCCAGTAAAATGGAAAAGTGTGGAAAAAGTAAAGACGGAAGTACTAAATCTTTGGTATATATGGGATTGGGTTTAGACAAAACTATGAAAAAAATGAGTCTAAACTATTAAAGGTTTGGGTTATTATATGTATTTCAGATATTTCAGGTATATTGAGTATTATCCGAACGGGTTTCGGTATCCGATCTCCTCTAATACAATATTCATTCAGATATTTTTATAGATTTGGATTGGATTTGAATTTGTGTTTTTTTGGATAAGGTTTCGGGATCGTTTTTATCCTTGTTCAAAAAATCAGCCGCGGAGGCGATTACTCGACCGGTTAAACGTGATGCGGGTGGGCTCCGTGGCGAATTGAGTCACTTCGGTTGCATTACGCGGTGGGCCATGGAATTGACGTGGACGGCGTAGAATTAGAAAACGCGTTGCGTAATGGTGAAGAAACTTCCTCCAATTCGTATGTTTCCTTGCTATGATATTATCAACAACTTTTTCATTTTTCCAAACAGAACAAAGATTGGCTTTTTGTGGTTGCTTTGTAGAAATGGGTTGTCGAAAGGTTGAACCCTCGTTACAGATACATGGTGGTTGTGTTGGTGTAGCGAGAACAAATCAAAAGGCACGCCAAGTTCAAAGCACGCCAACTGTTCGATGAAATTCCTAAGAGAAGGTTCATATGATTGTAAACTGTAAAGATTATAATGCTTTGATGATCATGAGATGCGGAGACGTTAGTGGTGCGTTACCACAAAATCAAGTGAAGGTGTTTGGTTCCAAAGACATTGTTATTATGCTCATGAAGCTCTTCTTTGAGAATGGTGAAGTCAATTTAGAACTAAACCTGAGGAAATATATGATGGAGAAAGGGTATTGCCCTCATGGCCACGCATTGGAACTCTTTACCAGTGCATAGTGTGTTTGAAGAAAACACAATGATACTTTTAAGTGCTCAACGCAGACAATGGAGAGAGGAAGGTGAGTGAGTAAACCAGACTATTGTTCAAGTTGTATACATAATATTTGACTAAATATTGACAATATTGTAGTTTGCTCCTATATTTATAAATACGTGAATTTTAGTATCAATAATGTTTTATGCACAGGCATCTATTATACATAAAATTTTGTATTATACGTATAAATAGAGTATTATACATACAAAAATACAAAAAAATTTCCTCGCGTATTCTCCGATTTTTTTTCGATTTTTCAATAAATCGCTAGGTCGGAGTGAACCGCACGCGTAGCGCCTAGCAAGTTTCCGAACAAGGGTTTTTATATATCGCATGAACAGCCCAGACCTACTTCTAACTAGAAGCATGTAGCCCTACTGCTACTGACCGCTATCCGTTATGCACACACGTCGATGCCTCTACACCAGTTGTTTGTTTCTTTAATTAAAATCATTCATCGGTCCGAGACTCCAAGGTTTTAAGTGATGGAGAAAATGATTTTTCTTAAAATAGTACATCAAGCATATTGTTCCCAACCACTAGCTATTTAAAAAAAGAACCACTAAGCTATTTTCTTTTTAAAACGAATATCAATAAAATAATCCAATACAAAGTTATAGTAGTTTTGTACTTGGTTTTAAAAGCTACTGCCAAGATTAAAGTTTTGCACTTGTAAGTCGTTATGTTCCGATGAGAAGACGAAACAAAATCCTCAATCTGGTTTTGTTGTTATAGCGTGAAAACGTATTTTTATTGTTTTGGTGGAAAAATGTGATTATGCGGTTTTAGCGTGAAAACACGTTTTTGCGGTTTTGGCGCGAAAATACGGTTTTGCGGTTTTACCGTGAAAATACGTTTTTGCGGTTTTGGCGGGAAAGTGCGGATTTGCAATTTTGACAGAAAAATTCATTTTTTTTTGTTTTCGGCGTGAAAATGTTTTCGGTGTGAAAATGCGTTTTTGCAGTTTTGGTGGAAAATTTGTTTTTGCGATTTTTGCAGGAAAATGTGTTTTTACGGTTTTGTTATTTTCTAGTGAGTGACAATGATATTAGGTTTACGTTTGTAATTTGTATATTATATCAGGGGTATACTAAACATTTTATCTCCATGTTTTAGGTCTAAAACTATTTATAATAGCTTAAAACTCAAACCGAGTTGACCCGAAAAACCCGTATTTTACCAAAAAAACGAATGGGTAAAGTGATCTTGGTGTCGATCGCGGACGAGACCAGTCCGCGGCCAAACACGTTCCAAATGGTCACTCTCGGGCCGTAATCTGCGGACAATCTTCGCCCGCACCCATTGCCCGCGGTCTGTCCACTTCAGAATCGACCTCTCGGGTTGAAATTCACGGACTGCTCCTGTCCGCGGTTGACGTCCCTGGTTCATCCAGTCTTCAGCCAACCATGTCTACCGCCGACGGGATTGATCTGCGGCCATAGTCTGTGGTTGACCCATTTCTTTGGTCTTGGTCATTTTTCTTTTGCCCATAGTTCAATCTTCACTTCTTTTGATCTAAGATGGATCCAAACATCTCCAATAATTTCAAAAAGGATACTCCAACACCACTAGTAAAGACATATGCATAGAAATGCAATCTTATGATGCCTAAATGCTAAAATAAATGATAAATCTCTTATATATTAATTGAGAAAGATTACAACTTGTTTTTGTAGCCATGTGTCTATCACTTGGATGATTCTTAGGATCATTAGAAAATAAGTTGGTTCATCTATTATATGATAAGCTTTTTATTAAAATAACCATAAATTCATTATTCTTTATTATTTCCTTAAATAAAAGTTACGGACTTGTGTAATGTGGCTAAAATATATATGGCGATTAATCATTTTGAGTAATAAAGATTTGATAAAAATTAGTGTATCTTCTATCATATTTATTTAATTTTTAACCTATTAAAATAAATTAAACAGCCACAATAACCATATAATAAAAATTTAGATTTTTCTGTATATTTTATATTTTGAATTTTTTAAAAATGACTATAAATTACTAAAACTGTTAAAAGTCTCACATTCAAATTTTCTGATCCATGGTTTAAAATTTTTGTTATGACAAAATACAAAAAATTACAAAATTATATAATTAAAAAGCATAATTTAATTAATTATAAAGATTAATATATATATATATATACATCGTTTTAAACTAAACTATAAACTATATATAAAATACATAAATATTTTATTTTCGAAATTTATTTTGAAAAATGTTTTTGATAAAAGTTTTGAACGAACATTGACAACTTAAAATTTTAAAAATTATCAATTATTAAAACTATTGATCCCACAAATTTTTTTTGTTATGAGTTATTCAAAATTTTTGCTATAAAAAATACAAATGATCAGTAAAACCATATGAGTAGAAAACATCATTTAATAGACATTAATTTTAAAAATATACTATGTATGTTAATATCATTTAAATTTAATTACATATTCTATCATATTGAAAAATAAATTATTATTTGGATTAATAAAATTGATTTATATGTTTGCACCAATTTAATTATATATGTAATAGTTAATTACTTTTAATTATTCAATATATATTTATTATTTTATAATACGTAAAAATATATAATATATAATATAATTTATATATATAATATTCGTAATTTACTATGCATACTAAATGGATGGTTAGTTCAATGAAAAACACGAGATATCAAGTAATATGTTATAAATTTTAACGGTAGATTCCTTCATTGTGAAATTAAAGATTCCCATATTTATCAAACGTCATGGATGGACGATGACGTTGCATACACATGACTCTACATACAGTACTTTTTAAATAGATATGTGTATATTTACATCTTCATGATTTCAAGGCGGACCAAAATTCAAACCTGCAGTTAGAACAGTAGCAGGAATGTTGTAAAACCAATGCTCTCCCTCTCTGCTATTTTTTTTTTTTTTTTTTTTTTTTTTTTCCATCTGAAATTTTATTAAAAGGCAAAAGCCCAACTTCTAAAAGCCCAAAGCAATGGACTAACCAAAAAAAAACCCAACAACTAAAAACATGGTCTGCGGCCCACATCACCGATTCGGACAAACCGACGAAAACACGCGCAAACACGTGTTGAAGTTAGCGAAAGAAAGAGACACGTGTCAACCTCTAACAATTAGAGAAGACACGCGTCTCGCAACCACGCCGGACCACGCCGGAATCAGAGCCACCACTCGGAATTCAACCAGGACCTTAACCAGAGGCACCGAATCCATCTCCAACGACAGTATTGGAAGATTGCCGGAATCAGTTTCTTCAAGCGAACGTTTTGGAGAGTTCAATCGAAATCGAAAACGAAATCGAGATCGAGATCTCATCCAAGGTAAGGCCCACGCACACCACAAACTCGTCACTCACCTCGATCACACTCGAGGAGAACAAACGGAACCCAGACAAGGCCGGCTACACGCCGTCGAGAAGACCACCGTGTACCAGAGAAAGCCAGCCGCCATCGCCGGAGAAGAAGGCAAAGACGCTGGAGACAAAAGCCGGACGACCATCGAGAGTAACGACGCGACGCCGGAGACAGAACCGGCCGACCACCGAAGAAAAGGTGCGTCGCCGGAAACAAAAACCGATCTGGAAACTCTCTTATCTCTACTCCTTGTGAAAAATTAAATTTGGGAACAAGGAAAGTAATGAGAAAATCCTCTCTCTAAAAGAGAGGAGAGAGAGCCCCAAACTGAAATGGACTCCTCTGCTATTTTATTTATTTCACATATATATGAATACATATTATTTGTGTATATATAATATTCACGTGACTCGTGTCAAGAAAAGCAAAAAAATTACAGAAAATGGCATGAAATTTATCAATATATTTAATATACGGTAGAATACCCATTCAAATGATTTTCTTCCACGAAACTTTTATCCACAAAATCATATGTACAGTACAACTTTAAAAAAATACATTGAGTTATAATAAAACTATTTCATTTAAAGTAAAATTTTGATTTACACTATTTCATTTTAAGTAAATTTCTGATTTAGTTAATTTCAATAAATCAATAAAATATCATAATTTTGATATTATTATTTTATAACTTTTAATCGTAGATTTATTTTGTGATGATAACCATAATTTTAATGTTATTAATTATTCATTTGTTTTTTTCTAAATGAAGTTTTAGAATTTTTTATTTTATTTTGTTTTACTTGATATTTACAGAAATCGAGACACGCGATAATAAAAAATAATTTCTTTTATCTTTTTAGTTTGATCGGTCGTAATAAAGATATAGAATAAACTAATTAAATACAAAAGGTTAGAAAATGTGTTGTGTTAGTCTTCTATACATGTGCGTAAAGTTCTAAAGCGTCATCTAAATTAGAACAGATCACGTATCAATTTATATTTTTGGTGTCATGTAAATCAATTTTAAACAGTAAGAGTAACCATTAGCAAAAAGAGATATCAGTTTGCAAACAACATCAACGTTTTTATTTAAAACAATGGTATATATAATTATATACGTTAAATATATTTATATTCTCTACACAATAGTTATTTTATCACTAATAATTTATGACGTTTATGCTTTTTTGGGTAGTATAATTATTTATCAGAAACGAGACATCTGTGTATGTATGCATTTAACGTGACAGTAGTCATTTGAATATTTAACTAGTTGAGAAAATGTCGCTTGAATCTTCTTTTCTATTTTCTTATACTGATACTTTATTTGTTTGTCGATAAAAATTCTTGTATCAGTACCAGTCCTGATCAGTACTTCATTTTACATTACACTTCATTCCACATTCTGTACGGCGAGATAACTCAGTATGCTTGTGTAGTTGTGTTAATATAGGTACGAGCAATTAATTATAAGCGATTGGTTATATATCATCCATCACATTTCCATGTATAGGTGCTCTCAAAACTATTTAGTTTCTTTTGCATACTCTTTTATTCACATGGAGGAATGACAGTTGAAATGTGTCTCAGAGCGAGTAATTAATGTAAACTTCCATACGAAAACATAAGAACATACACGTGAACTTCTTGCAAGTTCTTTTAAGGAATAAATAGAATAAAATTGTTTTAGGTATTTTTTTTATTGTAGTGCTTTTGGTGTAAATTTGAATT